>NC_134676.1:67788779-68149362 GCF_030463565.1 Pelecanus crispus | reverse complement strand
CACTATATGCCATTGAAGACAACTAGCTTTTTTAATAACATAAAGTATCTCCATGAATAAAAGCAGTACCCTGTGTATATGAAAGCAAGTGTTATCTGGATATAAAGCCTTCTGGACATTTCCCCATAAGCAGCTTAGAGCAAATTAAAAGGAAATGAATACTCTTTCTGCACAATGCACCATATGGTCATTACATACAAATTCCTATCTGGCAAATGGGCATTTCCCTAAACAGTGGAATAATTAGGGGCACAAACATTTATGAATTAATGCACAACTGATGAAAAAATAAAATAAAATCAAGGACATGGAAGCCCTAATTTTAATTCATTTTACTACACAAAATTATTAACAATGCAGAGCTTTACTTGCTCCTACCATTAATGATTTGTAATCCAAGAAATAATTTTTTATTGAATTTAGGAGGCTAATGAGTGTAATCTATCCTAGGAAGAATAATTTTCCTTAATACATGGAAAGAAATAGGTAGAAACAATTTTAGTCTTTTTACATGAGAGTCATGGCAATATATTTATGAAATGTGTTATCAAAAAAAGTTTAAAAGTTTTCTGATAAAAGTAAACAAAACATACGGAAATAATTCTGAAAAATATATTCGATTCAGATTTAGCATAGTCACACTTCAACATTTCATACAAACTGTACAAAGTTACACAAGGTCACAGAGCAGTATCTCAAAACCTGCAACATTTTACACATGGTCAGTTATTCCAGCATGCAGTCTTAAGACAGGATTCAGCTGTATAAACAAAACAGAATCTGCACGCTAAGGAAACAATGCGAAGAGCAGATCTAATGTATGTCTACATCTTTGAAATCTTAATTTAAAAATGAAGCTGCTACTTCTATCTTAGCCCACCTTGGCAAACTTAATGGTCTTGAATAGTAAATGATTTCAGTAAAATATGTACTGATACCAGCAATGTGTTATTCTGTATCGTTTGGACTAGTAAGAACCATAGCTGACAACAAAATTTACAACAAGGACAAGGATTACACCTGGATCCCAGAAGGTACACTCCTTTATTGCCTAACAAAATACGCGCTAATCTTCATGTGACAAGAATATCCATCTCTTCTTTCCTATAAATGTATATCTGACTTTTTCAATGAAATAGGGCATCAGCTGAGGGAATGATATAAAACTAGGCCACAGGTTTACAGGATCTATTATTGCTCTCCCACACTCCATCCCCTGGGTAGGCTGAAGTTTTGAGTGGTGAATTTGAGGCTGGGTCCCATAGCTTTACCCTGCAGTGACCTGTACTACCCCCATCTTGGTCTTCTCGATCCCACTTGGCATGGAGCAGAAATGGGAACAGGATATGCAAGGGGTATTGCAAGAAGAGGCCTCCAGTCTTAACCTTCGATCCCCAAATAAACCACAATACATCAGATGTTTCACTAGTGTGAGCTTCCTGCTTTCACCCTCCAAACAACCCAGTGGCACTGATAGAGATATGCTGATCAGGCCTGTTTTCCTAGTTATAAGATTTAACAATTGAAAATGAAAAAAATTTGGCTTGGCCCTGTTCAAGACTTTTCTTTTTTTTTTTTAAATCTTTTACACAGCTGGATAAATTTTTAGCAATTTGTCCAGAATCACAAAATTAGGAAAGAGACTCGTTTAAAACCTACTAACCTTGCATTACTGCACTCTTACAGTTTACATCCTAGCTCTGAATAAAATGGGAGTTTAGGTTCATATTTCATTCCATAATGCAGGTGACTCTTAAAAGACACAATATGCGTTTGCTGACTGCTCCATCTCAGAGTTTTGTGATCGCTGCTTACATTTATTTAACTCCATTTTTTTCATTCCAGAATCATCCTAGGATGTGATGAAGAAACCAGTCAACTTGACTAACATATCATATCTTACCAGTCTGACCTTATTATCAACATTAGTCTTAAAATGATGCAGTAAGGCTCAGGTGCAGCTATAGAATCATAGAATCATGGAATCGTAGAATCATAGAATCGTAGAATCATAGAATGCTTTGCATTGGAAAGGACCTTTAGGAGTCATCTAGCCCAACCCCCCTGCAGTGAGCAGGGACAGCTTCAACTAGGTCAGGTTGCTCAGAGACCCATCCAACCTGACCTGGAATGTTTCTAGGGATGGGGCCTCCACCACCTCTCTGGGCAACCCATTCCAGTGCTTCCCCACCCTCATTGTAAAAAATTTCTTCTTTATATCCAGTCTGAGTCTATCCTCCTTTAGTTTAAAACCATTACTCCTTGTCCTGTCACAACAGGCCTTGCTAAAAAGATTGTCCCCATCTTTCCTGTAGGCCCCCTTTAAGTACTGAAAGGCTGCACTAAGATCTCCTCGCAGCCTTCTCTTCTCCAGGCTGAACAACCCCAACTTGCTCAGCCTGGCCTCGTAGGAGAGGTGCTCCAGCCCTCGGATCATTTTTTTGGCCCTCCTCTGGACCCGCTCCAGCAGGTCCATGTTGTTCTCATGCTGAGGGCCCCAGAGCTGGATGCAGTACTCCAGGTGAGGTCTTACCAGAGCAGAATAGAGGGGCAGAATCACCTCCCTTGATGTGCTGGCCACGCTTCTTTTGATGCAGCCCAGGGTATGGTTGGTCTTCTGGGCTGTGAGCACACATTGTTGGCTCCTGTCCAGCTTTTCATCCACCAGTACCCCCAAGTCCTTCTCCGCAGGGCTGCTCTCAATCCCTTCATCCCCCAGCCTGTATTGATACTGGGGGTTGCCCCGTCCCAGGTGCAGGACCTTGCACTTGGCCCTGTTGAACCTCATGAGGTTCACACAGGCCCACCTCTCCAGCTTGTCCAGGTCCCTTTGGATGACATCTTGTCCTTCTGGTGTGTCAACCGCACCACTCAGCTTGGTGTTGTCTGCAAGCTTGCTGAGGGTGCACTGAATCCCACTGTCTATGTTACTGATGAACATATTAAACAGCACTCATCCCAGTATGGACCTCTGAGGGACACCACTTGTCATCAGTCTCGATGTGGACATTGAGCCATTGACCACTACCCTCTGCATGCGACCATCCAGCCAATTCCTTATCCACTGAACAGTCTACCCATCAAATCCATATCTCCTCAATTTAGAAAGAAGGATGTTGTGGGGGACCATACCGAAGGCTTTACAGAAGTCCAGATAAATGACATCCGTTGCCTTTCCCTTGTCCACTGATGTAGTCACTCCATCATAGAAAGCCACTAGGTTGGTCAGGCAGGACTTGCCCTTGGTGAATCTATGCTGTCTCGAATCACCTCCCTGTCCTCTGTGTGCTTGAGCATAACTTCTAGAAGGATCTGTTCCATGATCTTCCTAGGCACAGAGGTGGGGCTGACAGGTCAGTACTTCCCAGCGTGCTCCTTTCTACTCTTTTTAAAAATGAGTGCAATGTTTCCCTTTTTCCAGTCACCAAGGACTTCACTTGACTGCCATGACTTTTCAAATATCATGGAGAGTGGCTTGGCAACTACATCAGCCAATTCCCTCAGGACTCTGGAATGCATCTTGTTGGGTCCCAAAGAGTTATGTATGTTTTTTCAGGTTCCTCAGGTGGTCTTGAACCTGATCTTCCCTTACAGTGGGAGGGTCTTTACTCTCCTGGTCCCCATCTTGTGGTCTAGCAACTCAGGAGGGGTAAGGAGAGAAGTTGCCAGTGAAGACTGAGGCAAAAAATAAAGAACTTGTTCTGTTTACATTTACAAATACTACCAAATCATGTAGCTTAATGTATAGGCTTGGCAGAGGACAGACTTTGTTGTTGCTCTTCCTAAAAGAAAACATGTAGTAGCACTGGTGCTTTTATTAAATCCACATGAGAGAGAACCATTGTAAATGTGAAGTGTAAGATATAAACTCATACACAACCTGTTCTGTTTACAGTTACAGATGCTACCGAATGATCTAGCTTAATGTATAGGCCTAATTCCTCTTTCGGTTTTACTACTATTACATCCGACTAACACTTTTGACTCCAGAATATGTTTGTTAACTACACCAGTAAGTGGGGAGTCTACTGTCAATTTACTTTAATTTACATACTTTACAGCTAAAGAAGGATACATGCATTTTTATTTCATTACATCTTGTACGAACTGTCAGACTCTAGAAAATGTGACTTGGACTTTTTAAAAAATCTGATAATGACAAAAACTTATTCCAGATTTGCCCCCATTTTCTCAATGTCACTGAAACTTCTCTGTTTTGTTCCTCAGACTGAGAAATCTGCTTTTGACATGCTGGTTGTAAAGCACATTAAGTATCCTTTTGGGACCATACCAGTGAAATTTCCCTCACGGCCAGCCATTTCATCCCTTCTCACCATATGATATGTTCTCCAAGTCTCCTCTTAGTACAAATCTATACAGCTGTGTTTCTTTGACACTCCTTCTCACTTACTTTCTCACTCAGGCTGAAGCTGCAGTGCAAGGTTTTCTTTCCATATCAATTTTCTTTGGATGATGAAATACAGAGTGGAACAGTGCTGAATAGCCTCAGCAATCTTATAATTACTTCGAAAAACTCACTTTTTTTTTTTTTTTAAACATCACCTATAATGTGACCTGAAGTTTCTTCTGCATCAAATTTGTTTGTAATCGGAGCATGGATTGAACAAGATTTTAACTATATTACAGTGGCCATGGGAAGGATTCACTCTCCTTAGTATCTTGTAATATTTTTTATAATTTACAAAATCTGGTATTCAAAGAAATGGCGTGTTTTTGCAAATTCTTTTGTGGGCTTCTACTTCACTATTTCTTTTTCCAGTCAAAAGCCACATGCAATTTTTCCTGCCTCATACCCTTTGCAAAGACCAGGATTTAAGTGAAATGGTCCATAAGAGTGCATCTGCTGTTTAAAAAAAAAAAAAAAAAAATTAAAAGAGTGATGGTATGTGTGTGTTTGATTAAACAGATGGTGCATGGTCTCTTAGTAACCTTCTAGCCTGCTAACTCCCCTCCATGCACACAATTTCCTTATCAGTAGAAAAGAATTGTGTGGGAGTGGAAGGGAGTAATTTAATTTGAAGACACCTATTTATTTTGTTTGGGTATCATGAAGTATCTAAGAAGTGATACCAAAAGGGTGGAGTCAGATTTCAGCATGATACAGTCCTCAGGAGTTTTCCTATTGCTTTGTTTCATGTTTCTATCAATGTTTTGTAAGAAAAGCCACTCTTTAAGTCTCATGTACTGGAAGAAGTCTAGCAAATAGCTACAGAAAATACTTGGGTTAGATATGAATTGTCTAGTTTCTAAACCTTCATTTCCATGCTGTGCAAGACCGTTATGCTTTTATTTCAACTAGTATTTTCATTTTCTACAGTAGAATGGTTGTCAATGAAATTTTAAATTGGGTCTTTAACATGGAAAAGCTTTTCATCAGATCTAAGGCAGTGATTTCTGGGTGAAGGAAGATCGCAAGTTTTGTAAAAACACTCATGCATTCTTCTATGAAAATTTTCCTTGCTGTGCCTGTTAATTTCAATACAGATTAATAAATAGCCATGAGGACTGACAACAAAAAGTAGCTTTTTAAAATTATCACTTTACAAAAATTCTCTTCCTTAAGAGGAAATTTTGGTTGCTTTTACTATGATGGTCCTGACTTTCTTGTAAAGGAGGAGATGGCATCTTCCCTACAGCTAATAGGGTGCTTAGTTCTCAGACAAGATTTCCCAGGTATTATTCTTCAATTCCCTTCTGGTTTTGGTGTGACAGTGATTTGCACTGAGGTCTTTCAAAATTTGTTAACCATCCACTTATACAGATGTGCAAATGTAAGGTATTATCACCTGAAGCTATTCCAGCTTTTCAGAAAGAAAGAAATACAGCCACTGAGGCTGAAATAGCACATTACAATGACTAAGCCCAAGAATAAGAAAAAACACAGGGGATGTAGGATGACCATTTAATTATACAAAGTACAACAGTTTAGTAGAGAAGGTATTGCTATTAAAGAGAGGGTTCAAAACTCTCAGTTAGTGTGGGTTTGAAATAGACCCTTCCAGTGATATGCTCTAGCCCCCAGCTGTTGGATAAAACTAGAAAAGCCCAATCAAACGCAGAAAAAACTCTCCTCACATATTTCCACAGCCTATTCACTTCTTCTTGGGCATGTTGTGAATGTCACTGGTGATGTTTTTCTTGGTTGCAAAGAAGTGTATTTTCTACTTTGCCTTCGGTGTCTTTAGAAGCATCATTTCGGGGAGCAGAATTGCAGCTGCACACAATCAATAGTTGAATTATGAAGGAAAGTCCATTTTGAAATACATGATGTTAAGATTTCTGTCCTTTTATACAAGATCGTTGTGCATGGAAAATAAGGAGCATCCATATTGTTTTAAGGAAGCAATGATTCAGCTGAAGTTAACAAAAATTTCCCAGTGTCCTTCTTTGTCAATGTCTTCCTCTCTTCTTCAGAAACCACAAGTATTTTCTAATTTGCCTTTGCACAATTTCTGACATCAGGGTAATGTATATGAAAATGGTTTCTGGAGACTAATATAATGTTTTTTCTCTTATAGGCTTTCCCTTCCTTAATTCTAGCATTTTCTTCAAGTCACCTTAAAAAAAAAAAAAATACATATATATATTCTTAGACACATGTGCCTCTGATACTTTGAAGTTTAAAAAGTAATAATGGTAGAAAATCCTAGCTAGACTTAATACATCTGTTATTTGAATAAGCTAGAGATCAGGCTGCCTTTACCCATATCTTAATGGAAATAGTGATTTAGAATTGCAGTAAGGATAAACATCCAAGAGCTCACATTCTTATGAAGTATTAGTGAGGTCTTCACTAAAAAGTTAACAAAAATCATCATCAAACAGGCTTTCTTTTTATATTTAAGCAATCTGTTGCAAATACTAGGAACCACATTTTTCCCAGAAGTGGAAAAAGGATCAAACACAAAGTTTTGATCCAAAATTGATTTAAACCTGTATATTTTTAGTTTATCTTTAGCTACATTTGTGATCAATAATGCCAGTGGGGTTTCTGGTTTGCTTTTGTTTTTTTTAACAAATTATTATTATTCAGTCCTCATTACCAAAAAAACATACTGATAGGTGATTAATAACTGTCTAAACCATATTTGAATCTCTACTTAAGTGCTCTCTGAGACCACAGAGGTTATGATTGCTGGGTCTGCAATCTGGTTCCAATATCAGATTTTGAACAAGCTTTTGACAGCTTTGCTTTCATTAAAAACAAGCATATTTTTCAAAGTACAAATTTGCCTTAATTTAGTGACTTAGCAGATTGCTAAATGACTGATAAGTAAACAACAAAAAAGAATGAAGCAAAAAGGATGCCAGTAGCCTCTCTTTTCTTCCTAACAAATATTGCACTAAGATTAATATTTTAGGCCAAATTGGTTGAATTGTCTTCAGAGGAAAAAAAAACCAAGAGGAAAAGAGTACTTAACAAGCACAGAAATCTGAATGAAAATACAAATGCTTGACATTCTTCAAGTAGCTTAATTCTGTATTATCAAAAGGACCATGGTGCTTAAACCAGCAGGAACTGCTGTAGAACATCACTTAGGTACAATACTGCAGTGAAATGCTGAAGGGTGAAAATTAATTTGGAAAGTTAACAAATTCCATTTACAGTATATTGCATGTAAATTGCAATGACTGAGCCAGGAAATGTCAATGCTGGATAACTGCTTAAGCTCTGAACAGGTTCAAGAGGGATCAGATTAAAAACCATGGGTCAACATACACCAACAGACACATAGAAAATTGAGATTAATTTGGCTGTCCCCTTATTTAGCACTTTAGTTGCTCATACGTGCTCTAAACTGCCTGTCCAAAAAAACCCAAGCTTGTTGGCATGCTCTAGCTGTTTATGCCCAAACATGGTCAGAAATAATTGTTCTGCAGGTATCTGAAAGTGGTAAAGAGTAGTCTAAGAAAAAAGCACTTCCCTAAGGAATGGATGGTGATGGTGATACTTAGCCACATGAGCACAGAGGAAGCTACATTAGACTATCATTACCCCAAAGTAATAGGCCCAGAAACCAGATTCTCTGTTCTACCCCCTCCTAAATATAGTTAAAGTTTCTCTTCCCTCTGGAAGAAGGACTGATGATTCTTCTGTTCCTGGCTGCTTGACTGTCTGACTTTGGAACGAAATACAGTTCTTCAGGTTATTTTAGGAAGCAAGATTTTTGGAGTGGAGGCTTCAGCCCATGCAGGCTGAGTAGGGCATCTGCCTCAGAGCCTTGCACTGCATGGGTGCTGTGACTACCGCTACATTGTGTTAGGCAGTGTGCATCACAAACAGCTGGAAGTCTAAATTCTCCTGCATACAGTGGAAGGTCAAGACAGATAACTTCAGTGCTTTGGATCTTTTCTTAATCCTGATAATAATTCATTATTTGTCAAATGGGAAGGAGGATATAGAGAAGGGAGCAAGAGACTGAGGAAAGTGCCCAGGCTGAACAGAGCAGAGCCACCCCTCCTTTTCTTCGGGGACGTGCACCTGTCACTATTGACTGAGAGGGACCATACATGGTTGCATTTGAAACAAAAGATAATACCAAGAGTTTTTTTCCAGGAATCTGAATTTTCAGTGAGTTTGTGGTTGAGTTAGATTGCCAAACTAAGTGCACTCGGTGCTAGATGGCATTCTTTCATGTTCTTGATTTGTATGTTTTGACATGGCAACTTGTGAAAAAACTGTGCAGATACTCTGTCCCATGAGAAATGGTTGCAAAATGTTTGAGCAAATGAACATTTTGGTGCATGATAATATTAGCCTGTAAATCAGGAACCTTCTCTGTCTTTGATGAGGTAAATAATCTAGGGAGTCTAATCTGATGTCTGTACCTTGCAATTCTTTGCCATTTGTGAATGAAAATCAGCCTGGCCTCAGGAAAGAGACAGACACTCCAGCACTGTGATGATGGTGCAGTATGGTTTTAATAATGTATTTACTAAATTTAGTTTTTTTCTTCTGTTTATGAATTGGTTGTCATAAGATTGTGACTTTGTGTTGCTTATTAATGCTATTTATTGACTCATAAATGCTATATATGTAGGGTTCTTTCTATGGCATCTTGACCAGACATTTTTCTCCAAGAAACTTGCTCTGAAGAGTTTTTAGTAAATAATTCAGCAAGAAGCTCACTCCAAAATTAAGATTTCTGGTACATTTGATCAGGATATTAGTGCATTAGTATTTCCTGCTCTCAAGGAGGTATCTGTAAAACTTTGAAGAGGAATATCAGAGTGAGTGAATTTAAATGTTAACATTGCATCATTCTCTAATATTGCATATAATAAACAATTTCTGCAAGTCCTCCATGCCTATAAACTTTTTTGCTTGATTTTCATAGAAAATTGATACTTACTACACATTCTTTAGAGGCTGAATGACTAATGTGTGGAAATCATGGAATAATTGGGAATTGTATGAAAACCTGTTGGGTATTTCCCATGGTTATAATCAGATGTGGTTCCCCAAGCCACAACCTCCTGAGACAGTTGCCAGGACTAAGCCGAAAGGAACTGACACAAGTGGAAAACATTTTCATTATGATGGAGAATTTCCTGAGGACTGCCCTTGCTGTTTAGACACAGCTTCCATGTCTTATTATTTGCTGGTTTGTGCCTGGGGTACTTTCCTGTGAAAGAATAAGGGTGTTCTGAAGATCTGGATTCAAAGTGAAAGTACAGGTGATCAATCCAGGCAACCCTGATACTTTGAGTGAAAGTCTCCTTCTGAACAAACCTCCTGTATGTAGGTAGCAGGAGCTTTTCTGTTTCTTTGTTATGATATGAAAAAAACTGGGAAATATTATCTGCAAATTGATGATCAGTTATGGTCAGAAGAAGATATGTGTCCTGTTGCACAGTTCTGAAAATCATCTTCTGACGTTATGTAGTCTCAACAGCTTTTTGGAATATAAAGGTCACGCAAACTTTAGAACCACAGTTTCATTATCTGAATGTCAGGTCCTGTATTGGAAAAGGCCTTTTGCAGAAAATTATTCGTTCTATACAGTACTTTGTTTCCTCTCACTGAGCAAAGGATTTGTCTTCTCTCCTGCATTCTTGAACATCCATTTACTTAATAAAAGGACAGAAGTCCCAGATTATTTTATGGAAATTGAGAAGCACAGTGTTAACATGTTAAGCATAGCTTCTGTTTTTCAAGCAAATGAGCTAATTAAAGGTACAAAGCTCATCATATGACAGACTTTCAACTGTTTAGTGTGCTTGAACTTTTATATCAAGTTAGCATGTGTTTGGTGAAAAACACTAAATTATGGCAGATTTAAAACATTTAAAAAATATTTTTTCTATCTCTTCCAGGTAAGTAAGGCAGATGAAAAGGAAGAGCAACCAGAGGGGCATATCAGAATAGAAGAAGACTTTCTTTATGAGATGACATTTTCCCTGTTGAACTTAGCTTGCTTATTCAGAGTTTGGACAGTTACACATTGGCAGTTGTCAATGTGCTTTCATTTTTTCATTTGAGAGAAGGCTTGGTTCTCTGTGAATGTTGCAGAATAAGCAGTAAATGCAAAGAGACTACACATTTTGTTATCTGCCAGTTATCTTGCTTCCCAAGATAACATAGACCCTGGCTAAAATGTATAAAGCTGTGCTTCCTCCCAGCTTACATGACACAGTGTCATGTGTTTTATCTCCTCTGTATGGTCTCCAGGTACTGTGTGCAAGGAAGCTGGAATGGGCCACAGTTGCCCACTCTAACAAAAAATGTGCTTCCTGCTTTAATTTTAAAAGGATGTAGCTTTTCCCCCATATTGCAAAGTACAACATGTTTTATAAGAATTTTAAAAATTCCTGTGGTTCAGAAAGCAAAAGCATTTATTAACTTCTACCTAAATGTACAAGGGAATCTTTCTGTAATACGGTCACCCTTAGTCAATTCTATTTATGCTCCTCCCATGCCAGCTGCCAGCTTCATTTCCACTCCTTGTTTCTAATATGACATGACCCAGACTTGATCACACTATCTTGTGATCTGGCACATAGAAATTGAGCATCACCTGTTCTGGCCTCACAGAAAGATAATGATCACAGGCTCCATTAGGAAATTCCATCAAGTCTAAGGTAGGTCGATACTAAAGTAATCTGGTCAGATGGCAAGCCTTCCAGCAGACACAGTCTGAAGGCAAGAATATAGCAGGAAAAAGTTAGTAAAGAACAGCTTGCTTTCTGGGGACAGGGGAATTTTTATGTGTGTAACAATGGCAGAGAAAATGGTGGGTTATTTTGAGTTTGTACTCAAACTGGCTTTGTGGAGCAGAATACTGGGGAGATGTTGATAATATCCAGGTCATGGTTTTGATGCCGATTGCTGCATTAACAGAAATAGTAAATTTTCCCCTCTTTTAAATGTTTTTATAAATATGTCTGTGTCTTTGGGTCACTTTGAAGATGCATTCACTATATTGAAAGATACAATTTGTCCTTCTCCACTTACAATCTTTCTGATCTAAAGAAATTGAACCAAATAGAATATTATTTGATATAATGTAATTATACTGGTCTGTGAAAGGCCATTTAAATCAAAGTAATATGCCATTTAGTTCTGTGGTATTGGGATGCCGTTTATAGAGCCAGATTCTACCCAGATACCTAACCCATTTTAAAAGTTTGCTTTTCTTTAGATTCAAGTATCCTAGCTTATAGTATGGTCTTGATTCAGGAAAGCTCTCTATCATGAAAAGTAATTGAAGTTCAAAGTATGAAGTCAAAGTTAATGAGGTTCTTGACTTTCTGTCAGGAGTAGAACTGACCAGCACAGAACAATGTACCTGTAAGCTAAAAAGGAAAAATCTCTCTGGTGTGTGATATGGAAGTTAAGATCCTTGATACTGAGGAATTTTGAATTATTATAAAGTTGCATTCTTTCTACCAAATGAACGTTCTGTTCTGTTTTGCTTAAGTTTTAGAACAAAGTTTTAATTAGAGAAACATATATTGTAGTAACCAGAGACATAAGAATAATAAAATTTTTCCTTTAATTTATCTAGCTATATTTAACTATCTGTGCTGAAGCCATAAAATATGTTTGAGGGAAAGAACTTAAAGGAAAAATTTTGTCTTTGATTGGTTATTTAATTAAAAAGTAGATAAAGAATTGTCTTTGAGTGTTTCAAATAACTGATATCATATAAAGGGAGATGGAGCTAAGGTTAAGAACCTCTTCAGTGGTGCACTATTTATTTTAGTGGAATGTGTAGATTTCAACATCACTGGTATTTAAAGGGGTGTTTTGGTAGACTGGTAGAAAGGTAAAAATACACATAAATCATTCTTTACCTCTGAAATTTGCAATGTAAAATTGTTAAATAAATATGCTTTGGGTCAAATTATCCTGTCTATAAATGCATTTAATAACAAGTACTAATTCATGAAAATATTTATTACACATTTAAACACTTTTTAACTGCTTTATAGCATATTTATTTCAATATTACCAAAATATGTAAGGTTTCTTTGTGTTTACTGATGTGACATAGAATAAAAGCCAGACCTGATCATAAAGAGCCAGGAATCTAAATGATAGCAACATGGGTGAGAAGCCTTTTGTGGCAATGAATAGGAAGAGAATTAGGAAGGCTGATATGGATCACAGACTCTTAAGAACTAGATTGCTCAAAGGAGGAATATTCACTCTCCTTGTGCTGTTTGTTAAAGACTTGCATTTTTATAATTAAGAATAGAGAATAACAATTGACTACATTTCATTTTCTTATTGTTGAACCTGCAAACAAGACAAGCAGTTATTTCTGTCAAAAAGGCAAATGCATTCTTGAGACATGGTATAGACAATATCTTGATCTTTTCTTTCTCAATTGGAATGTGAGGTTAAAAATGAAATTAATTAAAAGAAAGTATAGGTTCATATTATATGATTGAATTTACCTATATGAAGTTTTCCATGTGAAATCTTAAATATATTTAGGATCTAATGATTATTTCTATAAATGCATTTAATGGCATATTTTAATTTATGAACAATACTTTGCTCTTACACTGTCTTCACATATCAAGGAGTCTAAGGAGAAAAAAAAAGATACTCAAAAATTCTGTTAACAAACTATGTATACTGCTACTGAAGTATGCAGATAATATGTATTTATAAACCATCTATTAGCAGATAAAGTATGCTCAGAAAGCTTTATCTTATAAAAGCAGCACAATCCATCAGGGAGGCCCTCTGTAAAATATTGGCTGACATTGCATGTAATGATAAGTACTTTATTTTCATATAAGTATAGAGGCTTATCTGTCTACAGACAGATAGATAATCCCTTCCATCACTGTTATTGTTACATATTTTATAGGATCATAGATATTAGGTAAAGAAAAGAAAATATGGGATCATATTGCCCTTTTTGAAAACATTTTCAGGTTCTTTTCTTGAAGTTTATCCTCATAAGATTTTAACTAATTGTATGTATAGTTAAAATAACGGCTTTTCTCTTTCTTTTTCACACCACCATAGTAATTTCTCACGGAATAATGTGACATTTCTATGGATGTTGAATATATTTAAATAATGTACTAAAATACTTTCTTGTGGGTTATTTGGTTTCGCCTAGCTTACTGGCACTGCTTCACTTTCCACATTGCCGACTTTCAAAACTGCCTGAATTAAATGGTATTCAAGGAACAACATTAGGCTGCCAGATGACAGCACATGAAGTTGGAAAGCAGCAGTAACAGATTTATACAGAGTAGACTTACCTACACAGCATGACTAATTTGAAGCTCTGCTAGCAGTGATGTGAACAGCTGGTGTGAACGATGTGTTCACCTTTCAGGCTTTTACATATAATTTTTACTGTTATGAATACTTCAAATCTCTACAGTGCAGCAGAAGACTTGTTACCTGCCTGGCCAAAGAAACAAACTGATGATACAACCTCTGACCCCACCAAAAAATGCTTGTGGTAAGGTCAGAGAAGGTAACACCATTAGGTAGGTTGCTTCTTGTGTAGTGTAGTTCAGTCACAACCTCTTTCCAGTAAAAATTTTTGGACTGTTTTTTCTTATGACCCTTCAGAAATTATGTTTAGCACTGGCTTGCCAGAAGGAGGCAGGATGGCTTTCAGTATATTCTTTTGAATTTTTCTTATTTGGTAGACATCCAACAATGGTCCACGCCCTTTATTTCTCACCTTCTAAAAGATAGGCCTGATTTTTACAAAGACTGAAATTTGGATTAATATTTGTTTCCAGTGAGAACTACAGGTGAGCACCTCTGACAACAGGGTCTTCAGTGACCAAATTTGGGTATTCAGAAGTTGCCACGTAAAATACATGTTTTTGGAAAGATGAGGCCAAAGGATGACTTTATCTTTTTGTTTTTCCATCACTTTCTCTTTCTTACTAAGTGGCTGAGAAACAAATGATTTTTTTTGTTATATTGATCTACATATGCTCATAAAACATGGTTTTGCTTCAGAGTTCCTCCTGGTAGAACTTATTTCCTCATAGGCAGTTGGTATTGATGTGTTGCAGATGAAGCAGCTATCGGTTTAATTTGTAATTGTGTTTCTTCATACTGCATATTGAAATGCCCTGCAAGTCATAAAAACAGACATTACTCAGTGGTTTCTGAATCCCCAAGTCAGCTTCTGTATGACATGTTTATTCATGAATTCCAACTATTAGACAGTCTTCTTTGAGGCTGTTGGTGGCACATTGTTTCTCAAGGAAAGACATGTGGGCTCACTTTCCAAATATACTGTTAAGCCCACCAACTTTCAGGCTTTGGGAGGACGTTGAGTTATGTAGAATGGTGTTCAGAGTTAGAACTGAGAAAAATACATAATATTCATGTTTCTCTGCAATTTTTTATCACATCAATATCAAGAATCAATTCATAATTGGATGCATTCACAGCAATATAGAACATAAACTGCATAAAATTATGATGATGATGATGATGGTGGTGATGATTGCAGTAAAATACTGTGCTGAGGAGTGAGGAAGACACTGCTGCTCAAAGAGCCTGCCATGCCCAGTTGGTTGCCCTGCCTGCTATGAGACTCTATGCTTGTGCAGGCACTGGGGTTAGCAGTTGTCCTTGATGGTTTCTTCTCCTATTGCCTTTTGCTGCAACTTCCAACGTCTATAGCTAGTCAATGCCATCCCCCTGTTGCAAATACGATTTTTTTCACATGGCTTTGGTTAGCAGCAATTTAAGATTTATTAACATTTTTGAGACAGATCCCAGTATTAGGCTGTATAATTCTTAACAACACATAAGCATCAGCCAATTTGAAACATTTGATGGAATATGTTATAATCAAGACAGTGACATAGTTAAAGATTTGAGAATGGCAAGGTTCACTCTATTACTTACATGGAAGAAGTACACAAAGGAGAATTCAGCTACACAGGGGGATCGTGGGTGCAGGGGATAAGGGGGACCTTCCTGTTGAGTCACGAGATTCAGAATAGACCCCCTTGTTTTCTAAACTACTTTCAGAGAGGAGTCTAGGTGTGGCTAGGTCCAATCTTAGTCTCAGACTTGGTCAATGGTTTATGTGAGTAGGGATAGTATATAGGGATATATATGTGTAGCCAAATTACACATACACACACATACACACCAAGGTTAACCTGTGACCAAATTTTCCCTTTTTGTGAGTTTCATGAATTACTCACTTTTATGTGCCGTCATTCATCAGAGAGAAGTCCTAAAACAATGAAGAGGGACTTCAGGGCACTGGAGCTATTAGTTGCAGGATCAGGAGTGCAGGTAGTGTTTTCCTCAATCCCGTCAGTAGCAGTGAAGAGTGCTGAAAGGAATGGGAAAACTCACCTGATTAACAGGTGCCTCAGAGGCTGGTGCCGTCAGTGGAATTTTGGGTTTTTTGATCATGGGGAGGTTTACATGGCACCGGGCCTGCCGGTGGCTGATGGAGATCAGCTGTCTCCAGAGGGGAAAAGGATCCTCACTCATGAGTTGGCAGAACTCATTGAGAGGGCTTTAAGCTAGGTTTGAAGGGGGAAGGGGATATAAACAGGCCCGCTAGAGAGGAGCCCAGGGGCGGCATGGCAACATTAGGGGTGAAATCGATAGCCCAGCTCAAGTGCATCTACACCAATGCACGTAGCATGGGCAAGAAACAGGAGGAGCTGGAAGGCCTTGTGCGGCAGGATAGCTATGACATAGTCGCCATCACAGAAACATGGTGGGATGACTGTCATGACTGGAGTGCTGCACTGGATGGCTATAAGCTCTTCAGAAGGGATAGGCAGGGAAGGAGAGGTGGTGGGGTGGCTCTGTATGTTAGGGAGTGTTTTGACTGTATCGAGCTCAACAGTGGCGATGATAAGGTCGAGTGCTTTTGGGTAAGGATGAGGGGAAAGGCCAACAAGGCAGATGTGCTGTTGGGAGTCTGCTATAGACCACCCAACCAGGTTGTAGAGATAGATGAAGCGTTCTACAAGCAGCTGGCAGAAGTCTCGCAATCGCTAGCCCTTGTTCTTGTGGGGGACTTCAACTTGCCGGACATCTGCTGGAAATACAACACAGCAGAGAGGCAACAGTCTCAAAAGTTCCTAGAGTGTGTGGAGGATAACTTCCTGATGCAGCTGGTAAGTGAGCCTACGAGGGGAGGTGCCTCACTTGACCTGTTGTTTACAAACAGAGAAGGGCTTGTGGGAAATGTCGTGGTTGGAGGCCATCTTGGGCTTAGTGACCATGATACGACAGAGTTCTCGATTCTGGGCTATGTAAAGAGGAGGGGCAGCAAAACTGTTACCCTGGACTTCTGGAGGGCAGACTTTGGCCTGTTCAGGACGCTGGTTGGGAAAGTCCCTTGGAAGGCAGTCCTGAAAGGCAAAGGGGTCCACCTCTATTTCATACAGACTGAATATCCCCAATTGTGTGTAATAGTTGAGCACAAAATCCAGCCAAGGACCTATCCAACTATATGTATGCATAAAATATTTTTAAAATTAAAATCTTAATCACGCTGATTTCCTGTCATGCTTGGATTACTTATAGTCCTACTTAAGTGTGTATTTAAACACCTGTTTGTAATTGTACAAATAACTCTCTATTCCCAAAGGCAAGAATCAGGGTACTTTTCTGTTCTAAATATCTAGAAAAAGACAGCTCTGTCCTTGAAGATTTTCAATGCTAGATACTTACATTTACTAGCTATAAGTAGTCCCATTAAAATGGAATTAAACTGTTCAGAGGTCTTTTTGCACTGCTGAGGTTAAGCTTTAGATTAGAAACAGGAAATGACTGAAAGAAATAATATGAGGAGGAGCAGGTGGAGAAGAGATGAGAGATGAGAGAGAGATGAGAGACAAGATGAGAAGAGAAGAGAAGAGAAGAGAAGAGAAGAGAAGAGAAGACAAGACAAGACAAGACAAGACAAGACAAGACAAGACAAGACAAGACATGATAGCTGCTATACTACCTATCTGTCCAAATATTTGACCATTTAAAAAATAATTCACCTCTCTCAGATTTACTGATTCTCAGCAGAAGTGGGACTTGAGAGAATACTGTAAAGAAATAAGACAGTTGACTTCAGGAATTAAACCCAGCTCTATATGTTGTAAATACTAGTAGTGATTTATGTTACCTATCTTCATCAGCCTTCAGGTGTTCAATCAGAGTTTGTGATTTAGCGTTTCTTGGTAGACCTTGGAAAGAAAACAGAACCTCCAAAGAACAATTTTTTTTTACACTAAATGGGACATCTAAGAGAAATGAGGTTAATTCCCTACTGGAGCTTCCCTTTTTACTTCCATTTACTGTCAATGAAATCTACATGACTATCTTACATTAGATCCTTCACTTTTAGATGTATAGCATTCAATGACCTCAAGCCAAGTTGAAGTAGTTGCCAACATGTGGCAAGGCTCTGAGCTGCTCAGAAACTTTCTACAGTGTCAAGACTATAATCAGAGCTGTAATCCCATGAAATATTACAGATCATTCATCTGTGTTGAGAATTTTCTGGGATTTTTTTTTGTGGGCAAGGTCTAGTCACTGCTTAGATGATAAAACTCCAATTTTGTAATTGCCAAGCATTGTCTCCTTTGATTATAAAATTACTAAGAAGTCATTGTATATATATTTTTTTCCAAACCTTTCAGAGCCAAGTTGCGTATGTGCAATTTGGACTAGTTTTAAGCATTTGAACAAAAAGCTTGATAATTCTACAAACAGTCTTTCGCTCTCAGAATTATTCTCATGGGGATCAAGCATTAAACACACTGCTGGTCACAATGCAAACTTGAGGAACAGATGGAAGACATTGAAATTATCTCTACTCATTTCAGATAAGTTTGCTTGTTCTAGCAAAGTTCTTTATTGTGACATGTGGTTAAACTGATTATATATTTAATGGTAAGAAGCAAAACCAAACCCTAAACTTCAACTGCATCCATTCACAGTGTGAGGTATTCTGTATACTGCATTTGCAGAACCAAAAGATATAATATAACCCACACACTGTAGGTATTTAGTTCCTATTAAATAACCAGTGATGACTCCAGAGCTTCTTACTGCACAGAAAAATATTTCACTAGTCAGTGCTATACATTATACATAAGGAACTGAGATGAAAAGCCATTTACAGACAATATCATGAGAGGAGTGAGCTTTAGAAGAAACTAAAAGAAAAATCCTTGTTGTTGATGCATCCTAGCCTAAGAAAAAATACTTGTGGGCTCTCATAAACTGAGTAGAGGGAGGACAAGAAATTAGATTAGGAAATGTAAGCTCTTAGAAACATGTCTCTCAGCTAAATACTTACCTGTTCTGAGAAGAGTTCAGTGGTCACCTTTTTATATATAGTAGCGTATAAAGGTAATCTTGTAACTTGGTGCCAACAGTCAAAATACACTTTTCTTAAATCAGACTGCAACTAGAATATAAAATGGAGAATGTAAGGGTGAGACCAAGAAAAATAATTTTGTGATGTGATGAAAATGATTAACAGCAAGTAGGATTCAGTCTCCAAGGAACAGCTGTAGAATACCAGCCCTTTTTATTTGCCAGCAGAATAAGAACTGCTGTAGAAAAAGTGAGGCATAGCGAGAGAGATCTGAAATTCTCTGTTGTCTGAAAGTTGTCCTTTTGGATAGATAAAACCTTATTATGGGAGGTAAAAGATTTGTTCCTGATCTGTCACTAACTTGCAGGAGTATGAATAAACACACCTCTGTGCCTTTGTTTTCCCAGAAAAGACACTGATGCTTCTTCTCATGTATAAGCACTTTGAGAGAGATTTTACTGTTAGGTGAAAGCTAATTAGGTCCTTTTCCTTAGAGGGAGGTATGGGAGACCTTCCTGGGATTTATTTGCAAAGCTTACAGAAAATTTTGTCTTTGATGGTAAAAGAGTGAAAAGAGATGTTGAAACAGAGTCTTCCTTTTGGTTCATTTGTCCTTCCTGGCCCTCATTCATTATTAAAAGAAAGGGACTGTGTAGTTGAAAAATGTTTCTTTTGGCTGGTGTTTTCAGTTTTCTTATGAAGAAGAGGTTAAGCAAACTTAAAGCAATGCACTGTAAGTGAAAACTCCATTTATTTTCTCACTACTGACAAGATTTAACAGTATTTTGCTCCTCTTTGTTCTCTTGAACAACAAGGAAGTCGATTATTTCCAAAGAACAGCTACAGGCTGACTGCATCAGTTTTGTCTATACTCTAGTACTTTGAAAGCAGAAGGAAGTTTATTGTGATCACATTGATTTAGTTTTCAATGTCCAGTGGAGTGTCTGTAAAACAACCTGGCTGAGAAATAAATGTAAAACAATTAAACCAAATACAAATTTTATGTGCGTCCTTGCAACAGGGTAAACAGTCATACTGACTAATACACCAGACTTTTGTAGTCCTTGAGCAACCTATGCTAGCATGTGGGAGTGCAGTGCTCTCACTAAATTGCTTCCTTGTGAAGTTTCATCTTTTCTTCTGTCTTGCAGGTGTGTGGGAAGTACTCAGAGCACCTGACATAGTTACATCTGCACTGACAGAACTGAAACAGCTGAAAGTAGTACAAATTGTTCATAGTGCTCCTGAGCGCAGCTGCATTATAGCTGTGCCACCTCTAGTTAACCACCTGTACTATGGCTGGAATATGGCCACATATACCATGCAAGCAGTGAGGGAGGAGGCTTGTTAGGGAAGCAAGATCCATTAATTTTCAAAAGGGCCAGCAGTTCTGGCTAATGAAAATATTCAGCCTGATGTCTGTTAGATTAAGGAATTTAAACACTTGTCTGTGAGTTCACCTTTCTCAACCTGCAGGAACACATGAAGAGCTGCAGTGCCCATCTGTCTAGAAACCAACTGAAATAAAAAACAAGAGATGGAGGAGGAAAAAAGCAAATAGGCTAAAATAACCCTGGGGAAAGTAATGTCATGTTACTTATTAATGTGAAATGTTTGTGCCAAGAAAGCAAGTCTCTTAGGGCAGCAGAGTTATGATTCTGAAGACAACATGAGCTTTTGACCCTGTATGAGCCCAGTTTTACCTCTAATTTGAGACAAAATTACTCACAGTAGAGAGAAGATAGTTTGTTCTGGCATATTAACTACTTCAAGGGCTAAGCGAGACTGTAACAGTGTCTCAAACCACCACCCTGAATAAAAACCAAAAACATCCCAAGTGACATGTTCTATAGTGGAATTTATTCTGGGTGATTATGTCTCCTATAATGTATTTTATCTCATGACTTTTATTAAGAGATACCATTTACTATTACTGCCTTTATGTTTATTATGTGTGGGTGATAAATTAATGGCTGTTGAGAGGTCTTTCTTATTCTTACCATTCAAGTTTAAATACCCCTGTTTACTTCTTGTGATTTTGGTATGTATTTCAAATTTCTAGTTTTAGTCTAGGCTTTTGGTTTTGCCTGTGTTACATCACAATAATAACTCTGTAGGCAAATACTTTAAAGGCATTAAAGTAAGCATACTGTAGTATGCAGTTCTAGGGCCAGACATCTCTTCCGGATTCCCCAAGCATCTCCCAGTGCATCATGTCCTTGCCACCAAAACTTGCATGACATGCCAGGAGATGGGCCTCAACTGCACCATTCATTCTGGCAACCAGCTGGCTTGCTAGGGATCCTACCTGTGGTCCATCCCTCTGGGAGACTGGGCAATACTGACTTTCTCAACTTGTAAGTGTTGTTTATTTATACCAGTAGGATGGGTGTGTCATAAAAGTAAAATAAGTTCTATGTTGATGGAAGGTGTGAATGCAAGCTACTTATTGCTGAATCTTAGTCTTCATGCTAACTTGGTCTTGATGTTATAGAATCCCTTCATGCCACTTCCTCTTTCTCTTTTTTAATACAGGTAGACAGATTTCAATGTATCAAAACAAAGCAGTGAAAGGATTAATCAAGATTTAGCTAACCATAAAATTGATATAACAATCTCATAAAAAAATCATCTGATAGAAAGCAAGGCAAGACTATATACATGATTGACACTAACAAAAATTCATAGAATATTTATTCACCTCTGGGTATATTCATGCTATTTCTATGCCCCATGGTGTAGTACAATTCATTTGATAAACTGATGCCACAGAAGAAAAGGATATCAAATTAATCAAATATCTTTTTAAAACATCTTTACATTGGTTCGTGTATGCAGACATTTGTCTCAGTACTCAGAACCTTTTTTTGTAATACAGTGATACATGAACTTGCATCATTGGCATATGGCTTACAAAATAAGATTATTTTCTTTTCAGCTGAACTGAAACACCAAGAATGAATTCAACAACACCGAGTGCTCCTATTGCACTTTCCTGGGTCAATGTATTTTTGGGACACTTTCCAGCATGTTTAAGGAATCCGCCACTAGACTTCTCCAGCCTAATAAGCTGGATACTGTAATAATCCCCTAATAACATAAATTAAATTTTTAAATCCATTATGGAACTTCTAGGTAATATTCTAGGCTTTCAGATGCTAGGATTTATACAAACATTAAAAAGTGTGTACAACAAAATATAAATGGAAGCTCATGGTTAGAAACAAACTAAGTGCTCAGCCTAAACTATGTGAGGATGTGCTCCTTTTCATTGTGCTAATCTCAGAAAAAGTGTAAATCTGCTCCTATCCTACTTGTACACATCAAAGACAAAATATTCAACATGTGTACTACACTTTCATTCATAAACAGCTGAGGATGATACCTCCTTTATGAACTACCCAATCATTTATTTTCCTTAATGTCTAAGTAATTCCATTTGAGTACACAGTTTGTGTTACAGCAAAACGTTTGAATAAATGGGCAATCTGAAGTCAATATGACTACTTATGTGCTCATATATTTTGTTAGATTAGAATTTAAACAAACTCAGTTTGAAAAAAAACCCTGTTTTTCAGATGTTTGCCTCAGATCAGTGCCTGAGATCATGTGCTTGTCCTATCAAAAATATACATACTGCAGAGGACAGAATGAAGATGTCTTGGGAGAACCTGAAGTCAGAATTGCTACTGAAAATTGGATTGTGTGAGTGTGTCAGGGTTTAATATGACACTAACAGTTTTTTCATTTAATAATAAAAACATTCATAGAAATGTTGATAGGATTCTGCAGCTCAGATCCATACTCTTATTACTTTCTCTGACTTCCTTGAAAATTTCAGCTCCAGGTATGTGTTGATAGTGCTAATGCAACTTACAGGACTCTCTGGCTCAAGTGAGTGTTACTGGTGTCAATAGGAGACAACTCTGACAGCTACTAGCAGCAAACTTCTCTTTAAAAAGATAGCAAGTAACCAGGCACTTTAATTAGAGTTATTGAGCCTTTGGTCATCTCTGTCTCATGTAAGATACCTTTGTGTTGCTGGGATATTTCTGAACAGGAAAGGAAAAGAAATGCAAACTCATCTCTTATAATTTTTTATCCTTTAAATACTAAGAACTGGGTTTCATGCTTCAGCTGTGAGGCCACTTTTAATAAGAGTAATTTCTGATTACTTTCTTACATAGCACTAGGTGGATTTTAACATGCTAGCAATTCTAATTCTGATCCTCCTTAATTTTCATTGCTCTTTGATACTCTGAGTTGTTGAAATATTTGAAACTTGATACGTATGCTTTGGGCACTTTTCTGACATGTTTTCATTTGTACTTCCCTTAGCAGTGCCAGTTTGTCACTGTAGTGTTAACTAGATACTTTTTTTTTTTCTGTGTTTGTTAGAAATTACAGAACACCATTGTGTTCTGCACTAGTGTGTAGGTATTGCAACAGCTACAGTTTTACTTAACTTTTTCTAATGCCAATATAATGTGCTATGTTATGTCTACTGTCACTGGCAGATCTTTCTCCTATCTATTCTGTATGCTTGAATCAGGATGATGAAGGCTAAATGGCTCTGAAGGGAGTTATTTGACAATAAACGCCCATAAAACATATTTTTATTTACCTGTGCTATACAAACCTTTTCCCTCATAGCTATCACACAGGCTGTTTCATTGTTCCCAGTACATTGCTTTAGATTCAGACTTCTTTAGTGTTTTGAACTGTTGCTGTTCTAATAGACTGCAGTATTTTGGGACATGATAAATGTAACTTTTGTGTTGTCACATTTTATTGTTATATAACAGTCGAGTACTATTGTAGTTATACAACTAATATTTATCACTGAAAATAGTAATAATTTACAACATGGTGCTACTTACAGCCTTGTGTGAGATTGTGACCTATTAACTTACACGGATTTTCCTATCTCAAAGGCATTTTGAGATGAGCCCTAAATACCAGTTACATCAGGGGCAGGAATGTCTCTCAGGAATATTTTTGTGTCAATTAAGTTTTTCCCACTCAGAACACATTACTCTGTCCCCTTCACATGATGAGATAACCTAGTCAAGGCACAAACAGGAAAGGATCAGAAACAAAGGTCCTGGTATTGCTACTTCCCACACCTATGCCTCAAAAGTAAATGGATATTTATATCCATTTATTACATTTGTTATTTATTATATATTTATTTATAAGGTTAAACCGGAAATTAATCCACCTTTGCAATACTGCCCGAGGAAAACAGTGTTCGTATTCTAACTGCTGAAGGTTTTAACTCAGTGTGGTGGGTTGGCCTTGGCTGGCCACCAGATGCCCACCAAGGAGCTTTGTCATTCCCCCTCCATCAACAGGACATGGGAAGAAAATGCAATGAAAAGGTCATGGCTTGAGATTAGGACAGGGAAATCACTTACTAATTACCATCATGGACAAACAAGACTCAGCTTGTGGAAATTGATTTAATTTATTGCTGATTACTTGTAAGAGAGTAGGAGAGTGAGAAATAAAATAAAAAAACCCCAAACTTCCCCCCACCCCTCCATTCTTCACAGGCTCAACTTCATTTGCAGCTCTTAGAATCATAGAATCATAGAATCGTTTAGGTTGGAAAAAACCTTTAAGATCATCCAGTCCAACTATTGACCTAACATTACCAAGTCCACCACTAAACCAGTTAAGTGCAGTGTAGCAATTTTGTGTTTCCTGGCTTGGTGGCTGGATTATTTATAATGAAACTAAAAATCAGGAATCATTAAGACTGGAAAGGATCTCTAAGATCATCAGTCCAATCGTCAACCCAAAACCACCATGCCTACTAAGCCATATCCCAAAGTGCCACATCTACCCATTTTCTGAACACTTCCAGGGATGGCGACTCCACCACCTCTCTGGGCAGCCTCTTCCAATGCTTGACTACCCTTTCTGTAAAGAAATTTTTCCTAATATCCAATCTAAACCTCCCCTGGCACAGCTTGAGCCCATTCCCTCTCATCCTATCGCTAACTACTTGGGAGAAGAGACCAGCATCCACCTCACTACAACCTCCTTTCAGGTAGTTGTAGAGAGTCATCAGGTCTCCCCTCAGCCTCCTCTTCTCCAGACTAAACAACACCAGTTCCCTCAGCCACTCCTCATAAGACCTGTGCTCCAGACCCTTCACCAGCTTCGTTGCCCTTCTCTGGACACGCTCCAGCACCTCAATGTCTTTCTTGTAGTGAGGGGCCCAAAACTGGACACAGTATTCCAGGTGTGGCCTCACCAGTGCCGAGTACAGGGGGACAATCACCTCCCTGCTCCTGCTGGCCACACTATTCCTGATACAAGCCAGGATGCTGTTGGCCTTCTTGGCCACCTGGGCACACTGCTGCCTCATGTTCAGCTGGTTGTCAGCCAGCACCCCCAGGTCCTTTTCAGCCATGCAGCTTTCCAGCCACTCTTCCCCAAGCCTGTAGTGTTGCATGGGGTTGTTGTGACTGAAGTGCAGGACCCAGCACTTGGCTTTGTTGAACCTCATACAGTTGGCCTCAGCCCATCGGTCCATCGGTCTTCTACCTCTTCCCCTCTAAGCATGCAGGGGGATGTGGAATGGGGATTGTGGTCAATTTATAACACTGTTTCTGCTGTGCCTTCGTCTTTACAGTTTCCCTGCTCCAATGTGGGGATCTTCCCACATGATACAGTCCTTCATGAGCTTCACTAACGGGGGTCCTTCCCACAGGCTGTAGTTCTTCAAGAAATGCTCCAGCATGTGTCCTTTCTACAGGGTACGGTGCTTCAGAAATGGCCTGCTCCAGTGCGGTTCCCCCATGTGTCACAGCTCCTGCCAGGAGCCTGCTCCTTTGTGGGCTTTCCATGGGCCCATGCAGCTTCCTTCAGGGCATGTCCATCTGCTGCAACATGGGGTCCTCCTGCATGGGCTGCAGAGTGCACACCTGCTTCACCATAGTTCTCCACGGGCTGCTCAGGGACAGACTCCATCAGCTATGGTCTTCTTCATGGGCTGCAGTGGAATCTCTGGTCCGGTGCCTGGAGCACCTCCTCTCCCTCATTCTTCACTCACATTGGTGTCTGCATGGCTGTTTCTCACATTTTCTCACTCCTCTCTCACAGCAGTTTTGCAGCAGTTTTTACTCTTCCTTAAATATGTTTTCACAGAGACACTACCAATGCTGCTGATGGGCTCAGCTTTGGTCAGTGGTGGGTCTGTCTTGGAGCTGGTTGGAATGTTTTCTGTCTTACATGGTGGCATCTCCTGGTGTCTTCTCACAGAAGCCACCCCTCCAGCCCCCCTCTGCTACAAAAACTTTGCCATGTAAACCAAATACACTCAATGAATGTGTATTTAAGAGATTTGGATCTACTTGCTGCTTATGCTTCAGCTCTTCCATTGTGCTCCCACTGCTTCTGGAGTTATATTGTAAACCAGATGAAAATGAACTGGGTTAAAAATGATCTTGCAATGATAGACTTGTACTTCTGCTGCTGCATATTGACTTGAAAATATTTTTTCATGATGGTATAACTTAGCAATTTCAAACCAATTTTACTGGGATGGATGAAATCTAGACATAGTGGCAACATTTCCTTTCCAAAACAAACATACTAAGCACATTTCTTCTAATTTGTTGGAAAGGTTACATTGATTTTCTGTTAAACAACTTCTTGATAAGACCATTTAGCAGAAAAATGCTTTGTAGTTCTGGACCTTCATGCTTGCTGTGACCTTGGTATTGTTGTGTTGTGTAAAGGAGTTTGCTGACTTCACCTTTTTGACAAATGTTACCTATCAACTTAGGTCATGACTTTAGGAATTTTGGATCAAGTGCCTCCTGTCACTGAATTTTGTGACAAAGTTCATAGTGTCAAATGTGTTAATACTTTCAAAATAAGGATGTTGTTATTTAGTTTAGCTTGTGGGTACTTTGTTTTTTCTCTCTGTGTTCAGGAAGAGGTGAGAGGCAGGTTTTCTGAATTTCTCCAGGAAAAGAGGAAAACAGTAGGAGTAATATCATGGCCATCGTTTGGTACTGATAATATAATTAAGGATTTTCATGTTCTTTAGAAAACTGTAGGAACCAGGACTTTGTAGTAACAGAAGGTGCTTTGGTTCCCCAAATATCTGTTGGAAAAAAATGGATGTAGATAGTCCATTAAGATTTTGAAATGTATGGAGCATGAGTTCTTTCAGAAGGAGAAAATTTCTTGAAGAGCAGCTGTTTTAATGAGGAAAAAGAAAGCATGGAAAATCTAAAAACTGAAGATATGAACAGTGTGGTACTGTTCATATCTTCCTGTTTTGTCCAGGAAAAGAGGTTGTGAGAGCTGTAGAATAAGGGTGAAGGATTTAAAAATACTAATCTGATGAATAGGGTCTCATGAAAAGTAAAACCTTAAGTGTAGAGTTGTTGGGAGAACAATGTGCTACAGAAGATTAATTTAAATACCCAACAGAAATTCTGAAATCTCTTTTTTGAGGTACATGGGAAAGATAAAAAAAACACTTGTGAATACATCAGGACATTTTTATTCAGTTGAATTTCAAAAATAACAACAGTAAGGGAAACATGTACTCAAGCTGTGCCAGGGGAGGTTTAGGTTGGATATTAGGAAAAATTTCTTCACAGAAAGGGTAGTCAAGCATTGGAAGAGGCTGCCCAGAGAGGTGGTGGAATCACCATCCTTGAAAGTGTTCAAAAAAGGGGTAGATGTTGCACTTTGGGACACAGTTTAGTCTAGTCTACCCTTGATTGGTTTAGTGTGGACTTGGTAATGTTAGGTTAATGGTTGGACTGGATGATCTTAAAGGTCTTTTCCAACATAAACGATTCTATGATTCTATGATTCTATGTATGCCTATAGATGAGTTTAAGCAATGGTACATGCATATGGGTATAAAAGCAGGAAGGTAAGTTGTAATGACTTTCTGTTACAAAGAAATAGAAAAAGCCATGAAAATCTACTGTAGCAAGAAGGAAAAGGAAGTCAGAGGAAATGTAAGGTTAAGTGTCTAAAAGTGAAGAATAGCAAATTATTGCTGATCCAAATATATAGAAATACTAAATGACTTCATTTCATCAAATTGTTTTCCAAAAATGGCTGATATTAAGCATATAATTAACTAAAATAATGATAAAGAAAGAGATAGTACTGTTTAGAGTAAGGGAAATTAGGCTCAAGAACATGTAGAAAAGTCAAAGGTGCTCCAGTGGTGGCCTATGATGAAATTCCTGTTAGGGTACTGGAAGAAAGAAGGGGCACTTCTTCAGGAAAATAGATCTACCAACAGAGAACCAATAACTGAAAGACTTTGATACAGATTACTGAAGAAGCAATTTTTTGATGTCTAGCAAGTCTTAAAAAAATCCACAGATGTGTTGCAATAAATGGATTCCCTTAAACCAGGACAGGAGGCTTAACAAACAAGTAGAAAGAGTAGTTTTGAAATAACATACATGAAGCTTTTGAAAATAGTAAAGGAAAAACAAAAGTGTGACCTATCGATGCAATATGAAGAAAAATTGCTTTTAGGGAATGAATGAGTCCCAGCTGAATTATGGTTAGGGGAATGCCAAGTGCCATGTGTCATATTATTTTGTATACATTTACTTAGGTATTTTCTCCAGGAATTTACAATTTACTTTTATCTAAGTCATTATTGATTTCCTTTTTCTGCATTTCCTGTCCTTCATCTATGGTGTCTGTCTCTTTAGTTTTAATTTCCCATTTCACTCTTTATTTTACTTGCACATTTAGTGTACCCAATGATCTTCATAGCCTTGCTCTAGTCACATATAACTGAAGTTTGGAAATTATTCCAGATAATTAGTTTTGCAAAACAAAGTCTTTACTAAGTATTTTCATCACTATAAAGACCAAATTAGAAAGAGTGGAGTCTCTATTTCAGTTATCATTGTTTCAGCCTTTAAATAAACTGGTTTGGTATGAAACTGTATGCATCAGAAACAAGAAAATACAGTTGAACAGAATGTTTTTCATATATTCTTGTTTCAGTGATGTTTTTCAGGCCATTATCTTTCATTGCCTAGCATATTGGACAGCTTTCTTCCTATCCCTGTAATCACATGTTGTTTATTTGTCCAAGTCACAGACTTAGCTTTATATTGCATCACTCCTGTTCACTATGACCCGATCAAGTCTGTTTGGTTCAATTGCTGAAGCAAATTCATTTGGTTTTTTTTTTTTTTTTTTCTTTATGATATGCACAGTCACTGGCAGTTAAATCTGTTCTTTCTCATTGCTCTCTGAACTGCACTCTGACAGAGCTTTCACAGTTCTGAAAACACTACAAAGTCTCTTTCACTCACTAAATAACTTCTGGAATTCTGGTGTTATCCTGGGAGATTAAGAGGTTTCTACCATGCTCAAATCCCTGGGCAATGACAAAGTTACACATGTCATGCTTTTGTAACAGATAATATTCATATACTCCTTTGCACCAGTGTAGAAATACTTTCAAAGGTACTGTGCCACAGTTAAAGCAAAAACTCTCTCATCTTTATTAGTAACTTTTTTATCCCAACTTTCTCACTTCTGCTATAATTGGACTGAATCAATGACAGTTTCCCTCTGCCCTCTTGACCTTTGTAGAATAGTAGTGTTCAGCTGCCGATGAGAGACTTGACATGGGTTTATATGGAACTGTTCAAAACTCCAAAGTGATGGGAACATGTTATGCTAGAATAAACTCCAAACCCAACACCTCTTCTCAGAATTATTAGAAGTAAGTAGTGTTATAATTGTTTAAATGCCAACTTAATGTGGAGAAAATTATGCCTCAAAGCAATTTTTTTAGTTCAATAGATCTGACTAGTGTTTTGCACTGGTCAATTTTAGTGCCTTTTGTGCCTGTTTTCAGAAAGAGATAAGCTCTGCAATTCTGTAATAAGGTATTTTTATCTGCAGAAGACAAGTATGGTGTTGCACATTAGAATTCAAGAAACAGTTTTCTGTAAGTCATACAAATACATTAATATTCATACAAATACATTAATACTGTGTCCAATGATCATGCTTTGTTGTCCAGGTATACCCTGTGACTTTTCTGGCCACAGCTATACGATATGGTTCATTCTGAATACTGTGGATTCAGAATAATTTTGCAATGAATCCTTAGTGTTAAACAAAACTCCCCAAACAGAGCTCAGAGAATAGATGTGAAGAGAAAATTCATCCAATTGATGAATCCAAACTGAGAAAATGGAAGCAAAAAATCTTCCACTGCGTACTTTAATAAATTGCCTAGAAAGGGGAGTGTTAGGAGGCCAGCAGTGGTGACCTAAACAAATATATCTACCTCCCCTCTATTGATGATGTTTACAAGTTGATGAATGTGCTCTTGCAGTTGGAGCAGGTTAGTTCCTGCAGGCAGGCAAAACCCCCCAAAACCTAGTTACTGCAGAGGTATAACCACTTGTGTTGTTAAATGAGTGTACTGTGGTTAGTGGCAAATACAGAATTATGAAACAGAGTCTCTGCAAGCAATAAAGTATGATAAAAAAAAGAATAAAAATAGCAATAAATACTGGCTGTTTTAAATAAATTTATATTGTGGTAGCGACTTTTATAGTTTAGATATATAATTTATGAGAAAATACTGAAAATATCTGTATTAAATCTGCAGGTAAACTACAACAATGTGGTCTCATTGTCAAATGCCACTTTATCTCTGGATCCTGCACATTTTACCTGTACTTCAATTTTTAAAAAGAGTCTGCTACTCTGCTGGTATGCTGGACAGATTCATTTAAAGGACTCTTCTTAATTATTTGGTTTTTTTGGGGTAACTCCTAGTACTGCAAAAAGTAATAATCTGTTATTTGGCTCTTCAATGTCTGGCATATAAACTAATGCTAGCATATTGCTGCTTGTTACCATGCAAATAATATGAATGACAAACAGATGAGGAAGTGCTTAAAAGGAAAAGAAATGGCAGAAGTGATAAGTTTTATCCATTTTTAGAGCCAGATAACACCATCTTTCATGGTCCCTTTTTTGGACTTACAATACATTTAAAATCTAAATACAAGCATTCTCTATTTACACCATAGCTATGGGAAAAGATAATGTTGGAAAACATTTGAAGACCCATGAACATACCCAAAAAGCACGCAAAACACTTTATGCCAATTAAACAGGAGTCAGTTATGATGCTTTTCTTGTTTGTGTAATATTTATATGTATATTTTATTTTAGTCAATTAACGTAAGGATTATATGAATTATTTGCTCACAAAGTAAATAGCATTCCATATATGTTCTTCATACAGACAGCCTTTGCAGTGATCTTCTGGCAGATAGTCTTTGGCAGTGTTCATAGTCTGTAAGCTGCAAGGACACAAAATAGCCAAAGAAAATTTCTTTTAAATTAATAGCTGTGGAGGCATGTCCTTTGTGGTGGACAATGATTTTTGAAAATGTAGATAGGTAGCCTATGTAGGGTAGGAAATGTGCATATTTTATGTCATTAGTAAATTTTGAAGCCAGTGAGTTAGGTATCTCAGAATGCATACTTAAGAATGGTGATATATTCTATGCAACACTAACTGTTCTGTTTTATTCTTTCAAATACTGTTTGCTCTAATCATCTTCTAGTCTCATTTCCAGAAAAAAAAAAAAAACCAAACCAAACCCAGAAAATTATTACTTAACTTTAAATTGTTCAGAAATAAAAAGGTGAAAAAAGTTTGTACTGTTGAAAGCCATACGGTCATTTTACAAGCAGCAAAAATATTTGTAATCAGTACAGTATGTGTGATAGAAAAAAAGAACCTTAGATCGATGTTTGATATTTCTACTGATGTACTTTGTCTGTCTTACCTCAAAAAATATTTAGTATTTCCATTAAGGTGAGACAACTACCAAAAAATACCTTTAAACTATTCTGACATTAACAATGTGACCTTTACTCTGATCAAACTTTGGAAGGAAGGGAGCATTTTGCACCTTAAACTGATGAATAATTGAAATAATGTGAAAAGAAAACATTCAATTTGCTGTTTCTTTTAGACTGATAAGCGTATTGGATATATGTTACATGCCCTCAGCATATATTGCATACACATGATATATCCAGGTGGTAAACTGTGTGCAGATTCATCTTATTTTAGTGCAGGCACGTAGACTGTGTATGAGGCTGCAATAGAAGAAAATGGAAGTTGCAAAAAGAAGACAAATGGCAAGCAGTTGTTTCTTCTCTTTTTGTCTCTTTGTTGTGATAGTAAAATAGATCTCATTTTGCTGGTAGAATATACTTAATTGTTCCAGGTTTTCTCATTGATTTTTTCCTAAATCAAATATTGAAAACAAGAAGGAATTTAGAAAAAATTAAAGACTGATTTGACAGCTGTAACATGGGCAAAATTCTCTAGTTGGATAATTTCACTGACACTTGGGACATAATGCTAGGAGACCCCTTGGTGATGTATGTTTTACAGGTGATTTTGCTGTTGTCACAGCTGTGCTGAAATTTCCTTTTATAAGTATGACATTGAAGCTCTTGCAAGCTCTCAAAGAATACAGATGGCACATTGAGTCAGAAAGAAATTTTTTTTTCAGCAACTGAGCATGCCAAGATGCTAGTCATGTGATAAATACACATTAAAAAATTACAGCCTCACTTTAGAAGCAGATCCTGACTTAAAAAATTGGATTTTAACTAAAAAACTGTCAGAAAGTTCTAAAGTTGCAAAAAAATCAGACAGCAGAATTAGCATGGATTACTGTCAGAAAACAGTAACATTTTTACAAGGATGTACCTATGCAAGGAGCAGTCTGAGCTGAGTATTAAGGAACTGCAATCAGTTTTGTGTGCTGTTGAGATATCTCTGTAAATCCTACCTCCACAGCAAGACCTACACCAAAGTCTTGAAAGGGATTTTGACTAGTTTGAGATAAGATTAACAACATTTAGAAATTCAAGGAACAATTCCACTCTGAGATTGTGGTTTCCTTTTTTATTGTATCATAATAATTTCTCAATAAAGGACCCAATTCCTCCTGGGACTGTAAAACTCAGTCAGGAAACTAAAAATCAAAAAAAGGGTTTTCTTCTTTTATTTTACGCACTGAAGTAACCAGCAGACCAATTTGTACCCTCAAAAACAGTAGTGTAAATGTTTCAGTAAACCTGATAAGACAAGCAACGTGTATTTCTTTGTGCCTGATGAAGTGTCATTGTGAAAATGATGGCAGAGCCTCAGGATTTTGCCAGTGAATGTGTGAGATGAAAAAATTCCCCTTGTAACATGAAAAATAAGTGAACAACCTTGGTTTCAGAATAAAAAGAAGGTAGAATATACTCCTTGTGTTATGTTTCTTTTTTTGCCCTCTCTCCTTTATACTAGGAGTTGGTAGCATAATGTGGTAGTCTGTAAGTTATTCAGTTTTATCAGTGCTAAGAAATATTATTCTCATTTTGACAAATGCTGTTCTGACCTTGGAAACCACCTTTACTAAAAGCCTAGCTCATGGGGATTAGGATAAAGCAGGTGTGTGGGATCTGAAACCATATCAGAATCAGCAGGGAAATGAAAACTTTTCCATGCTCAGTTCCAGATTATTGCAGTGCCAGATACTACTGTGTAGGACTGGGGGGGGGGGGGGGGGAAGGGCCAGCATAAGTGATTAAAGAAACATTTGATTTATTAGAACTAGCATAAAGTAACCAATGAGCTTAGAAGTTTTAGCCCCAGATGATAAAGCCTGGCAAAATTCTAAACAGTTACAAAGAAATAGTTTAAAAGAGAAGAACCATTAATAACAGCAAGAAGAAAGGTCAAAGCAATAAACAAGCAAGATTTTAAAGTCAGCCCTAAGCCATCACATACTTTCTTATCACATTTGGAGAAATAAAAAAATATGAAAATTTGGCAATTACAGAAACATCTAGGTCAGGCCTTACGGATGCATTAATCTGGGAGTTTTACAAAATTAACTAAATTTCAAATGCCATGTTTTAAGAATTTTTAGGGAGGGATGGTCTTTTTCCTCCTCTTTGCATTAATTGTCTTGGAGCTCAAACTGTTTAATTTAAATGTGCAGCAAAATAATTATTGACCACTAAGTGCTTTAAAATTCCAGATGACCAGTTTCTACTGACCATTAAAACACAAGGCTTTATTTACTTCACTTATAATTCTGAAGAACATTACACAGAGCTCTTTTTACAGTTGTTGCTAGATATCCCACCACAGAAGGGCACCCTCTAGCCCTGATGTAGAGTTTTAGTAAGAGAGGTTTATAGTTCACATTAAAAGGTTTTGATTTTTCTCTTCATAAATATTACCCAGATTCCTGCCTTTGCTGAGCAGACTCAGAAACTTGTTTCTTAACTGTTGCAGGTAATGTCAGTAAACTGTTAAGAAAACACTTGGCTACACTTCAATAACAGTAGCAAATGAGCAAAATAGAGGAGATATATAGTGTATGGACTACATTTTGCAAATTACTTTCAAAAATATCACTAAAGGTCATTTGCATAACTTATTCCATCAGAACTGCCATACCATGCATAACCATGAAGCTTGTGCTAAACTGAATTTTGCATTTTAAAGTATTACAGAATCTCTTACAAAATTTATTTCCTATTCTCTTTTTAACAGTTAATGTTTCTGTTAAACAAACATGTTCTAGAACAAATATTAAAATAATTTGTACAAATCCATCCCTGAAAATATCTATAGTCCCCATAAAAAAACAAGTGAAAAAGAATTTTAAAGTTTCAGGTATGAAATTTCTTTTTTAGAGTAGTGAAAATAGGTCAGAAATTGAACTTAGAATGAGCAGATATGGCTATGTCCCTTTTTTACAATTTTTCAAGAGGTGTTGTGGAAAAAGGAAGATCTTTTTGAAAGAGCCCTGGTTTTGGGCATCTTGTTATTGAGAGAGATTCATGTAGCTGTATTCATATTTTATCTTTGCCCAGTCCTTTGGCTTTTTATTTTACTTACCCTCACGTAATTTCGTTGTGAATAGGTTTAACAAACTTAGCATACCAGGCCATCAACAAACAAATAAGTAAAAGTATAATTTTGCATAAAGTTTCAAAGAAAGGAATTATTAAAGTATTTTTTATTGTCTCTTAACACACTAGCCTGTTTCAGACCTTTTCTCTCAGTCTGGACTCAGAGGCTATACCTGATTAAGTAGGATCAAGGAATGATCTGGCGCAACAGCCCTGGCTTAAGTATTGCCATTTCTCACTTGTGATATTCGGCCACTAGGTCTCTCGCTGGTACTGCTGTCTGTAGTGTCTTTCTAGGAGGGAGGCTAGGGAACTGATGGGATGGGAGCATCCCTTTCCTTTCTTTCCTCCTTTTCTGTCCAGGTTGTTTTTCAGCTGTGTTAATCCTAAAGCTGTCTGACCATTAGGGTCCTGCAAAGAATTGTATGGGAGAAGACAATAAGCAGAAAAGGTAAGCATATTCTAAGCTAGGAGTGCTACCAAACATGGGCCTTTACCCTGAGATTTGAGACCCAGGAAGTAGCCGCAATCTGCTTCTATGTTTACTGAATTTGTCTCTCAGGTGCTTGACTGTGTCTAGAGGTGGAGAATGCAGACCCAGGTTTTCAAATGTCCACTAAGCTTAGGTGTCGCTCTTGAGAGAACTACTGCTTCTGTTTGCAGGTGTTAAATATTCATGGCTTTGGTCTCAGCTAGAGGCAACTTCAGTCACTGAAGGCTGAAAGCAGATGGTATTGCAAGTTCAGCAGCTAAAAAGAGAGGCACGGAAAGTGAGTGAATGAATTTAAAAAAAAAGTCATGACTCACCACTTGCTATTCTTGTCAGTGATGAATAAAACAGTGGCTTTGAGCTTAAGAGTTGCTTTTATATTATTTTAAAACATCAGATCCCCTTAGCAGCATATATTTTGCCTTTTCATGAAAGAATGAAAACATTGACAAGTGTAGCTGGTTTTCTGTTCTTTGTTTCTAATAAGAAGTAAATATATTTTAAAAGAAAGATATAGAAGACTGTACCAAAGTTATTTCTTGACAATAATCTGAAAATTAAATCATGCCTTGCTTGAAGTTGTCTCAAGTGTGAGAAAATAAATACTTTTTGTAATAGTACTCACATCATACCCTGCAGAAATCAATTTCAGTTGCTATGTTCATGATCCCATCACAACATTAGAATTACACTAAAAAATGTGCTTGGAAGACCACACAACTGATATTGCTTTTGTAACAAGTTCTGAGCATCTAATTTTTCAAAGAGAAAATGAAAAATACTTTTTAATATAGTGCTGAGACATGCAATGGTAAAAATACTTTCCTATTCCTGTAGATGTGACCTCAACATAATATCTAGTCATTCTATTTGTATCTTTGAATTTTTCCAAGATTACTGACAAGTCTCTGAATAGCTCAAATTTACTCAAAGAAAAAGCTTTTTCTTTTTGTTTCCTAATCTAATTCTCAGGAAGCCTATTAAAGTAAACATTAAATGATGTCTCAGACTTCTTATGGGATTACTACAGATAAAAATCAAATATCAAGATGGAGGCTTTTAAGCACTAATTCCATGGAGAGCTCTTTACTGGTGTTTAATTCTACATTGAGGTATTTGGGATGTCGTGATACTGCTAAGTATGAACAGTTAACTCTATGTTATAGCTGGCTAAAAAGTATATGGATCTGTTTTTGAATTCCCAGAAGATGGCTACTAGATAGATTTTGAGACTGCCAGTCAGTGCTTTTTTTTTTTTTTGCTTTTTTTTCCCTCATGTTTTTTTCCCCTCAACACTAAGTAGTGTGACAGGGTGTGATGATGCTTTGACATCTTGAGGTTTACTGTGTTCCTGCGTATGTCGTGATTGTGGTGGGGAACTAGAAACATGATAGGAGCAAGGTGCGATATTAGGTAAGGAGGATCTAACCTTTCTTCTTCCAGCTGACTGAAGCTACAAAGGCCTTGGATAATCTGAACTGTGGTTTAAATTGATTTGTTCTGCTTTTGAAGGTTGTTTTGTTTTGTTTTGTTTTGTTTTGTTTTGTTTTGTTTTTCAAAAAAAAGCAAGACCTGAGGAAAAGAGGGTACAGAGATCTGTCTGGGATTTAATTTTTTTTTCCTGGTTGTTGGTTTTGCATGCTAGCCTAGAAAAATCACTCATACAAACTCTTAGATAATTATTTTCAGTATTAATAAAGATTGCACATATATAAATTCATAGCTCTTTACTTTGAAATTAATTTACTCAAATTTCATAAGTTATATGTAAATTTTGCACATTTATATAAATATGTTTGCTTTTTTGTAAATTCTTGCAGAAATTCATATAACCTCTCCTAACCATAGAATTTATATTTCAAATTGTGATCTACTAGGTGGTATGATTTTTGATTTTCAGAGAATGCTAGAAACCCCACAGAATTTGACAGACATGGTTCTTATTGTAATTTATTTATTATTATGCTAGCCAGTTCTTGTCCTGAAGAACATATAATCAAATATACAATCAAAATAAATTAAAAAAATAATAATAATAAAAAAAAATTCTTCTCATTCCCTCCAGCAGAAGTCTAACGAGAGTGAAACAACAGAGTAAATAGAGTGTCAAAAGAGCACAAATTTCAAACCTGCATATTTCTTTCCTAGTGACTAAATGTGAAGCCATAAAACCAGCCAAACTGGGCCAAAACAAGGATTCATTTATCCCATGCACCTGTCTACAACAGTGGCCACGTGGAGATGCCACAAAAGCATGTCAATAAGTGTCTGCAATGTGCTCCAGACCTCCATTATTTTAACAGAATATGTTAAAAAAAAAAGAACATTTTTCTCCACTGAATGTAGGTTCTGTCTATTTAATAATCAAATACAGGTTACTTTTCCAAGAGTTCATCCAATTTCTCCTCATAATATTTTTTGACCTTGAATTACATGGCTTTTGTGTGAAGCACAGTTGGATTTTGCTTGTTGTGAACCTGATAGCCAGTTGACATGTCTTGATGCTCATAGTTATTGTGTTGACTGTCACTATGACCCTAGGGAGTTAAGCAGTGTATGCATAAACTTTTTGCTCAGCTAGAATTAAAGAGTCCCAACCTTTAAGTGCTTTTCATTCTACTGTTCTTTCTTTTTCTTTTTTTTCCTAGTTAATGACAAGGTAAAAATTTTCAGCACAACAAAGCAAACTGTGAAGGAAGCTTATGACTCACACAGCAGTTTTTCTGAGGAATTCAAGTGTCAAGTTTATATAATTGGAAATAAATACAACACAGGAAGTAGCATTTCCTCTGACTTAAAATATCATTCCACTACAGTTATGGATTGGAAACATTAAAAATTTGTTTCATGATTTCAGGAGAAGCATTTAGATTTAAATATAAAAAATCAACTCTTTGTCTCTGATAGTGGATTTGTGATTTTATCAGCCTAGGTACTTACTTTTATCATGATTCTTCCAGTCTCATTACTTTCTTTTTTAAAAAAGTTTTTGAAGGTAACCTTTCTTGAGTGTTGTCAACAGAATATTACCCTCTGAGATCCTCATAAGCTTGGGCTAATAGACAACTGAAGACTTCAGCAGGTTGTTTTATAGTCTTATGAACGCACAATGCTTTTTGACATTTCAATTCCTGGATAAATCCACAATGCTGGAAAAATCCACAAACAGTTCTAATATCCCTTGATCTAAAAGGAAGTGAACAACGTAAATGTGTGAAGGCATGAACGTCTCAGCTATTACACTGGTAGTCACTGTGGCACCTCAGTCTGATACAAATTTTGAATTGAGATGAGTTTGGGTGAATAAAAGAGGTGATTACATTTCTATGTCTTTATATTTCTGCTATCTTCTCATAATACATTTATTATCATAATATGCAGACACTATCTAGTTAATGCGCTATATAGACAATGGAGGTCTTCAGTGAAATTCAATTAAATTTTTTTTTCTTTTTTTTTCCAGGGCTTAATAGCATGCAGAACATACACAGTACCTGTATAATGGAAGACTGAAAACTGTGATAGATTTTACTTCCTGGAAGGGACTCATCAAAAGAATCTTCGTATAGCTTGTTGGAAAGTCCTGTCTCCCACACAACAGGTCTTTAGTCTGGCTGTACAAAATGTAATTGAAGAGGGTACAGTACATTGAAATAATGAACTTCATCCTGGGACATTAGGTATCTTGGTGTTAGTTTACTCATCCAAGCAAACATGGTATTTCACTTTCTTGACTGATCCTTAAAAAATGTTGGCAAAAGTTCAGTTTTCCTGTGAGAGATTTCAAGTAGCTGAAAACTACATTTGACCATTAAATACAAAGACCAGAAGTTACTGATCAGTTCTGTATATGTGATTATTGACAATACAGACATTGTTTTCCTCCTCTGCTATATTGAGATAGCTGATTAGGTGGAAATTATACTGTTTGTTCTAAAGATTTCTTATATCTTTCTCATTGTGTTGGAATGATCATCCATGTATTGGAATGATCATCCGTATTTCACACCATACATGGGATGATAGGAATATGAAGGGACCCTGAAAGTTCCTTGCAAATAACTGAGTGATTTTAGGTTTTTACAGCTTTTTAAATTTCTCGTTCTGCAACATGTGCTACTTTACATTTACATGATACTCTATTTTGTGATAATAGTATAAATACAGTGGTACTTGCAATTTTTTATTATTTTAGATGTAAATGATGGGTTTTTTATAAAAAAAAAAAATTGGTAGTAGTAGAACTTTTACCCTTATCAACTCCAGGGAAAGTTTTACCACTAAATGCACACTAACAGTGTGCCATTTCCACTTGTTTTGAACATCGTGCTCTACATGCCTCGTTTTGCTCAGTGGAATAGATAACTTGAAAAATGAAATCTTAAAATATTCAGTATGTTTCAGACCTGCCTAGGGAAAAACTGTCATGACTGACAGGCAGCCACAATTGTTGCATTGGCCATAAATTTTGCACCACTTCTCAGCAGAACACCTGAACTGGCTTTTCCCAAGAAATATCAAAAGCATTTGGAGAAGTGGCCAGACGAACACCTTGTGGTCTGCATTCACACCATGCATACACAGCTGAGCAATGCAGAATGCTTTGATGGGTTTTTCTCAGTCTGTGACAGCTTTTTTGGGTTTAGAAAGCTGATGATGTGATGTACATTCAATGAGTATCTGATGTGCATCTGATGTTCCCTTAGGAGTATCCAACTGTGGATATTGATTTTCAGTATTACTTATGTGTTTTCAGGAAGCTGCCAGAGAGCATCTCAAACTGTTTTCTATGTAACAGCATAGAATCATAGAATCATAGAATGCTTTGAGTTGGAAGGGACCTTTAGAGGTCATCTAGCCCAACCCCCCTGCAGTGAGCAGGGACAGCTTCAACTAGGTCAGGTTGCTCAGAGACCCATCCAACCTGACCTGGAATGTTTCTAGGGATGGGGCCTCCACCACCTCTCCGGGCAACCCGTTCCAGTGCTTCCCCACCCTCATTGTAAAAAATTTTTTCCTTATATCTAGTCTGAATCTACCCTCCTTTAGTTTAAAACCATTACTCCTTGTCCTGTCACAACAGGCCTTGCTAAAAAGATTGTTCCCATCCTTCCTATAGGCCCCCTTTAAGTACTGAAAGGCCACAACAAGGTCTCCCCACAGCCTTCTCTTCTCCAGGCTGAACAACCCCAACTTGCTCAGCCTTTCCTCGTAGGAGAGGTGTTCCAGCCCTCGGATCATTTTTTTGGTCCCCCCTCTGGACCCGCTCCAGCAGGTCCATGTTGTTCTCATGCTGAGGGCCCCAGAGCTGGATGCAGTACTCCAGGTGAGGTCTTACCAGAGCAGAATAGAGGGGCAGAATCACCTCCCTCGACATGCTGGCTACACTTCTTTTGATGCAGTCCAGGATTTGGTTGGCTTTCTGGGCTGCAAGAGCACATTGTTGGCTCCTGTCCAGCTTTTCATCCACCAGTACCCCCAAGTCCTTCTCCGCAGGGCTGCTCTCAATCCCTTCATCCCCAGCCTGTATTGATACTGTGGGTTGCCCCATCCCAGGTGCAGGACTTTGCACTTGGCCTTGTTGAACCTCATGAGGTTCACACAGGCCCACCTCTCCAGCTTGTCCAGGTCCCTTTGGATGACATCTTGTCCTTCTGGTGTGTCAACCGCACCACTCAGCTTGGTGTTGTCTGCAAACTTGCTGAGGGTGCACTGAATCCCACTGTCTATGTTACTGATGAACATATTAAACAGCACTCGTCCCAGTATGGACCTCTGAGGGACACCACTTGTCACTGGTCTCCATGTGGACATCGAGCCATTGACCACTACCCTCTGGATGCGACCATCCAGCCAATTCCTAGTCTACCCATCAAATCCATATCTCCCCAATTTAGAGAGAAGGATGTTGTGGGGGACCATGTCGAAGGCTTTACAGAATTTCAAATAGATTGACATCTGTTGCTTTTCCCTTGTCCACTGATGCAGTCACTCCTTCATAGAAAGCCACTAGGTTAGTCAGGCAAGACTTGCCCTTGAATGATATATATAGACTGTAAATACCTCCACTATAACAGATATGATTAATAATAAGTGGAAATACTCAAGAATGATCTGTATTTTATGGTTTCTTTAGGTTAGAAATTATATGCTCTGTTTGTACTTCTGCAGGAATGAATGAATATAGGAATAAAATAAGGGTGGCTGCATGGGGCCTTTCATTTACAGAGCAGGAAGAGTGCACCTGAAACACTCACTGACAAGCTAGTTTGCTATCAACTTTGTTAACTAGCTGTTTCCATGGCTTTGCAGTGGTGTGAGTCTAGACATGATCGGTACAATTATTTGGATGTAAGTCTCTTCTCTATAGACACAGAAATCAAGCCACAAATAATCAACTCTGGCCAAATAATAACAATGGTATATAGGTTTATATCATTCTGTTGCTCCCAAATGGAAGAAACAAAAAAAAGTTCTCCTGCCCTTATCTTATTCTTTCAAAGACAACTACAAAACTGCTGAAGATGTTCTCTAATGGCCATACTTTTCATTGGTATTCTTATTTGCCATTCAGAGTCCAGCACACAAGCTACATGCAGTCTTCATTTAAAGCTCTATTTAGGCTTCTTGCATGATACTGAGTGATATCTTTACCCTGGGCTCAGTCTTGAAAATAAATGTACCTGTACTTTGCCTTTGGTTTTTATTTATCATCAGCATCTGCTAGCATCAATACTTTTTATTACTAGAACTCAGTATTTTACGTCTTACTGCTTTCATCTTGTACTAAGAATCTTGTCAGTAAATAGGTAAATGTTATATTTTTAAATTGAATTAATACTGTCGGAATGGATCTAGATTGAACATAGTAGTGATTATCTTGATTATTATTTGCTTCTTGTGGAATAAGAAAATGATAGCCATATATACATAGGAGTAAAGTGTTTATCAGTGGATATACCTGAGGATAGGTTAACATACAAAGCTGTTATAATTGGTGCTGGTACTGTATTTTTTGTTATGAGAATGGAACATTGCAGAAACAGTTTAATCTATTAAGTTCTTGAAAAAACCTTCTCATCCTGACTTTACTTTAATAAAGTTGTTTACAGTGTTAATATCAACATCCTGTAAACCTTCTGTTAATGCTCAGTCATTTGCAAAATCAGATGGTACTAACAGGCACATCTACATCTCATTTGAATTGCTGCAAATTCATAGCTATATTTATATTTAAGATAGGAAAGAGTAATTCCAACTGTAACATATAAATAAAACAATAAGTCAAATTGTACTTTATATAGTTCAGGCATGTCACCATTCTCCAAAAATATATTCACATAAATCTTTGAGGAAAAGATTGCAGGTTTAAAACCAATTCAATCTTTTTCCAAAAAATCAAATATAAGATTTTTAAAGGCATTTAAATAACAGTGTGCTTGGCCTAATCTTCAGTGACAACAGTAAAAATAAGCAATGAAAGGTGTTCACAGTAACAAATAAGAAAAAAAGGATCCCTTCTTCTAGGGGCTTAAAAAACTTTCAAGTCTTAGAAATTTAGGGAATATATTAAATTATGAAAAGGGGGAAAAATTCAACAAAGTGTTGTTCATTGATAGTTTTTTTGAGAGAGACAAGAGGAAGAGGTGGCAGCAAAAATCAAGGGTGGAAAAGAAGGTTATTTTAAATGAGATTTCCCTGTAGAGTCTTAAGCTCTCTTTCCAAAACTGAGAGGCATAGGAAACAGAGCCATTTTACATTTTGCATGTTTTACCAAACAAAATGTGTCATGTACAACTGATTCAAAGACGTGCCCTTCAGTATTAAAAAAATTTCTTCCCCAGAAGGGCAATTTTATTTGAATACTGGGAAAAATGCCTTTCTGATGTAGTATTCAAAATTTAAGCTAATAGCAAGACCAAGTTTTACTATAGATCATATTGGTTCCTTAAGCAATGAAGATGTTCTTGTAGAAATACAGATAAAAGCCTAGGCCATTGCGTATGTACAGCATTCATCTTTTATCTCCAGACTGAAGAAAAATATTCTCTATCCTTGTACAGGAATTATTGATGTTAGATTATATATTTTATATATTTTTGGGGTATATGTGTCACAGAGGAACACTGGTCTTAGTAATTTTTATTTCAGTTGTTTCATATGAAAAGCTGTGCTGTCTCTGTTTCCAACAGTGTCCAGTATTCAAAGCTCAGGAAAGGTATTAAAAATAATAAAAATATGATGTCACTTGTTCTGTAAATGTTTATATTTTTTATGTAAAAATATGATTTTATGGCAGACAGTGACATCTTAATAAAAATGGAAAGTTAAAACCAAAGACACTTCCTTTTTACCTTAATATAATATGCAAGCTACTCTTCAGTAGCTTATTCTCTTGATATATTCTCAGCTCCAAGCAATGAGTCAATGGTTGCTTCCAAACCATTATAGAATCATAGGATCATAGAATTATTTAGGTTGGAAAAGACCTTTAAGATCATCCAGTCCAACCATTAACCTAACATTACCAAGTCCACACTACACCAATTAACAGTAGACTAGACTAAACCATGTCCCATAGTGCCACATCTACCCGTTTTTTGAACGCTTCCAGGGATGGTGACTCCACCACCTCTCTGGGCAGCCTCTTCCAATGCTTGACTACCCTTTCTGTAAAGAAATTTTTCCTAATATCCAATCTAACCTCCCCTGGCACAGCTTGAGCCCATTTCCTCTCATCCTATCGCTAACTACTTGGGAGAAGAGACCAACACCCACCTCACTACGCCCTCCTTTCAGGTAGTTGTAGAGAGCGATAAGGTCTCCCCTCAGCCTCCTCTTCTCCACACTAAACAACACCAGTTCCCTCAGCCACTCCTCATAAGGCCTGTGCTCCAGACCCTTCACCAGCTTCGTTGCCCTTCTCTGGACACGCTCCAGCACCTCAATGTCTTTCTTGTAGTGAGGGGCCCAAAACTGGACACAGTAGTCCAGGTGCGGCCTCACCAGTGCTGAGTACAGGGGGACAGTCACCTCCGTGCTCCTGCTGGCCACACTATTCCTGATACAAGCCAGGATGCTGTTGGCCTTCTTGGCCACCTGGGCACAATGTTCGCTCATGTTCAGCCGGCTGCCAGCCAGCACCCCCACGACCTTTTCAGCCATGCAGCTTTCCAGCCACTCTTCCCCAAGCCTGTAGCGTTACATGGGGTTGTTGTGACCGAAGTGCAGGACCCAGCACTTGGCCTTGTTAAACCTCATACAGTTGGCCTCAGCCCATTGGTCCAGCTTGTCCAGGTCCCTCTGCAGGGCCATCCTACCCTCCAGCAGATCAACACTCCCACCCAACTTGGTGTCATCTGCAAACTTACTGAGGGTTCACTCAATCCCCTCGTATACATCATTGATAAAGATATTAAACAAGGCTGGCCCCAAAACAGAGCCCTGGGGAACACCGCTCGTGACTGGCCACCAACTGGACTTCATTGACCACAACTCTCTGGGCTTGGCCACCCAACCAGTTTTTTACCCAGCTAAGAGTACGCCCATCCAAGCCATGACCTGGCAGCTTCCTAAGGAGAATGCTATGGGAGATGGTGTCAAAGGCTTTGCTAAAGTCCTGTTTGATGATGAACAAATCTATGCTCTGTGATTTGGTTTAGTCTTATTTTGATCCATGTTTTAACCTTGGCTTCCATGACAATCTGTGCCAAAGATTTCCCCAGTTCCATTACAGAATGCAAAGTATATCATTACAGAATGGTTCAAACTGGTAGACAGCACTCATCTAAAGTTTTGCTTTGAATTGCTGTCAGATAACCTTTAATAGAAGTGTACATAGTATGGATTATAATTTGTAACCATAGTGAAGAAAAAGAAGGAATCCCAAAGCGCTAAGTATGATTCCTTGTTTCAGGCTTGTGTTTCATGCTGGTTCCAGCCCTACTTTATTTAGATTACCACTGAGTTAAGTGTGTCTTAAAAATATATTAGTGGATAAAGCTACTTCACTTGTGAGAGTCCATAGGTAGTATATAGGGGTCAGACATGGCAGACATAAAAAAAAGGATTCCTAATCTTTAGATATTTATTATTTCCTTGTCTGTTCGGACTGAAAAGGAAAAAGTAAAAAAGCTCAGTTCTTAGATGTTAAGCACTGTACTGCCACGTTTTAAACACTCTACCCTTAATGGGTTTAGTGATCGACTTGGTAATGTTAGGTTAATGGTTGGACTGGATGATCTTGAAGGTCTTTTCCAACCTAAACGATTCTATGATTCTATGATTCTATGATTCTATGATTTTGGGTATTTGCCTGTATTTGCAAACTTAATAGAAACCATTATTACCAATATAATTTGACTGAAAAAAACCAAACCCAAATGAAAATTAAAAAAAGAAAAATGAGGGTTTAGAAAGCAATGAAATTCAGGAGGCAGGAATCCTCACTCCTGCATACAGATATTTAAAATATATGCAAATGCTGAAGACTAGGGATTCAGGAAATTCTGCATATCTGCAGACTGTGATAGTAATTGGAAAAATGAAAATTCTTAAGAAGCTGTAAACTAAAACAGTATGCTCAGTATTGTGTCCTATTTCCAGGAGATTAACAATTGATCCTGACAGAGATTCAGAGATTAGACCCAGATTCATATGTGTTTACCATGTAAATTATTACCTAGACATTACACTGCTAGGTTTATGCCCGTGTAAGACTTGGGATATTACAAAGCAGAGCACCTGAATTTAGAATCTAATTTAGTTTCTTGATACTGAAATTTGAAGATGTAGCATTTTGCATATTTGCCCATGTGGAAAGGGGGCAGGAAATTCAAAACTCTAAAGCTGAGAATGAAGCCATAACTTGGTAATATACAACATTTAAATGAATGTTATTTATATAGCAACTATTAGCAGTGTTTATAAAATTTTTGAGTGTAATAGTTCAGATTATTATGCAGACCAGCAGCCATTTAGGACATGTACTCTCCTAAAAATTTGTCAAAGAAAGCACAATGTGCTTTTGGAATTAGTGCTCAGAGTTGACAGGACATAGCGAAATCCTTAATCATTTCTTTATATAACCCAGCAGGATTATCATGTGTACAGACTAACTATTACATTCACTTGAATCTGGGGTCATGCCAGGGCTTAAACGGAAATGTGATTACTGAAATGTATGAGATGTACTGTAAACCAGGGTTTAAGCAGCTGCTTTGGTACAATCATATAATCATTTAGGTTGGAAAAGACCTCCAAGGTCATCAAGCCCAACCCTTAACCTAGCACTGCCAAGCCCACCACTAAACCATGTACCTAAGCAACACATCCACACATCTTTTAAATATCTCCCGGGATGGTGACTCAATCACTTCCCTGGGCAGCCTCTTCCAATGCTTGACTACCCTTTCTACAACTGTTTTTCCTGATATCCAATCTAAACTTCCCCTGGAGCAACTTGAGGCCATTTCCTCCTGTCCTTTCACTTCTTACTTGGGAGAAGAGACCGACACCCACCTCACTACAACCTCCTTTCAGGTCGTTGTAGAGAGCAATAAGGTCTCCCCTCAGCCTCCTCTTCTCTAGGCTAAACAACCCCAGTTCCCTCAGCCTCTCCTCATAGGACTTGTTCTCTAGGCCCCTCAACAGCTTCGTTGCCCTTCTTTGGATGCACTTCAGCACCTCAATGTCTTTCTTGTATTGAGGGGCCCAAAACTGAACACAGTATTCCATGTGTGGCCTCACCAGTGCTGAGTACAAAGGGACAACTTCCCTAGTTCTGCTGGCCACACTATTCCTGATACAAGCCAGGATGCTGTTGGCCTTCTTGGCCACCTGGGCACACTGCTGGCTCATATTCAGCCGGCTGTCAATCAACACCCCCAGGTCTTTTTCTGGCATGCAGGTTTCCAGCCACTCTTCCCCAAGCCTGTAGCATTGCATGGGGTTGTTGTGACTGAAGTGCAGGACCCAGCACTTGGCCTTGTTAAACCTCATCCAACTGGCCTTGGCCCATTGATCCAGCCTGTCCAGATTCCTCTGTAGAGCCTTTCTACCCACAAGCAGATCAACACTCCTGCCCAGCTTGGTGTCATCTGCCATATTGCCATCGAAGTATTGCCAGTGAAATCTGCTGAATAGCTAGCTTGAATTACTTCATCTGATAATCAGGACTGAAAATAAGAGTTACTGTGTGCTGGTTGGTGGTTGCATGATCTTATCAATATAAAGCTCTCATAAGATCTATTAGTTAGGTATCAGAGAATATATAGTATTTTTTTAATATATTCAAACTATAATTTTTAATTCTTAACAGTTGAAACAGAGACTGCATTCTGAAGATGATGGAAGAAAGTGTCAAGGAGAATTAGGCTTGCAGAGTACCATTTTGCTGCTTTATCCTTAAAAAAAAAGAAAGAGAGGGATACAAATATCTATGAAGACTCATGGGAGATCTCCTGAAGAATTTCTGGCAAACCTTACACTGGGTTAAGGTCTGAGGTTTCCAGAGGTGAGGGGAGATAAAAATCACATGAGGAACTGGAGGAGGTGGGACTCCTAGACCAGACCTTGGTCATTTTGTTTTGCTGTCTTTGCATTCAAAAGTCCTCTTGTGCTAACACTACTTGGAATATCAAAAATTCAGGTGTATGCAGCAGAGAGTCTACTGCAGTGAGCATCCAAAGTACAGTACAACATCTTTTTCACTGTGCATTTGTATCTTTTCTGTCCTCTCTAATGCTTTCTTGTCTCATAACTAACCAAATAAGTCAGGTGTTTATGAAGATTTGGTGCGCAGCCCTTCAGTGTGCAGTTTCCGTCCCTGATATGATGAGAGGATTTAGGAAGTATTCATGTTACAAATTCATGACCTGTATGAGTTTGTCTTCCCTCCAGTCTTTTGGAGAGTAGGGTGAGAAAACTGTTCCACTCTTTCCTTAACAGGGATAGAGTTTTTCACAGATACTTAATCTTTCAGTGATGCACCCATACGAATTGAGTATTTGGTTAGTTCTGTAGATAGGAGAAGAGTCAGACAATATAAAGTGTTAAAGCCAAAGAAGATGCATTGTATATCTCTACCACTGCAATCCTTGCATAGTTTTAAATAACTGCACTTTGAAGAAGATATGTTGAAGCAAATGTGGCCAGAGCATTGCTAGATTTGACTGATCCCTGGCTTTATCCAGCTTTGGTAGCTGAACGCTTCCCTGGCAGCATAGAGGACTGGAAGAAAGAAGCAAGCAATCCCTCCTACCCTTGAGCTTTGCTCTTTCTTGGCCATGCTCTGGTTCCTCATAGGTGCAAACTCAAATGCATAGCACCTATGTAACAGATAATCTGTTAAGTAATCACATTAAGTAATGTCAGAAAATGGTAAAACTGAAGAGTGAATGCCTCAGATATGACAGAAATTGTCATAATAATATGATAATAATCTGAACATCCTCTCAGACTGAGCACTAGAAACCCTGCCCCAGGGCTCCCTGTGGCACTGACGCCCAGCCCAGCCCTGTGCACAGTCCTGCCACTGCCATGGGAGTGCATACTGAGCCCGCTGCCACCAGGGTGCGAGGTGTGGGGATGCCCTAGCTGAATCGGGAAGCTGTGACTGGGCCCAACAGGGGACTTGGTGCTGGGGCTCAGCGACAACTCAAGGCCCAGGGATGAGCCCCACCCCCCCCACCCCCCATCAGAAGGCCAGCCTGGGGCTGAGCCTGATCTGGTTCCCCTCATGGGGACTGATCCTTACCCCAGCTGTGAGCTGACATCTTGGCCCAGCCCTGCCCATCCATCCCTGTGCTCCTTGACACAGCCATGGATGAGTTTTTCTCTGTCACCTCCAGGTACAATTAAAGTTATAGATTGGCAAGATATTGGAAGGGGAACAGCATAATATTGCAGGAAAAATCCCATACAATGTAGAAATTAAAAAGAAGTAATTCTTCAACCACTTATATTTTTGGTTTTAAAATTTTAAGTTTCTAAATCTTGGGGTTCCCTCTGCGTCCCTGCAGAACTTTCTGGCAATGGTTGTTCCAGCATGCTGGGTGGCTTATATATTCTTGGGTGTTTTTTCTCTTGAGTTGGCATATAACCCACTTCATTACAATATCTGTGCCCCAGTTTAGATTTACCCAAGCCAGATTTGTGGTTACACCAGCAGAAACTCTTTTGTACATGAGTTGAGTTTAGCAGTGAGAATTTGTTTCTGGGCTTTATCCTTAAAATTTTCTTTTGCTCAGATTTAGTCCATTACTCATAATTATACAATCCTGACTGCCCAAAATAATCTTCTCTGTCCTTGAGCCTATCCCTTCAATTATTTAATCATGTTTTGCACAGCTGTGATTTAATTATGTTATATATTTCATTAACTCTCCTGATAAATCTTCTTGTCTTTTGTTTTTGTCTCATGGATGGGATAGTGATTTTCCTCAGAAAATAACAACAGAAGCTTGTTACCTTAAATACTTCAATACTGTGTTTTAAATGAAGATTCTTCCTCAAAGTCTTTCAGTTTCTGAACTTTTTCAGTTCAAACCTATGATCTGGAAATACCAGGGGCAAAGCTTACGTTGCTCTAGTTCTTCAGCTGGGCTAAAGTACAAGGGGATTAACAAACTATGGCCATACCTGTGCCTCTCTGCCCAACTCCTTTACTTGGAGTACAACAGCGTCTGATTCTGGGTGTCCCTTGCTCAGCAATTGACTCAGACATGCCTATGAATTCAGTCAGTCTTTTTTGACAAATGATTTCCAGTCTCAGACTGCAAAACAGTATGAAGTTTTCAGAGAGCTGTGCTGTGGACTCCATCCTGCACGCAGGACCTGTTACCATGCTAGGACTTGTCAGCATGGTCTGCCCCCTGGCCCCTTGCAAACCAATACAGACAGTCATTTTGTCTGTCTGTGGTTCATCTGCCTCAGTTTATAATCTGAGATTGTGAACATTATGCAGGTTCTGTAGAGCTGAAAAAAAGAAATTATTTATTTCAAATATATATAGATGTTTTTGATACTTGATTCATTCAGCTCCTGCAAACTGAGACTGGAGGTTAGAGAACATCTGCAGATTGGATGCATACATTTGAAAGTATAAGCATCTGAACCCTTGAGCTGTCACAAATTACTCTGACTTTTCTTTAGTTATTTCATCTGCTGGCTCTTTATAAACTTCCCAACCTAACAATCCTTTAGTTAAAGACCCATCTAAGCCTACTGTCCAGCAGCTAAAACCAACAGAGCAGATACTCAGATGTCATTTTTCTCTTCATTATATTCCTGATAAATTATCTATTCTGGTATTGCTCCAGCCCCAAGGCTCTAAATGTATGAGAAAGAACAGGAGGTATGAGAAACTAGCCATTGCAGGTCAGTTGGAGAAAATGATTGGTATTGCATGCTGAAGGGTCTAGCCTACAGGTGTCTCATTGAAAAAATTATCCTATTTCTTCTTTTCAACAGAACAAAAATCACTGATTTCTGACTAGCTTTTCCTCTGCTGATATGAAGAGTGCCACCAACCATCATCTCAGGCCAAGTAACCACAACAGTAATACAGCACCTGTGAGGAAGTTAGTACAGTTTGTTTCCATAATTTCATCTTCAGTTTGGTTAAAGGAGAATTTTTTTTAAAATTATTTTTCCATGTGCTTGTGGTAACAGTTTATAGAAATGACATTTAAAACCCACCGGCTACTTACTCACTGTAGATAAAGAAAATATGAAAAGAAATAAAGGAATATATAGACTCCCTTACATTTATCAACTTATTTCCTCTATTTTTTCTCATCCAAGAGGAGAAGAAAAAAGAAAGTAAGTTTTAAGTAATGTCCTACTAGAGACTTTTTTTCCAAAGGAGGTTGTGTGGACAAAACTTTATGTTTGGAGTGAATATTCCCTCATTTTCTGCCTAGGGGGAGTAAAGTTATTCTCCAAGAATGAATTTCAAAGGCAGATTCCCCTAAGAAATTTGGTTCCTGCTGAGTGCTTATAGTGTCAGTATCTAACCTAAGCCACCAATTTTATGTCAATAACAGCAGAAGGATATCCCTTAAATTTATTGGATTTGAATCCAGATTTCTTCTTTTGCCCTGTTGTTATGGATGAGTAATTTCTGACTCTGCATTTCTCATGTTAATATGAACTTGAGCTTGCTAGTGGGTAAACCAAAATGGATCTGCAACAGCAAGAGAAAATAGTGCACTTTATAAACATAATAGCTTGCCTCTCCTAGGCAGTAAAATGTCTTTGATTTTGACATAAAGCTTTATTGAAATTGCCAGGATATGCATATTGAGTTACTGGGATAGGCATCAAGGTGTTGCAAGACCTCTGTGTAAGAGAAATAGCACACTGCAAGAGAGACAGATCCAAAGTTAATTTTTTTCTTGTTCTGACATTCCCCTTGACCTAAGAGTTGAACTGCAGTTTGGATCCAAGAGTAGAAGTGTTTACATTAACTAAGAACTAAGAAGCTGTTGTTGGCTTTATTACTACCAATTAAAAAGCTAACTATCTTTTCAAGCAACAATGAGTTGATTCAAACAGTAAGAATGTAATTACACATGTATTTCAGAGGTAATTTGTATAAATGTGTTAGCACCTTTGTTTATCTCCTGTATTCCTACTAAATTTCAGTAAGTGTTCTTTGAATAATCAATATTTAATTAACCAGCAATCAAGATGCTTTTTAAAATGCAAATTAAAGACTTATTTGAGATTTACTTTGCTGTTGGAAAATGGTTGAACAATTTAAAAAGTATGTGCATTTCTCAACTAATTTTTGAGGTGTTGGCTGAATGGAGCCTAGCAGTACCATTTCAGTTATCAGTGAAGTACAGACATGTTGGTGTTTTAACCATTGCAGTTTTTAGAAGGATATTCTCCTGGCTTTTGGACTGCCTGCCCTATGATTTCAAACTGCCATTTCCAAAGCAGGAAAATACCTTTAGCATCCATGCAGTATTTTTTTTCTAACTTTCCATAGTGTAGATATGTTTCCAAAACAACAACAAAAAATATTTCAAGCAGAAACACATACATGAATTTAAGCATGAAGATACATTATTTCCAGTAAGAAACTGCAAAAAGTTTTCTGCTTCTGCATTGACCTTTAATTTTAAGATGTTTCATCTTAAATAAAAACTGCTGTAATTGACATTATTCAATGCTCATCCAACTAGGCTGACAATTTGTCTGCCTGAACTTAGAGTTGTACTGTCCCCAACACTTTTGTGTTAACTACATTGCAGTGTTAATTTCATTCGTTTTGGGATCTAAAGCCAGAGTATTTTAAAGACCCACTCCTAATAAATGTTTTGTTAATATCTAGAGCTACAATGACACAAAAAGTAATTTGAATAAATAATATAAATATAACTCTATGTTCACACAGCGATTTCTAAGTCATTGAGACTCAGGGCTTGCCCAAAGATTCAAAACTGGATCATCATCAGATAGAATTTACCATTACTTTACTATTATAGGGTCACAAGCTTGGATGTAGTCTTGTGCTTTAAAATTATAGCTTGTTATTTGAATGGTATGTATACAATATTTGAGATAACTGGGGAATGTTATTTTATTAACTAATTCAAAGTATGCCTGCTTGTATCTGCTACCTGATAGAAAAATTAAAGTTTTATTTTTAGCTAGGAATTAAACTCCAGAAGCAGATTCTGTTTTGTTCTGTCTCTGATTGAGCACAGTTAACAAATCACTGAAAATAATGTTATTAATATATCTGTACTTGCAAAAAACACAGAGGTCCTTATAGAGATAACAACTCACAAAGTACAAACAAGGATTTAGCTGAAATTTAAAGAAAGGAAGTGAGTTAGAAGACCAAAGGAAGAGGTTAAAGAGAGCAGGCAGATGAAGTCAACAAAAGTAGAGAAGCGAGTCCCACTGAGACTGAAGCTAATAGAGAGAGTAAGACCAAGGGGTCACAAAGTAGCAGCTGCTGCCAAAGAGTCATACAATGATGGAGAGAAATCGTTCTGTATCTGTGAAGTGAAACAGTTATGTTGGGTTTTGTTTGCTTGTCTGTCTTCTTGTACTACTAAACCACACACGTTTCTGGTAGAAAAGTTAGGTTTTGATACCTCATAAACATGAATTTTTCTCCAAATGCCAGCTGTTATGACTTGGTGCAATTAAAATTATAATGCTTAACCATTTGATTCAATTTTTTTAAACACAAAAATTGTCAGATAAAATAAGTTAGTTAGGAAATTTATTTTCTTTAGACACACTTCTACTCAGGGGAGGTTTAGATTGGATATTAAGAAAAATTTCATCATGGAAAGAGTAGTCAAGCATTGGAACAGGTTGCCCAGAGAGGTGGTGGAGTCACCATCCCTGGAAGAGTTCAAAAAACAGGTAAACATGGCACTTTGGGACATGGTTTAGTCTAGTTTACCCTTCATTGGTTTAGTGTAGACTTGGTAATGTTAGGTTAATGGTTGGACTGGATGATCTTAAAGGCCTTTTCCAACCTAAACGATTCTATGATTCTATGATTCTAATATAGGAATTTAAAGCTGAATTAAGTACTTCAAGAGGTACAGAAAAAAAGTGCTCCTCTTAGAAAAGAGATACATATATTACGAAGTGCTTCCTATGTTGGAGTTATTAGTGAGTGAATATAATAGCACTGACTAGATCTGGCAGCATCTAGTGCAGGATGTTTTGTTTGGGAAAATATAATGTAATTACAGCTGTGACACATGGGATTTACAGTCTTTGATAACTAAAATTAAGTAAACATCTTAGATTTGTTACTAATCTTTGGTTTCTAGATGCCACGTAAATGGGAGATTTTTAAAACTGGACAAGAAATAGCTGATTACCTGTGATTTGCCCAGGATCAGAAGATGAAAATTATCTGGCATATAGAAACAACAGAATTATCATGTATTTATGCACATGTCTCTGCAGCTGAGATATATTCCCTTTTCTGGTTTGTTTTTGGTGTTTTTTTTTGTTGGTTGTTGGGGGTTTTTTGTTCCACCCTTCCATCCCCCAAGTTGTAACATTAAGGGATCTAGTCATTCTAGTCATCCTTCTTTCTTCAAGATGTCTGGTTCAAATTTGTGACTTGCCAGCATTTGAACTCCCCAATTATGGGACTTCAGTTAAAATACACTCTCATCGATGTGGAAGCTTCTGGTAAAAAGAACCCAAAACCCAATCAAACGACCCCTCCTCCCATTATACTCTTCTGCTGTCTGTGCTGCACTGTTTAAGAGCTGCACCAAAAGTTACCCACAGAGAAACGTTCCAATATCAAGGGAAGAAGGAATAAGTTGTTCCCTCAGAGGAAGCTCTTTTTCCTCTTTTCAGCTTCTGTGGGTTTTTCACAGAATTTCCTTGAACCCTCTACAATTCCACTGTTCTCCACAGACCCTCATTTCTGCATAAATTTAATGGCCAATATAAGCTTCTGGTAATGATAAACTAGATTATGGTGATCATTTGCTTTCTTTTATCTGTTTCCCAGTGGAAATTATCCACCTGTTATCTTAAATTTAAGTAAACCTTTTAATCTTTCTCAAGGTCTAACCCTATAATTTTTTCATGGTGACGGATGATAACATTACTCTCCCACCTATCAGTCAGCTCTGCCTCCTGGGTGTCATTTAGGCTCAAAAGTCTTTGCAGGTCCTATATTGCGATATAGCTAAATCATCCTTGTTCTGTTGAACATGTTTGAAACAGTGTCTTTTCTTTCCATTGCCCAGACATAACACTTGCCAAAGTTCACATCCTTTACTCCAAGGAAAGCAAATGCAAACTTCTGGTGCTTCACTTACCACCTCAAATATAAGATGTTTTAAATGACTTTCAGACATTTTAGAACCAATCCTCATCCTACATGTAATCTTTTTCTTCATATCAGTCTTCATTCCCCATGTGCTACATTTTCAAAGAGTCATCTCCATTCTTTTTCCTAACTAACTCATCATTCCTGGGAAGCATTCCCTGCAAACATCTGTAATGCTACTTCATTATCTTTCTTCAGGTCCAGGTCTGCTGCACTGATTATGAAGTGTATCCTGTGCTGTGATATGCTGAGCCTACTATCTGTTATGCTGACAAACATGATTTCCTTGCTGTTACTGCTTTCATATCAGACTACATCTACCTATAGTCTCTCATTTCACACTTGAATTATCATCCTAGTAGGAATAGATGTGAAGTTTTCTTTCTTTTGTTGAAGAATACCTACCACTGTGTGACTCTGTTCCCTAGTTATTATGGTTAATTTAATTATTATGAATAAGAATTAACATTTTATTGACATAAAAACACCTTAATGAACAGTGAGATTGCCTCCATTGGTTAAGGAAATATTTTTTCTTGCACAAGTCTGTGTAAGACACTTGTAAGAGACAGTCATTTAGGAAATGAGAGGCAATTATGGTGTCACATAGGAACCTTTAAGCTCTTACATCAAAATAGAGCAGCAACTGGCAGGAAATGTATGCCAAGCCACTTGGTTAATATGTTGGCTCCTACAGACTGAGCAATCCATTTCAGAGACACAGAGGTGCAGACAGTTAGGTAACTTCAACTCCAGCATCATATGCAGGCTTTCTTAAAGCAGTTGTCTGATAGCAGTGTAGCAGTGAGTTGTGATACAACTTAACTGGTGGCACAGTGAGAACCTTCTGTTTGTTTGGCATTGTAAGACCTTATTAACTAATTCGATCATCTCACAGCAGCTACCTGTTGAGGCACTCACTGGCAGGCATTATAACCATACACATTCTTACAACTGAGAGTGACAGATATAAATGTCTTATTTTTATTGTTTTTTTTCAAAAATATGTTTTCTTTTTTTTTCTCAGGAACTGTCTGGTTCCTACCCTCTTCATCTATTTTTCCCTCAGGAAACAAATTTTATATTAAAAAGATTTTAAAAATTAGGGAAAATCTAGTGTTTTCACTGTCAAAAGTTTTGCCTGTGTGTGTTACTTCATCTGGCTCTAAGCTCTGGGTTGAACAACAATTTTCTCTTTCCCTTCTCCAATCTTTTTCAGAAGTTGTTTTTTAATTGATGATATTTCTCATGTCTACTCCTTTGACAAAGTTCCTTATATTTTATTTGCAGAGTTTCTGAGTATAAAGTCTCTGAGTTGAATGAAAGGGCTTTCCCATCTTCCTTTCCGCTGCTTTTTAAAGTCAATGAACTTTAAATTTGGGAGTCAGGGGTGGTGTTTCATAGTTTTATCTTTTTATTTCATCTATTTTCTTCTTTTTCTTCTTTGTATTTATACAATTTATACTTTTCCCTCTTTTTGTATTAATTATTATAATGTCCAATAACACAAAAGCCAACATTATAACTGTTCTTGAGAAAACCATTATTTCTCAAGCAGCAAGTCCAGCTCCCAGTGCAGAAAGAATATGGGAAAGCCTTCTGATTGTAGGACTTGATATTATGAAGTAAGGTGCAAAGCTAAATATTAAAACTAGCAAAAAAGTGAGGTAGAAAATAGCAAGTGGTATTGAATAAAGTGGAATCCAGAAGACATAAAGAATAAATAAAGCAAAATAGTCATCCATTCAGAACACAGAACCATGGCAACTGTGTACTACTTCCCTGGTAGTTTTTCTCTGAAAGCATCCCAGATCTTTTTGTTGTAGAACAATATTTTTGAGTCACCCTTGAATTTTGTTGTGGGTGTAATCCCTCTGTACATTAATGCAAAATACATCTCTCAGATGGTCAAACTATCTGTAGTCTGAAGAGTGCTTGTGCCTGTGCCAGCTATCAAGTGGTATGTGCTTGTGGGTCTCAGTGTACGGTGAGGAATGACCTCCTATTCACTTTGCACCAGGATGAAGAGCATGGCACAATATTTATAGTCTGTACTGGGACCATTCTTAATAGTAACTGTGAGTGGGACTTGAAGGTGGCTGCTTCAGGACAGTCTTCTGAAAAAGCAGGGAAGCAGTAGCGGGGACAGGGTTGGATGTTCCTTGTTTTTTGATCAGCCCAATGCCTATTTCCAACTTCCACTGCTGCCTCATTACATTTTGAAATACTTTTTACTTTTCTACAACTTTTGGCCTACGTTTTCCCTTAAACTTGGGAGCTTCCTGTAAATATCCTGTTAATAACTTCCTTTTTACTCTCTTTGATGGAATAGCCATAAAAATTTTATGGCAGAAATCATAGGGAATACACATGACAGCAACCAATGTTGCCTACTTTTTCCATCATTCTATCACACTGCCATTGCTGATGGGTTGGGGCTACCTTTCTGTTTTATACATCTGAAGAGTGTATAGTACGGATGGTCTTGTTTTCAGAAATACCTGTTCTGATGATACAGCTATTTAAAAATGACAACAGTCTCACATTAACAGGGAGAAGACATTTTCTACTTCCAGGAAGTAGTAACAGATTGGTAAATCTTGTTCCTTTTGATATGAGAACCTGCTTTTACATAATTTGCTTGAGCATTAAACAGATAAAATCCCTCTTCTCATTTTCATAAGAGAATATGTGTAGCTAAATGTACAGTAAAGGATGGTAAGATTATATTTTGATAAGAATTACACTAGTTAATAAAGGCTGTAATTAGTGTGTCTGTCGTAGCAGGCCGCAAGGCTTCTTACAGTAAAAAGACATAGAAAACCCATAAAAGCAGGTACTACAGTAAAGAAAACAAAGGTCAGTGACATTTAAAAGTCCTGAATTTGTTGATCAGGAAAGCAGCAGGAGTTAAATGACATTGTTTCTGTTGCAGTGCAGCTAATACATGTTAGTGGTGGTTGACACAGCAAGTCAGTCTGTTTTACGTTAGCAATCATAGCTAAATAAAAAAGTGATAAAAAATGTAAATTATGAAAACAGAAAAAGTGAAACCTTCACAAAATTCTATAGGGTTCCTGACCTCCTCTACTGTAATTCAACAAAATAAAGTAGAAACCCAGATGGATTTAAGACTCTGAGGAGTCTTATTCATTCTCAGTTACATGCCCTAATTTAGCTTCAGTTTTAATGCAGATAGGTTTGATGTGGAAATCTGTAGTTTATATTTATTATTAAAGGAAACCTACCCATGAATGATGAAAAATTGTAAAACTGTTGAGTTATCCTGGCTTTTCTATAGAAATCTGTATTTCTCTCTTAATCAACAACTGGCTCATTGTACAAATACATCCCTTGAATAACTGGGGTTCTTCAAGACTTGAATTTAAATGTCTTTCTCCCCCTGCCCTCACCCCAAAAAGTACTTTCTGAAGACTTTCTGTTGCTGAAGGGCTTAGTAAAAAACTGCTTGCAAACCCCTATTTGTTAATAGTTTTTTGATTTTTCAGTGTTTAGATCTCTAATTTGACACATAGTACAGTTCACCTGTCCTACTTCCCCCCCCCCCCCCCCCCCCCCCCACTTTTCTGACAAATCATCATACATTCATCTTGGAACTGTGAAGTCCAGCAATATTTGTAAACCTTATTCTGAGTACATAGTAGGGATGGATAAATTGGAGCAGAAAAAATGATAACGGATCTGCAGCTAAGCACCTTTTCTGATGTTCACACACTCATTTTGCTAGTTTCTATTTTATTCCTTAGAAACTTCACTTATTTTTATGCCAGAACTCAAAATGGGATTATTTTGTTACTCTCACTGGCAAGCAGCTTCTTCTTAAGTGAACCAGTTCTAAGTATTTTCCTGTAGAAAGACTGAGTGCTTTACTGGGGATTTTAAGCCTCTGGTAGAATCCACCAAACTGTTAACTATTCATCTCCCTTGGCTCCTTTATTTCACCAACAACTACTTTGTGGTGGATGAGCCAGCTGTCCCCAGAAATACTGTGGACTGTTATACCCAGCTTGCATTTAAGGGATTTCTACCAGATGCTTCTTGCATATATACCTGAGTTTTTTGATCTAGCTTATGCATCTCTTCTATTTCCTCTGCATCTGCCTGTTTGTTGCCCTACTTCAGCCTCTTTCCTGGCCCTCATTCTTGTTTCTGGACTCTGCTGTGGTATTCAACTCCCAGTGTGATTTCACCTGGTTGAAGGCTATTAATTTTGAGTGTGGACTTGCTGTGGCTTGAACTTGAGGGTTTCCTTGTCTAGCTCCTTAGACTACTGTTTTTCTTCTTCTCATTATTGATACAACAATGTATTCTGGCATACTGCATTACCCTGAGCTAGCTCTAATTACTAGAAATGATAGCCCATGGCCTGGGTGGGGTTCCCTGATGAGCGTTTATCCTTAAGTTTAAGAAAGAATTAGTGGTCAGCTGTTAGCCCATAAAAACACGAGAAAATGAAGTGCATGTAGGAGAACATGTCCTTAAAATGGACACTTAAAACAATCATACAGTACAGTAGGAGGAACATCTGTTTGTTGTGCAACAGACTCTAGTAATACATCTGAAAACAGAACAGAGCAAGAGGTATCAACAAAGACTTTGATGTAGGTCAGATGCCTGTCAAAGAGCTTTGGGGTAACACATCTCTAGTGCCACCTTCCTGTAGTCTAGAGCGCATGGAGCCAGGGGGAAGCATCAGTATGATGACAGCAGAATATTCTATTCAACAGAGAGGCAGTTTGCTGCTTGTTTTTTGAAGGACAAGAAAAACACATTGCAGCCTTTTGAAGTAGGAGTGGGTTACAAAAATGTCACACGTGTAGCAGCATGTACTTTTCCCAGTAAAGAGACAGAAAACTGTATTTCCTCATCAGTAAGAATTATGAGTCTTAATGTTAGTCTTAACAGTCCAACAGTAATGCTTCAGAAATCACTAAGTTCACTTCAGGTCAGGGAGCTGGTTTTCTTCCTCCAAATTTCTGTCATTCGACAATTAACTCTGCACTGTGTGCATTTGAGAAATAGGATATGTCCTAGAAACTGTTTTGTAACAGTGGCAACATTCCTTGAAAACCATTATTTATTTTTTTAAAATGAATGTGTCCTTACGGCATGTAACTTAATACTGAGTATGGCTGCAAGTAACATCTGGATTTTGATGAGCACATCAGAAAGTATACCCACAAAAATCTATTCAAATTAAAAACAAAACCAAGATAATTATCCTTTTTTTCCCCCAAGTAGATTAGCAGTACTGGTAATAGTATATCTATTATGTAGCCATTTTATATTTTCTTCCTCGTCCATCCAGACTATGTCAGCATAAACCAAATGTGCTTTTTGTCATATGGGACTTCTGCTCCACCAAGGCATAGTAATAAGAAAGATTGGGTTGGGGGAAAAACAACAACAACAACTACAAAAAGAGGCTTTATTTTGTTTTTAGATGTAGACCAAATCAAGTAAAGGAGAAACTCTGTCCCTAAATCTGCTACTTACAACTTAACTCACTTTCCACAAGGTACCACACTTTATGTGTGAATAGGACTGGTAGCTGCACAGGCAAAAAACCCTGTCCTTTTTTGAACTTCAGATGTAATCTTAATATTCTCTTACTGTAGGCTTTTCCTGTAATAAATATGTGACTCTACAGAACTATCTCAGTTTATAAAATGCATTGCTTACATTTCTTCAATTTAATTTCATAAATGTTCAAGAAAAAGTCCTAGTGAAATAAACCAGATCAGCATGATCTAAACTGTTCATTTATTCATTTCTGAATCTCAGTATAGATGCCTTCATCAGCTGTAAAATACCATCTAAGGTGGTGGACAGAACACTTTTACACTTGGAATGCTGACTGTATTCATCTTTGCCATCTGCATGCAATTAAAAATTTTTTTGAATATCTTACTGAACCTCAAATTGAAGTCACTCCCAATATACAGAACTGTGGAATCAACATTTTTTTTTTTCTTTTTTTAGAATTACGTAGTGAGATTGGGACATTATTGAATAAAACTTCAGAATTTCATTCAATAATATTTGATCCTATGATAGTGTCTGTCCTATAAAAGCAACATTCATATCAGTCTAGGTTTGTGATTTTTGTTACATCATCTAAGAGATGTAACAGGGCAGGTTGAGTGCAGGCAAATCTCTTGTTGACCTTTTCCCCTACTGAGAAGCCCAAACACAAAGCTGGGCTAGACTGTGTAAAGAGGACTGGGGGTCAGCAAAGCCAGTAAAGACTCTGGAACCACTGCAGTCAACATTCTGAATCTTCACCCACAACTGTCTAATGATAACCTTTTTTAAACTCAAATAAAAGAGACCATTGAGTCTTTATTAGCCCAGACGATTTAAGCTAATGAAAATATACCCACCCAAGCCATTGTTAATGGTGTGTTCAAATCAAGTCTTGTGCAGGATGAAGCAAACTACTTTTTTCCCTGTCATTAGATTCCTGAAAAATAGCTGCTTTTGGTGAAATCTTCTGGGTTGGTTTTTTTAGGCTCTGCTGTCTCCAGGATGTTAGTCTACCCAGCCATTAAATCAGAAACAAAGAAGAAACCAACACAGATTTTGCATGAAAACTGTACCTAGCAGTTTCTATACATTTAAAAGGAGGAATAATCAAGAGAAAGACTAGTTAATGGGAAAGGAATGTCTAAGGATTTAAAAACTATATCAAACCAAACCAAAAAAACCTAAACAATTTTGGATGCTTTATACAGTGTGAAATGCAAGTGATATCAAGCAATAGGAGTCAGAAAAGAGAGCTAGTCCTGCTAAAAGATGGTATACTAAGAGTATCTTTCTGGTATTTCAGTTAATGAAAGGTTAGAATGAGCTATCTACAGGGACTGAGGAAATATCTTTTGTTTTAAAAATATACTAGACAAACATCTGTTAAGGATTATCTGAGCACCCTTGATTTTCCCTCAGTGTAGTGAGATGAAATAGACAATCTTATGCAATTCTTCATCTCCAAGCTCTGTATTCTTGTGATTTATTAACCATATTGCATTTATAATCTTGATTGCTTATATCCTACAAAATGTCAATATTTTTATCTCATAAAGAAAGCTTGCTAAAGTATTTGTTTTCATTTTAAAGTCTTTACATTATTTTTGATACATGTATGAAAAGTAGCAGTTAACATACAACAATGAATTCTTATTGCTTTAAACAATCTCTATCATCTTACCATATTTTCTTCTACATTATGTTCTCTCCTGGGATGTCTAAGGATGAGGGATAATAATAGGTTTGTAGTAGGCTTGAAATACTGCATATCCAAAAATAGAGTATGCGGTGTGTGATAGGCACCAAAGGAAATGTGCTTTCAGTAAGAATGCATGTAAAATAGCACATCAAACTTACCATCAAGTACAGATACATCCTGGCTTATTTTTCCAGGTATAGATTTTTTCATCTAAAAAATTGAGCAACAAATAAGTTGATTCTGACAACAGTTTCAAATAATGTGTAGTGTAATGAACATGGTTAATAAGCACATATCACAGGAATTGCATCAATGCACTATAGGCAGGCTCTTTTCAAAGGAGTACTGCTGAGGTTTTCACTTTCTATCCTCAAAGAAATAACACTTCAGGACAGGTGGTGGATTCCTTGTTCCCCCAAGTTCCAATAGACATAATGCCAGACCTTAGAATTAAAAGAATTCTGGATTTCTAATTAAAAAACTAAGCAGAATGTTCTTAGTCATGTTGTTTCTTCATAAATCTAGGGAGTAAGCACAAAGCAGATTTCCTTTCCTCTTAGGAAGTCACTATCTTCAGCTTTATTTATACTGACAAAGAGAAAAGCTGTTTCATGCCATACGAGTATTGTGGAGTGAGTGTTCAACAACTTCTCTCTGTGTCACTACTTTTCTATTTTATAAATGAGTCCTTTTTTGTTTATTGATGTTTCACAAATATATTTTAGAAGCAACTACCTCCACACAGGCAATGAAACCTTCTGATTTTACAGTAAGTAAAGCTGCTTTTGAGAAACCCAGAATGTTTTTTTCTTGAAATTCCTATTATATTGGAGAAGCTTTAACTTTAATGTAGTAGCACCACTATAATCAGAAAGACCAAAGCAAAATTCACTTCTGGAAGAAAAAGTGGATTTTTTTTTAATATGAATTAGAAGATATGAAAAAAACCCAGTTATGCATCTTTTTTTCAGGTGAACATTGAAAGCCTGGAAATAATAAAAAGTGTAATTAACTAGACTTCTTTTCCCTGATGTATTCTTTTTGAATACAAACTGAATGTAATTTCATATTTAAAAGACCCTAAAAACTCCAATAGTAAGCAAGTCAATGCTTCTAAGTAAATATTGGAGTTTGATATGAGTTGCTACAAAGCTAAGAAAATCTACTGAATTTAATAAAAGCAAGGGCATTTCTGAAGTACCAAAAAGAGGGAAGAATATGTGATAAAGGCTTTTTCCTCAAGAGGTAAGCATTAGATACGTCTTGTTTATACAAGTAGGGATTTCAGGATTTGACTGGAGATTTGTACTAATCACACTGAATTACTCTGTAAAACAGGAGAAGTGAAAGCATTATCTGAGCAAATTGGGGCAATCTCTCAAGAGACAATAGTGTTAAGAAGTCTGTTATTTAGGGAGGGTTTTTTTTTCTTTTACTCAGTCTTTTACAAAACTCAGGAAAAGATCTGTAAAACTCAAAGAGCTGCAAAAAATGCTGTGCTATAAGAAAACCTCTAAAATTCATACGCAAAAACCTGCTGTTCACAGAGGTTTTGCAACATCAAAAGTGACAGAAAAAAATTGACATATATTAAATTTATAGCTCGTCTCCAAGCTGTCATGTCTATGCTTTACTCGTCATTGGTGTGATTCAGAATTCAACCAACTGTACTTCAAAGCTTATTTCTAAGATGAGGTTAGTAAAGTTGTATGAATTTTGAGATTAAGGGAATTCCAGAATTATCTATGTATAGTGTTTGCAGGAAAGCAGTGGACTAGATAAATTTCTAGTAAATATATCAGTCTATTCTAAAGTTTTCTTACTCCAGTAATACATAGTAGAAGATATTGTAACTGTTAAAATAAGAACGTAATACTTCAAGCACTTCAGGTAATTTTAGGAATGGGAAACTTAAACATGCCATAGTTAGACTACATGCCATTCCAACAAGAGGTAATAGAGGGATGTATAATTAGCCTGGCTCCCCTCTGATCACACCACCACTTCTCAATGGTTTTACTATGTTCTCGAGTTGCCTCATTGTTGCAAACACATTCTGTCATTATTCAAAACAGCATGACTTAAACGTCAGTATGAAAAATACTGACATTTGAACACATTTATAATGCCATTAAGATATTATCATAAGTAAAACTGGGAACTGGTAACCCAGTTTTAAGCAATAGACCATACTGAAATGTATAACCTTAGTGCTACTCTTTTTGCTAAAGTGGAAACCAAATTGATTTAAAAACAAATGCAATCTGAATTAGGAAACACATTCCCTTTGTTCTAAATTTATGGAAGTCAATTACTTTAGCCTTAATACAATTTGGAAGGGCACCTGAATGAATCACTGGTAAGTTAAGTGCTTTGGTGTTGTTCCAGGTACCAACTGCAGCCAGCAAAGGATGCTATAACTTTTTTTCAGAAAAGAACTGCTCAGAGGAGCTGTTACACTTGCAACGCGGTGCCTAATGCAAAGTGACTAATGCAAGGACAGCATCAACTTCTAAGTAAAGGCCCACAAAATTCCCACCTGTGTTTTGGGATATAGGAACACAGATAAATTTGCCAGAAATTAAGAGAGAAATAGACAATTGTCACCTTCCATAAACTGTAGGCTGATCCTGTATCTCACAGTCCTGCTTTTGATATGCTCCATTCACCTTATCTTGAAAATAATTGGAATGCGTCTCTTTGTCAGAAACATTGGCTCTTGGAGATTTATTTCTGTATAATTCACTTGACACCCTTCCTACTTGCACATTTTCATGTCTCCTATGCCTTACAGAAAATACAGGTGGCCAATGTGTATGTGCATTTGCACACAGCTGAATAGGTTCATAGAAGCAAAAGGGCTAAGAACAATTGACAGCAGAAGGGTGGTACACCATGATTGCCTGGACACCAGCTGAGGATTAGTTCTGATTGCTCCTCTAATGAGTTTGTCAGTCTGACTCTGTGGCAGTAAGGAAGGAGAAGCATGAAAGTGAAGTGATGCCTGCTGGCACAAGCCTTCACTTTCAGAAACTGGTGCTGAAGGGACGACTAAAGGGAAGGCCCTTGAACTTTGGGGTAGAAATAAGTAAGCTGTCTTCTGTAGGCTAGTCTTCTGTAAGATTAGCCAGCTGGATGGCAAAGAGGTGGAGACAAGCACCTGGAATGGACATTACAGAGCACTCATTGGATATACTGTAGGAAGAGATGTTCTTCTTATGTTAAATCCAAGAGAGTTGAAAAATAAAACTGGAAGTTGGGAAAGAGTGACTGTCAGCTGTCAGGGAAAAAGTTGCTTTAGTTAGTATATGGGATCTGTCTGTTTTGAAGTTTTCACATGAAGGCTTGTGGTCTGCAGCCAAAAGACAGCATTTGGCTAATGTTTTGACTTGTGTACAGCAAAGGCTGTAATTTTCTCCTCCAGGAGTACAAAAAAAGTCAGAGTGCTCTTACAGAGTGTGAGAGAAAGAGATGTGCTTTAGAACATGCAGCCATGCCAGCTCATGTCAGTGACAATGACTGTGAAAGCGTCTTATGCATCTTATGTGTGATGGGTCACGTTTGGTGGCTGTTGGACATATTAGGTGGCATGTTATGGTTACTATTGCAAAGGAATTACTGTGTGAGCATACTCTTGGTCTCTAACCTCCACTACTAAACCAAAATTTTCAGGCACAAGAAAAATACAATAAGCAGTTGTTTGGAAAAATCCAGTACCAAATTCTGTATCTCCACTAAGCCTTGGCATTTTAGACACAAAGGCTTAAGAAAAGAAGAAGAAAAATGCAAATCTAACCTGAGGTTACAGCACTTTCTCCCTGTAAAAGAGCGAAAGAGTGAGCTTGGAGGCTGGGTATTGTACCAGCTGAGCAATTGAAACCTCTTAGCAAGCCTGGTGTCTGTAGCATCCCAACTGAGGCAAGTTATTTAATTACTAAAATGTATAACTGAGGAAGATGTAATATTAACAGTTTCCTGATTTGGACATAGGTTCAGTTTATAAGTTTACCAGGCTTTGGGCTTAGCCACCTAAATATAGTTAAGTTGTTATATTTGAAACAGTTTGGGGGACTAGAAATGCCAGAGGCTGGCAGATATGACTAGGCCTAGGAGAGATGCCCTATGTGTGGAGCAACATCAGGAAGAAACACAGAACATGTTAGAGCATCTAAAATTGCTCTGGATACTTATGTTTAGAGAACTGTCTTCTACAATGTCTTTAAAAACATAAATGAACAAACAAATGTCGTGAAAATATGTATGAATCTGGACTGTTGAATACCTTTCTTCTGCAGCCTGAAAGAATGGCATTCAGATATGTTTACTGGAACAAATAAATCCCATAATACATCAGTGATGTAGAAGTGGTCTTTCCTTTAGAAAGTCATTTGTGCCACAGGTGAATGTATGGAAACTGGACTTACTGTGGGAGTATCTAATTGCATTACTGAATGGCATATAGCTTTTCTCAGGTTAATTCATGTTTTCTTCAGAGTGCGTGTGAAGCATCCAAGCATAATGATCCACTTATTAACCAGCCCAGTGCAACAGCATGACTTTCACAACTGTTTCTCTGAAGATGAGTTTACTCCATGTCAGGTACAGTCTTCAGCTTTTATTGCTTCCTATTTTCACCCTATTTATTCTATGGATTGTGAGCAAGTAGGACCAGCTGATCATCATATTGAGTTATTGTTTTGAAACCAGGAGTCTGACCAAACCTGTCTGTGTTCCAGTTTTATTCTGTTATTTTACACAAAACAAATGGCTATTGTGCCGCCTTCTTACAAATACAGTTCCTCACGAACAGTGAACCAACCACTGAATCTGTTCCAGAATGATAATGCTACTTAGATAATAAATACAAAGCATTGTAAGCCTTGTTCAAATATTGAAGACTCATTTTATTTCTCACTGTCTCTCTTCAGTTTTCTCTGTATGGATGAACTCCTGGAACACTTTGTTCCAGAGCAGGTACTGTGTGTTAGTGTGAGACCCACATAACAAAATGCCACCCTGTCCTGGTTTCAGCTGGGATAGAGTTAATTTTCTTCCTAGCAGCTGCCATAGTGCTGTGGTTTGGATTTAGCATGAGAATAATGCTGATAACACGGTGATGGTTTAGTTGTTGCTACGTACCGCTTATGCCAGTCAAGGACTTTTCTGCTTCCCATGCTCTGCCAGGTGCACAAGAAACTGGGAGGGGGCACAGCCAGGATGGCTGAACCCAACTGGCCAAAGGGCTATTCCATACCATATGGCGTCATGCTCAGTATATAAACTGGGGAGAGTTGGCTGGGGGGAGCGATTGCTGCTCAGGAACTGTCTGGGTATCTGTCAGTGGGTGGTGAGCAATTGCATTGTCCATCACATGCTTTGTATATTATTATTATTATTGTTATTATTATATTGTTATTATTATTATTATTCTACTTTATTTTATTTCAATTATTAAACTGTTCTTATCTCAACCCAGGAGTTTTCTCACTGTTTTCTCACTCTTCTAATTCTCTCCCCCATCCCACCAGGGCACGAGGAGTGAGCAAGTGGCTGCATGGTACTTGGTTTCTGACTGGGGTTAAACCACACACCCTTTATGTCAAGGACTCAAAACGTAGTAAAGACCTAGCTATAACCACCAACCCAGAGTTTTTTTAGTTATAATTTTTAAAACACTATTGCAATTATGTAAGCAACAGAAGCATTTGCCAACTGATTATTCCTATTTTTCTCAGTCAGATGTTGAAGCCTTTACTGTTTAACTGCAGAACTCAGTTTGTCATCAGTGTATCCAGGTAAGGCATATGTTCTGAAGAAACTGTAAAAATAAGGTTGCAATTTAATGTGCCCTTCTGGAAAACATGGAAGATATATTGTGGAACAGAAGGTTTTTACCTTTTTACTATGAGCAGGAAGCAGAAATTCTGAACTGTCATATTTGAAACAGGGGATGAGAGGATTGCCATGCTCCATTATCTTTGCTGGCTTATGCTGTGGGGACAGAATCATGTATCTGGCCTTGTTCTTTGCCCCTTACGTGGTAGGCTTATGCTGAAGGGACTAGTGACTATGCTTCTCAATGAAGGTACATGCAAAGCTTGCTCAGGGATACTAAGGAGGAGGATTTTTGTTCTCCTTTTATTCATTCTTAAAGTCTATTATTACACATAGTAATTCACACACAAATTCAGCAAGCTGAATTTTGGTGTGCAGAACAACTGAAAAGTCTGCCTTGTACACAATTATCCTCAAATGATTTGCACTGTGTCTGATTAGTTATAATCAGAGCTTTGCTATGCGTAAAAGGAAGGAACATAAGAAGCAGTTCTCTTTGTAGCAGGTATGGCTGTAGCCATGTTTGGAGATAAAGGACTGCATACCAGAGTACAGGCTGTACTAAAGACAATGACTGATGACAGTTTTTACTGGTTTTCTAACCTCTGGAGTTCACTGAGAGACTAATAAATGTGTCATTATTTCACTGTACTCCCAATGAGTACAAAGATTCACAAAAATGATATGAAAATGACCAAAAGGCACTACTATGATCAGAAAGTATGATTCCCTGAAAAACAGAGGTTATGAATCTTCTGCATGTGGTCCTTGGTATTTTAGAACACACATGTTCATGGAAAAAATTCCTTGTTTTGACTCATTTAGCCATCTATGATGCACAATGCAGCTCTGTGTAGAGATATTGGAGATTTTCCTTCTGAAGGGAGTCAGAGAGAAGGTGACAATTCCTAGGGTTTTTCATTGACTTTTAAAAGCTTGATAGCAAAGTTCTTTGGTCCTCTCTGAAGCCCTGGTGAACCACCAGCGAATAGGAGAACAGCCAAAAAATGCCAGTAACAATATTAGCAATATCAGTAATCTCTTCCAAAAAGACATATATAATTCTTAACTACTATATCCAGGTTTCCCCACTTCTGTGAGGAACAGCAACAGCATGAAAGTATGCCCTTGTTTCTTTGGAATATGAAGTTGTATAAATGATGAACTAGTCTTTTCACATAAGTTAACCATGTACACCATTGGTGCTGCTATATTCAAGGTAAAAGCATAATTGAAGCAGATAATATAATTGGAGATTTTTCCTTACTAAGGGAAATTAAGAATTAAGAAAATCACGAAGTTAGCTTTTCTGTGCTTCTCAAATAAATTCTATTAATAATTACTTTACCTAATGGACAACATCTAAGTAGAACATTTTAGAAAACAACTTAAAATGTGTCAGTAATTGTACTACATATTTACTTCTGGTGGAGGACCCACACCATTTTAGGTACAGTGCAGACATAAACTGTTTTTGGCTGTGCCCTGGAAATATTGTAGTTTGTGGATCCAATCCTTATTTATGTACAGAAATAGTGAGGCATTACTGAACAAACAAACTGTAAACTGGACTTGACGGAATAAAGGGGAGGGAAAAGAGAAACTCTGGTAGTGAAGTCCGTGACAGGACAACACTTAGTGATTTAGGAAAAATTCTGTGTTCACAGGATAATAGGGCAACTCAGATTAAAAGGGTCCTCAGGAGGTGTCTAGTCCAACCTCCCCTCCCCTCCTCCATGGTGCCAGCCATGAGGTCAAACCAGAGACTGAAAGATCAGTGCATTACACTGTATTCTTGCAGCTTTTGCATTTGCAGTAAGGTTAGAGTGTAAGGAACTCTGGTGTACAGATTATTTCTGCTTTGTATCTCTGTCAAGTAAATGAATGTATAAACATGAGTGCGATCCATCAAAAAGGAAAGTTTAGTAAATTCTGTATCTTGGGAAATCCAGTGCCAAATGGAAAAGACATGGGCATGGGAGAGTGGTAACTAAAGACAGGGAAAGACTCAAAAGAACCAGCAAAGAAAGCAGTGCTAAGAACCTATCAGGTAACAAACAATTGCCATATACCAGAACACACAGTAAATAAAAGTACAAAAGGAGCAAAAGGAACAGAGTGTACATCCTATGCTGATTTTGTCATTTTGCCTGCACACAAGAACCTCAGCACGATGTTCTGGCTGTATCCAAAGGGCATCGCCAGCTCTGACTGCCTTGTCAGAGCCCCACTGTTCTTGCTAGCTCCTCTTCAGCATCAAACAGGTTGGCCCTGCCTGTGGGCAGTGAGTCATCTAAGCATGTGGTTCATTGCATTGCAAAACTCTGAAGCAGGGAAGCCACAGCCACCAGCTGGCAAACTTTATCAGGAGCCATTAGCTGTAAACAAGCACGTGTACTTTCATGGCTTCTAAATTTAATTTCTAACAATTACTATTCCTTCTGCACTTCATTTCAGACTGGGTGCAGCTAGGCAATGTGGACTATAGATTTTCTGGATCTAGGAATCCAGTTTCAAAGTGTTTCCTATATGTTTTGTGTTTTGTAAATCTAGCAATCGCCTATAGATATTGTAAATTACAAGAATAGCATGTACAAAATAGGAAACAGTAACTCTCCAACTCTCAGCTTAGAAGCAAAATATCCTGGTTTGTTTTACTATGGTTCCCATTCTGTATTGCCTCTGAAAATTGCTTTGAGGTCCTGCTGTTTGCCTGCAGCTATTTGGAGTCATGTGAACTTTTTCCTACATATCTGCATTGCCAGATGAAGAGTAATAAGGCTATGGGTAACTGTTGTATGTAAAATATTCCCTACAACTAACTGGCAAGGTTTGTTTGTTGTAACTGACAGGATTTGGTCTCTGCGGACAAAATAGGACCTGACTAAGTCTCTTGACCAAATAACTCTAAATCACATATATGTGGGACTTATTTCCAACCTGCAGCTGGAAACATTTTGTTCACCTGTCACTCTTGCTGCAGGATAAACAGACAATAGATGTGTGTCCTAGTTGCTGTAAGATGTCATTTCTCCTTCATCCTACATGGCCTGAAATGTCAATGTTGCCAATTTCCCATGTATTTTGTCTTATTATGACAGCAGGTAGAAATGTGAACACACAGAAGACAAGCTAAGGATAGTCACTGCATATTCCTGGGATTATTGACTAAATTTTCTTGAGATATGCATTTCAAATGGTCATTTCTGGTATTTGTGAGGACAATTAATGTAAGGCCCAAATCTTATTGTTTTCTACACTCTCTTGCTACTTCAAGCTAATAATTGCTAGGAGGAAAATCTCATTGTTGGCAATTCAAGTTCTGAGTTGCTATTAGTCCTTACAGGAGTCACTATGTTCACGATAGTATGTTGTGAATTTTCTAATTCACCCTGGGCTTGTCCCACTCAGGTTCATCAAAGCAAAGGCTCTCCTAATGTGTTCAGTGTTAAGTTCAGCTGCAGTTGGTGCAATATCTGTTGCTGAGTTATCTTTCAGGATCTAATTAGCCAACAGGTTTCTTCTACCTTTTTTTTTTTTAAATAGTACATATCAGAAGCTGCAATAGAACTTAATGTGTGGGGTTTCATTGTGTTTTTCTTGAACAATGCACAATAATGTTTCCTTAGAAATCACCAGCTCTTTAGTGGACCTATTCATCTTTCATTTCATTCCTTTAATTCTCCCATAGTATCTGGCAGGATTCCTGGGTGAAAGCAAGAAACATAATTTTACTGTAGTAGCAGATGTTCTCCAGTAAGAACGTTTGTTCTTGCTTTGCTGGTTTCATTGACTCTCAGCTGGAATCTTTGATCCAATTATTACCTGTCTGTACTGCTAACAGAGCACTAAGTTACCTTACACAAATTAAAGACTCCCAGTTGACAACTGCACTTGAGTAGCTGAATTTGTACATTCTATAAAATAGACAAAGATTACACCACATCCCAGGCCAAATAATCTCCCACTGCCTGTGCAATAGGAAGCTTTTAGAGTGGTTAGTGTGGCAGTAGCTGGTACGACTATGGGGTGAGCCAGCAGCAACTGAGGAACATGTTAAGTTCCAAGAGCTGCTGGTCTAACAATGTTGCAGAAGGGTGACCCTCGCTCAGGGAACTTGAAGAGGCTACTCCAACCGCTGCTTACGTTGGCCAGGAATAGCATAAATCTGTTTTTCTCCTTGCAGAACAGTCAACTGAATCAGGCAAGCATGAAGTAAAATAAAATTTGGCCTGTTGAAGGGGCGCTAGGCCAGCCTGCTTACCCATGATTGGTCAGAGTACACACACCCAGTCTCATGTTGTCCACTGATGTCATCTGTGTCTTTGCTGATGAGCCAACAGTGTGCCCACGTGGCCAAGAAGGCCAACAGCATCCTGGCTTGTATCAGGAATAGTGTGGCCAGCAGGAGCAGGGAGGTGATTGTCTCCCTGTACTCGGCACTGGTGAGGCCGCACCTGGACTACTGTGTCCAGTTTTGGGCCCCTCACTACAAGAAAGACATTGAGGTGCTGGAGCATGTCCAGAGAAGGGCAACAAAGCTGGTGAAGGGTCTGGAGCACAGGTCTTATGAGGAACAGCTGAGGGAACTGGGATTATTTAGTATGGAGAAGAAGTGGCTGAGGGGGAGACCTTACCGCTCTCTACAACTACCTGAAAGGAGATGGGTGTCCACCTCTTCTCCCAAGTAGTTAGCAATAGGACAAGAGGAAATGACCTCAAGTTGAATAAGGGGAGGTTTAGATTGGATATTAGGAGAAATTTCTTTACTGAAAGAATGGTCAAGGATTGGAAGAGGCTGTCCAGAGAGGTGGTGGAGTTGCCATCCCTGGAGGTGTTCAAAAAACATGTAGACGTGGCACTTTGGGACATAGCTTAGTAGGCATGGTGGTGTTGGGTTGATGGTTGGACTGATGATCTTAGAGGTCCTTTCCAACCTTAATGATTCTTTTCTAGTTTTACTTTCATTAAAAAGTAATCCAGCCACCAAGCCAGGAAACATGAAATTATTAGTCTACCCTTAATTGGTTTAGCGGTGGACTTGGTAATGTTAGGTTAATGGTTGGACTTGATGATCTTAAAGGTCTTTTCCAACCTAAATGATTCTATGTTTCTATGATTCAAGCTTCTTTCTTCTCAAAGGCTTAGGCTTTCAGCCTGGAATACACCCAGTAGCATTGCTGGTGGATCTTAGGCCTGCATGAAAGATTGAATGAGAACTATAATCTGCTAATATCATGAATAATTAGGCAGATCTGTAATTCCATTTTATGCATGTTTCTATAAATATCCACATGTACAGCTAGATGATGTTTATACTGTCCTCAAGCTTCCTGGATGTGAGCCAGTGCCAGTCCAGATGCTGTATAGCTCCATGTGCAGGTTAATAATCAGGGCATATTCACTCAAGCTAGGCACTCTGCTAGTTCACCTACCATCCTGACAGGCTCAAGATGAGCATTTAGCTTGGAGAAAGAGCAGAGAGCCTGAAACTGTTTGCATCTGCTCTACAGTGTTGCTGTTACAGAGGAAGAAGAGTGGAAGACAGTAGCATCACTGAAGACATGTTACTTAAGTGACAAAAATGGTTGACTAAGACTTCTCTGCCATCAGCAGAAAAAGGGGGAGGGAGATGGGTGCCTCCAGAGTATGACCTTAATACCTTTAAACTGTCTGTAGTCCTGTGTGGGTGCATATTATGGTGCCTCCCACCATTCCAATGACAGAACCACTAGACGCCACTGTGGCCCCTTTCTTGCTTGTGCACCTGGCTTCCTTCCCCTGGAAACCAGGACATGTGAGGGCAAACCCCAGAGCTCACTACAATGGACCAGCCATGGCTACACCTAGACCTCAGTATGAGATATACTTCCAGAGTCTACAGGCCAGGTTCACACAGAGAAACTCAGGTTTTAAGTCTGGAGCCAGGTCAGAATTTTGCAGCAGGGATAAATTCAAGTCAGGTAGAACTAGGGGATAAATTGAAGCGTCTTTCAGGTCAGTGCCTCACTCACTGGGCTCTAGAGAGGGAAAGTGAGTCCATCTGTCATTAGCTATGACTACAAACTATTTTGTAGGTAAATGTAAGCTTAATTTGTCCTTACTAAAAGCTAACTGTGTGATAGCTGTGACACAGGAGACATATATCCATGGTAAATATAGCACTGAATTTGGACTAGAGGGTCTTGCTTCTGAGATCGAAGAGATTCATGTTGAGTTGAGATCCTAAGCTAAGAAAGATCATTGAGGATATGTGTCAAGTGGGAACAAGGTGATGTCTACTGCAGTTTGTTTTTATGGCCTGTAAATGATCGGGTGCTCTGGCTCTCCCACGACCACAGATAAAAAAATGATGGCTTGAGTCTTAAACAGTTACTTCAATGCTCTGGCATTATGTGTGTTCAGAAGATTCTCTGCTGCAGTTGCTCTTGTAAGTTATGAAAACAAACTTTGAATTCTTGAATATTCTTGAAAACTTGAACTGTCATCTTCCAGACACCTCCAGTAGTTGTCAGCATTGCAAGCAGCTGGAGACTAAGGGCACATAAGGTTAGTTTTAAAATATTTAAGAATTACATTCTACAAAAGTAGCATACCTAGTTGGTAAGACAAAGTCACCTTTAGCAGGAGTAAGCTGAATTTGTGCTATAGAACAATATCAAAAATTGGTAATGTATGTGCTTCAGGGTAAATGTTCAGGACTTGTTACACAGTATCTTGGTGGTGAGATAATCGGTGAACAAAGTATTTCCTGAGGTAAACCTGATATAAGGAACTAAACATTATTCTTAACTTGTCTGAGGGCATCTGCTCAATTACCAGCTACGCTCTATATCTGATTTTTTAGAAATTTATACAAGACCCAAAAAGTGAAGGTTTCAATGGGAGCATTTCTTAGTTCTTTCGCTTAAATATACAAAACTGCAGGTCTTTTCTTATTAGCATTCCTTCATGTCACATGAGTAAATTATCAAATATGCAATACTTTTGGTATGACTGTTTTGGAATTTTTAGCTACATGTATTGAAATACAGGTTTAAAGGTCAAAATAAAAAAGAATAAATAAATCTGTGGGTCTCTATCAGAGAACCCAACCTTTCTGCTAAGATGCAAGGAAGGTTGTGAGGCATTGCAAGCAGGTCAAGGGAGATGATCCTTCCCCTCTGCTAAACACTGGTAAGGCCACGTCTGGAGTGTTGTGTCTAGTTCTGGGCTCCCCAGCACAGGAGGGACATGGACATGCTGGAGAGAGCCCAGCAAATGGCCACTAAGGGATTGGAGCATCTCGCAGTGAAGAAAGGCTGAGACAGCTGGGACTGTTCAGCCTGGAGAAGAGAAGGCTTGGAGGATCCTGTCAGTGTGGATAAATACCTGATGGGAGGGAATGAAGAGGATGAAACCAGACCCTTCTCAGCAGTTCCTACTGAAAGGCCAAGAGGCAATGGACAGAAATTAAAATGCATGAGATTCCATTTGAACACAGGAAAACACTTTTTTTACTGTGAGATTGTCAAGCACTGGAACAGGTTGCTCAGTGTTGTGGTTTAATCCCAGCTGGCTGCTAAGACCCACACAACAGTTCACTCACTCCCCCCAGCAGGGCAGGGAAGACAATTGAAAGGATAAAAGTGTGAAAACTCATGGATTGAGATAAAAACAGTTTAATAGGTAAAGCAAAATCTGCACATGCTAGCAAAGCCAAACAATTAATTCATTCACTACTTCCCATTGGCAAGCAGGTGTTCAGCCATATCCAGGAAAGCAGGGTTTCATCATGCATAATGGTTACTTGGGAAGATAAATGCCATCACTCCAAACATCCTGCCAACAGAATGATGCCACTTTCAAATATCCCATGGACCAGTGGATTAAGATTCCTCTCTGAAGTGGTAGACAAAAATAATTACTTAATAAATAAATACTTAGTCAAATAGACTTACATGCTTGTCTCTTATCTTTACAGATCTCAGGATACTTCTGATGAATTTTCCAAATCCTGATTGCTCCAAGTCCTTCAGAGGAAGGACTTCACTGCTACCAGCACCTCACTCATTTACTTCTTGAGCTATGGTATCAAGCATGCCCAACTGGGATCAGCATATGAGAACCTTTCTTTAGGAATTTTCTTACCAGTAGCTAATAATGACTTTGTGAAATAATGTGCTTTTTTTTTTTTTTTTTCTCAACAGTAAAAACAAAAACAAGTGCAAGTAAAACATTTAAACTAACATGCTTGTATTGTGTTGTATTAAAGCCATCTTACTTAGGGCAGTGTAAATTTCTTCCTTCAACACCTATACATGTATTTGTGTCAGATGGGTTTTCATTAACAGTGCGTCAGGAAATACCTACCCTCTTGGAAAGGATAATCTTGTTGCATTTGCTTGAATTCCCTTAGCACTTTACTAGCTCCTCCCTCTCCTCCCCCCACCCCATGAGTCTTCACAGTATCTTGACAGACTTCTGAAGTATTAATGAGGACTATGTAAAATTATTTTGGCTTATTTTCTTATGTTCTTGCTTATAGTTCCCCTTCTTGTCAAATTTAAATTAAAAAATATGTATTGATACAGCAAGCATCACAGCTGTCCAGTCAGCATAAAATATTCAGAGCAATTTCATATCTGTCATAACCTTTTAAAACTTGACAGTTTTGGAAATGAAAGGGAACTTCAGGGAATGGTTTAACAAACTACTCAATGATCCAATGATAAAATAATTTTCTGGGTTTGATGAACCCATGTCATCTAAGATGATGAAACATGTATTTGAGAAGTTCCTTGCTCTAACTTCTGTTGTAGGTTAGCTTAGAGTTTGGAATTTGACCTTAAATCTGCCATCCATAAGGTTTTTTTAAATGGTTCAATGACTGTAGAGAATGTGACTTGAAGTATATGCAAGTTTGTGAAGTATTTAAAGTTTTTTCCAGAATTTTGTGTTAATAATTTTAACATACAGCCTCCATTAATGCAAACATGCTCTGAACTGTAATAAATGTGCTTCCTATCAACTGACATTGAAAAAGTATGTGTTCTAAACCCAAAATCTTTGGAAACATATCCCATACGATTAGCACACCTTGCCTAGGTTAGCCATGGCCAGCTGTCACTTTAAAATAGTAGTTGCTGAGGTTTTGGTGTAAGGTGGAGGGCAAGTGATATTTCCTTTTGATCACTTAATCCTTACTGACATGCCCATATGCACCAGCAAGAGTAAGACTTACTTATTGTGAGGTATAGTTTGTTTATGGAGTGTATGGTGACAGTAGATTCATTCTTTTTCTTCCCTGGGGAGCCAGATTCAAACCAATAATAGGTCTTCCTCCTGCATGGCATCTTTGCTCTCTGCTTCTGTATATCTGTTTGAAGGTAATAAATTTGGATGAAAAATACTTGGGTTGCTTGTAAGTGTTGAAAGCATTGAGTTGTTGCAAGTCATGTTTAATGCCTGCTGGTATCACTTCTTACACCGTATTGGACATATTTTCTACTGCCAAGAGCTAAACTAATATTACCTGTCCTGACTGCAGAAGGAGCTCTATGTCACTAACTACATTTATTCCCCACATGCATATAGTATGAACAATGGATATGTTTCTTAGGTGTCTGTGGGCCACTTACGGTATCATTCAGTTATACACCACAAAGCTGGTAAAGTGCATGGGAGCCTCTCTTCTTATATTATTTGGGATGCTTTCATAATACAGCTTTTAACATACAACTAAAGATAAAGAGTCTTTATGAGGTTAAAGATGATATAATATCCATTTTTCTATGAAGGAAAAATTGTTGCTACACTTACAATAGAAACTTGATTTCTTTATGAAAAATTATGTCAGAAAGTTCATGGCATCAGTTACTATTTAGGCAGCACCTGTTAAGTAACAAAGGTTCACTAGACTTTTATTGGCTATCATCTGGAGTGACTATGTATTTTACAAAATCAGTTTCTTATGCTTATCTTAAATTTTTTTTGCTATCCTATTATCATATCCAAATTTCACAGTTCACTATGTGCACTAGCAGTGATACCTAGATGATTATTTTAGCTTAGGTACATTTTCTAGAGTCTTGCTATATTTAGTAGTTTAATTCTTTAATGATTTCTCTAACTTCTTGAATGCTAAAACTTCTACATAATTAAAGTGTTTATGCAGCTGTTGATAGCTAGATACTGTAGACTAACAAGCCCATGTAAATCCTGGTGTTATGGATCTTGCTTTTCTCCCTGTGTTATGTTTTACTTCAGATTTTTAATGCCACTTTTCTTTGTTTGAAATCCTTGAATGACTGTTTTTATTTCTGTATTTTGTAACTTTTTTCCTGTCTCACTAAAAAACAGCAAATGTACTCTGGTTTGGGCCTAGTTTAATTTATAAATAATAAGTTATAGGCCTACAGTCCTTCTTGGGAAAAAAGGCATAAGGAGTTTCTTGGAGCTTTTACTTAGCAAAAGAGTATAGCTGTGTTTTCTATCCTATCTTATATACTGACCAGGCAGTTAGATGTCCTCCTCTAGAAAGTTTTTTCCTTTACTGTGACTCAGTAAAATAAAATGCCAACTTCATTTGCATCACAGTTACCTATAAGTAATAAGGATGGGACCTGAAAATGCCTGGGGAAACATTAACAATATTTTCTACATGCCAGGAAAATAAGGGCATTAACCACAAGACACTACTATCTGTCAAATTAATTCTACATGCTGCAATCTTGAAATGTACTTCAATCTGCCATTTGTTAAATTCAAATAAGATCTCTTTTTACTTGTCTCCTTTCTCAACAAAAATGTTCAGTCTTTAATTTATTTTTGTGGCATCTTATCTATATACTGCTTTTTTTTTTCATGTTGCCTCCTGATATTTTAATATCCTTTTTGAGAAAGTGTTTAGCATTAGACACTGAAGAAATATGGGGTATTTATGTTATTTCTTATGAATCTATCTAATAACCTCAGTGTAAAATGTGAAATACTTTGCATATGTAATGTAATATTTCCTAGAGGTGAAGCTGTAAGAATGATAAAATATAGATGATGTAGCCATTTAAATAATTTGGGAGAGCTAAACTTAGCATTAATACTAAACAAATTTTAATAATTTATGTTTTAAAAGGTCCACTACAAAAACAGGCACTTCCAAAACTGAAGGGTGCCAGCAGACTGAAAATAAGGAATTCAATTGGAAATATTTTCCCCCTAAGTGAAACATGTATCAGTAATTTGTCAAAGTTGGGCCACTGGAAAAGGCAACAAACTTACTTTTTTTTCATCTAGGGAGCTAATCTGGGATTGAAAGTTATTTTGACAAAGCATGGAAATAGTACTGAGATAAATCTAAAAGAACAGGTGACAAATATTTTCTCAGTTCACAAGCAGCTTGAATTTCAGCTAGTAAGAGCAGCAAAACTTGTTTACCTTATAGAAAATGTAGACTTTCCTATCCACCAACTTTTCATATCTTTATTTCTTCTATTATATTGTCAATTCTCTTTTTACTTCTTAATTAGGCTTCCTAAACTTACACACCATGGAATGGGCAGAATGGAAAAAGTTGTAAATTAAGAAAAAGAGAAAATCTGCAGACTAGAAATATTACTACTTCTCCTCCCTTTCCCATTCTGTAAACATACCAGTCCTTTTATAGACGTCTTGATTCCAGCACCCTTGGATTGCTACCCCTCAGGTGAATTGAAATCATGGGGGTTACTCAACAAGAGCTACATTTTTGGCATACTTTTTCATAGTGAATCATTTCTTGTATTACACTTTTCTTGAGCAGTGTGTTTTCCTTTGTCACGTGTAGCACTACACACACTGACAGCATTTTAATAACAACAAACTCTGAGTTTAAAATTAGTTGAGTTCTGGGAACGTTAACAGGTGTGGCTCCAATTCAAGAATGAACTAAACCAGGGTATTGTCAGCAGATGTCCACCTTATGTATATTTATGTCTGTGTACTTTGAGAAGCTTTTCCTTTACTCTTCTGTGATTAACTCCCACTTACATTAATGAGAGTGATGTGCTTCCAACAGGGAAAGAACATTCTTTTGAAAATGAAACATGAAAACTCTCTTGCTTCATTTTGTCTCAATAGTTTTTTAAGGAAAAAAATATTTTGAGATTGTAGCAGCAGTTAAATCTGACAGAAGAAGCAATACTGCTTTGCTGCATCCCAAATATGTATCCGTGCCTGTGTTTATTTTTAATTGCAGTGCTATTGGCTTGACCGATGGTGTAGCAAGTGCTTTTGGTTGAAATACCTTTCCTGGAATATGTAATTTTAGATTACCTTCTGCTTGATGTGCACATGAAACACTTTTCTTTGCATGTGGCATTAAAAGAAATGTTTGTCATCTGTACTGTTATTCCTAAATAAAGAGTGCCACCATTTCACATCAAAGGTACAAATCATAAAAGCAACAGAAGTTCTGTCTTTTATCTATGTTTTTTTCTTCTTATTTTATACTATACTTGATCAGATCTGTGATATGCAGAAGCTTATTTCTATACTACATGTGCACTGTGTTGAATCAGATCTTACTAAACAGTGTAAATAACTTCAACTGGCATCATTTGGACAGAAGTCATTGAACAGGTTCCTTTACATAGTGAATACATATACAGTTTCATTTTATTGGTTTAAATCTAGTTTTGGTTGATATTTGCTCACAGATTAAAACATGTTTAACTTTCAGTCCTGTTGAGGTTTAATCCCAGCTGCCAGTTAAGCCCTACACAGCTGCTTGTTCACTTCCCCCAATGAGATTGGGGAGAGAATCTGAAGGGTAAAAGTCAGAAAACTCATGGATTGAGATAAAGACAGTTTAATAGGTAAAGCAAAAACTGCATGTACACACAAAGCAAAACAAGGAATTCATTCACTACTTCCCATTGGCAGGCAGGTGTTCAGCCATCTCCAGGAAAGCAGGGCTTCATCATGCATAATGGTTACTTGGGAAGACAAATGCCATTACACCAAACATCCTGCCCTCCCTGCTTCTTTCCCCCCAGCTTTTGTTGCTGAGCACGCTGTTACCTGGTAAGGTATATCCCTTTGGTGAGTTAGGGTCAGCTGTCCTGGCTGCGTCCCTCCCAGCTTCTTGTGCATCCCCAGCCTACTCACTGGTAGGGCAGCATGAGAAAGAGAAAAGGTCCTGATGCTGTGTAAGCACTGCTCAGTGATAGCTAAAACATCCCTGTGTTACCAACACTGTTTTGGTCACAAATCCAAAACATGGATCCATAAAAGCTACTGTGAAGAAAATTAACTCTATCCCAGCCAAAACAAGCACAAGACCATATGCTGATCTTCTGTCCATATGACTGAAAACCACACATTATATTGGGCATTAAATAAGGTGAACCATTAAGCATGAAACCAAATGAACTGTTTAAAACTCATACCAATCACAGAATCACAGAATGGTTGAGGTTGGCAGAGACCTCTGGAGGTCATCTCTTCCAAACCCCATGTCCAAGCTGCATTAGCTAGACCCAGTTTCCTTTGACCATGTCCAGATGGCTTTTGAATATCTCCAAGGATGGAGACTCCACCAGCTCCTTGGGCAACCTGTGCCAGTGCTCAGTCACCCTCCCAGTGAGAAGGTGTTTTCTGATTAGAGAGAATCTTCTGTGTTTCAGTTTGTGCCCATTGCATCTGGTCCTGTCACTGGGTACCACTGAAAAGAGCCTGGCTCTGTCCTCTTTGCACTCTCCCTTTGGGTAGAATCACAGAATATCTCAACTTGGAAGGGACCTATAAGGATCATTGAGTACAACTCCCTGCTCCTCACAGGACTACCTAAAAGTAAATCATATGACTAAGAGCATCATCCAGATGCTTCTTGAACACTGACAGGCTTGGTGCCATGACCACTTCCATGGAGACTCTGTTCCAGTGACTGACCACCCTCTCTGTGAAGATCATTTTCTTAATGTCCAGTCTGAACATCCCCTGATACCACTTCATTCCATTCCCTTGTGTCCTATTGCTGGTCACCAGACAGGAGATCAGCAGCTCCCCCTCCACTGCCCCACTTGAGGAAGGTGTAGACTGCAACGAGGCCACCTCTCAGCCTTCTCTTCTCCAAGCTGAACAAACCAAGAGACCTCAGCCGCTCCTTGTAACTCTTGACCTCGAGGCCTTTCACCATCTTGGTCACCCTCCTCTGGATACACTCTGATAGTTTGTAGTGGGTTGACCTTGGATGGCCACCAGGTGCCCACCAAGCAAGCCACTCTATCCCTCCCCTTCCTCAACTGGACTGGGAGATTAAAAATACGATGAAAGTCTCATGGGTTGAGGTAAGGACGGGGACATCACTCACCAATTACCATGGGCAAAGCAGACTTGACTTGGGGGTATTAATTTAATTTATTACCAATCAAATCAGAGTAGGGTAATAAGAAATAAAAACAAATCTTCAGACACCTTCCCCTCACTCCTCCCTTTTTCCCAGGCTCAACTTCACTCACAAATTCTCTACTTCCTCCTCCCAAGCAGTGCAAGGGGACAGGGAATGGGGGTTGCAGTCAATTCATCACACTTTGTCTCTGCTGCTCCTTCCTTCTCACACTCAGCTTTTATTGCTGAGCAGATGCCATATGGTATGCAATATCCTTTTGATCAGTTTGGGTCACCTGTCCTGGTTATCTCCCTCCCAATCTTTTGCCCACCCCCAGCCTAATGGCCCTTGGGGATGAAGGGGAATGTTGCAGAGACAATCTTGATGTTATGCAGCACTGCTCAGCAGCAGCCAAAACACTGGGTATGTTATCAGTACCTTTCTAGGTATAATTACAAAGCACAGCACTATGAGGGATGTTATGGGAAAAGTTAACTCCATCCCAGCCAGACCCAATACAATCTCCACCCCTTATTCCATACCATTTGTGTCATGCTCAGGTCCCACATAATTTGATACATTTATATATCTTCTAACCAACCGATTGTATTTAATTCTCATTACTGAAATCTCTTCTTACCAACACTTATTATAACAAGTTATACTACATGCTTAAACCATCCTTATACCCAACATACAGATTTATACATTCTCACTAACCACTATTCCCTGGCCTTTAACAGATAGATGATATTCTTCCATTCCAAGGGCTTCCTCCACTCCTCCAATGTCCTTCTTATATTGAGGGGCCCAAAACTGCACACAGTACTTGAGGTGGGGCTGCACCAGTGCAGTGTAGAGTGGGACAATCACATCCCTCTCTAAAGGAAACAGTCCCAGCTCTCTCTGCTTTTCCTCACAGGAGAGATGCTCCAGTCCCAGACAGACTTCTCCAAGGGGCACCCCAGAGATGGAGGACAGCTGTGAACTCAAAAAGCTTAAAGAAAACTACTGCAGGCATGAAACATGTTTTTCTAACTTCAGTGGATGATAGGGTCTAATCCCAGAAGGAACAACCTGGCCTATCATACCATCTTTGAAGTTCAGTGCAAGGCAGAAGTTGGCAAATGGTTGGCCTGCCTTCTTAGGCCAGCTTTTCCAGGTTACTGGCTGCTGCTCTTGCAGCAGCAAGATGCCACTTGTGCCCTGGGTCTGGAGTCAGGGATGCACTAAGAGTTGCCTCCAGCACCTGTGCTCCACACACCCATGATTCTTCCCATCCAGGTCTGCTTAGGCATAGGCATTTGCATGCCACAGCAGGGGGTAGGTAAAACCCTGCTGCACGTCACATACCAACTCCCCTTTCTCCTTGATTCTCCCAGCTCTGCCCTGAGATGCTCTCCTCCTGTGCCAAGTGCAGTTTGTGGGGGAGTCAAGAGGGAACCAAGAAGGAGGCATCCCCACAACTTCTCCATCTTGGAGTAATCAAGTTTGTGCAAGGGGGACAAGGAGGAGCCCCCTATGAACACGAACCTGACACCATCTTTACAGCTCAATGAAAAGGGACTGGCCTGCCTTCTCAGGACAGCTTTTCTTCTCAAGGACCAGCTCACAGCTGGGTCCACAGCATGAACCTTCAAAGCAGTGGCATGTGCTGTGGTTTGTTGCTCGAAGCGTTGCACCGAAGAAGCGTAGCAGCCTACCATGTGCCAGAGGCACTGGGTGCCCTTTCCTGCAGAAGGCTAGGCCATTGCCATTGCTCAGGAAGGTGACTCTGCAGAGGTATAAGGCTGGACAGGGTGTTTCCCAGACTCCCATGTCCAGCCACTTAGCTTTGTGAACACAGTGAGCAGAGCAGGAGATGACTGCAAGGATTTTGTGTCATAGCAAGATTTTGGATGACGTCCTCTGCTCACGTGAGCCCTGGGAAGGGAGTGTGGCTTGCAGGAGCAGTACCCGAGCCCTGGTCTGAAGGGGGGCTCGCTAGATCCTAGTGGGGAAGGGCTCTGCTGGGTTCCTCCAGGCTGAGAGCGCAGGCAACATTGCCCTCAGCTAACGAGCCACCTGGCTGCTTGTGGCGCAGCAGGAGAAGGCCCTGGCCAGGCCCAGGCCGTGACCTGACCCTTGGCCCTGCCGTGGTGACGCCGGGAGCCTGCTGCAGAGGGGCACAGGGAGGGAGCCCAGCAGGCTGTCCCAGCTGTGCCCAGGGCATGGCCACCAAGGGCAGGGACAGCCCCCAGCCCTGGGCACGGGGACCGCCTCGGGGCCAGCGCCCCAAAGGCCTTCCTCCCGTGCAGCCCTCCCCTGTGACACGGGGGGCCCGCCACCTCCACGTCACAGAGCCTCCACCCGGCAACGCAGGAACGCAGCGTCACGTGGCCGGGCAGGATAACAGGGGCATCCCCCCGCGCCCCACTGCCAGCCTGCCAGGCCGTGCCATCGGGGCAGAGCTGGCCGGGGGCCACCCCGCGGCATGGGGGAGGGTGTCTCTGAGAGGGGCCAGTGGGATCAACTGGAGAGGCTGAGGGGGGAAGACTCGAGGCTGGACGAGGCTGCTGGAGGGTCTCTGCCGCAATCCCAGCTCCTGGCAGGGCCCCGTTCAAAGCTGCATCTGCTGGATGGAAATCCTTCTTCATCCTTCCTTCGGGGAATGGAGACAAGCTCCCGGGGAGAGGAGAAGCGCCACAAATGCCTGGAGGTGCCCACGGCTGTCAGGCCTTTTCAGCTGGATAGCCGTGGCAAAGGTTGGCTCGGTGGCCTGCCAGGACCATGGGAATGCATTCTCGGTGCTTGAGGAGCCCTGCAGAGCTCGCCGTCCTCGTCCCCTGCGGAGCCAGTGGCAGCGGCACTAAGGAATGGGCTGCAAAGGTGTTGCAAGGGGTGTCGGAGCCAGCACCTTCCCCAGTGCTTTGGAGCGCACGCTGGTGTCCTGCTGGGCACGGGAAGGACTCTCGCCCCCAAGGCTGATCTGTCTGGGGGCTTTTGGCCACTCTCGGAAGCCCCTGAGGTGGATCTGGGCTGCGGGAGGGAAGGGGTCGGGCAGCGGTGGCGTCCCTGGTAGGTGTGACCACCCCGCGGGGCCAGGAGGCAGGTCTTGCTCGCATGCTCAGGGAACAGCCGATCGCCAGCTCTGGGGTCAGGAAGGAATTTTCCCCCCCGGGGCAGATTGGCACTGGACCCCGGGGGTTTTTTGCCTTCCTCTGCAGCATTGAGCACGGCCTCTTGCCAGGGCTCCTCTGGGACATTTTGGGTAAGTGACTGCCTGCTGCTCTTGCAGCACCAAGACGCCACTGGTGCCCTGGGTCTCCAGTCAGGATGAATTTTTTTTTCCCCCAGGGCAGACTGGCACTAGTCCCCAGGGTTTTTTTTCCTTCCTCTGCAGCACTGGGCAGAGCCTCTTGCCAGGGCTCCTCTGGGCTGTTTTGGATAAGTTCCTGCTTGCTGCTCTTGCAGCAATTAGATGCTTCTTTTTCAGCAAGAAGATGCCATGGGTGCCCTGGGTCTGTGGTCAGGAAGGAATTTTTTCCCCGGCAGAGACTGGCACTGGTCCCCTGGGAGGTTTTGCCTTACTTGGCCACATTGAGCACAGCCCCTTGCCAGGGCTTCTGTGGGCCATTTTGAGCAAGTGCGTGCCTGCTGTTTTTGCAGCATGAAGATGCCACTTGTGCTTTGGGCCTAGGGTCCAGAAGGACTTCTTTTTTTCCCCTGTGAGTTTTTTGCCTTCCTTGGCCACATTGAGCACAGCCCCTTGCCAGGGCATCTCTGAGCCATTTTAGGTAAGCACCTTCCCACTGTTCTTGCAGTACGAAGACACTGCTGGTGCCCTGGATCTCTCAGAGGCTGCCACTTTTCAGCTGTCCCTGCAGTCAATGAAAGTGAAGTTGTCTCCTTGATCTGCTGTTTATGTCATGTGTGTGCTGGTCTCAGCCTGGAATCTTTGTCCTGTAGCAGTGCTGCATGTATGCTCACGCCATGGGCCTGGCAGCACCCTGGCAGAAGCTGAAGGGTTGGTTGGTTGCCCAAACAGCCTGGGTCAAGGTGTCTCAGCAGCCAGAGTGCAAAGCGTGTTCAGCCACTGCCTCCTGGCAACGCAAGCTCAGCCTCAGGGATGAACTAAGAGCTGCCTTTAAATTAATAGTTCATGCGACAGAAGTGAAATCAGCTGCAGAGTGAATTTGGTTAATAAACTCTATCATTGTAATATAGAACTTGCATTAAATAAACATAGCTACTTCTTTTTGTTGCTAAAGGTATTTCTGTACATTTCAGCTTACTAGCTTTAATAAAACTGCAGTCTGAAGCAAAGGTCTCTGTTTTAAAATATGATTCTGCTCTTCAGTCAAGTATTCAAACATAAGGAATCACATTTTTATCTCTCTGCTTTGCTCTGATTTAGAATATGAACTTTAACCAGAATCTCCCACTTACCAGATAAAGTCCCAGTTTTGTCCAAGTGTGGAATGAGGGGCAAAAAAACATAGAAAAGACATGCCCAACAGCAAAAATCCTTTTCTTCCCTGTCCTTGTAATAAACTAGGAAAATGACTTCTTAGTGAAACTCATTGTATGCAACAGGTATGAATTGAATGACAGACTGCTGCTTGTGAACATTTTGGCACTCACTTCCCTGTCTGGCAATGCTACAGTTTTGACTTCTGAGTTCTGGGATTGACATCAACACATTAATAACCTAAATAATAATTTTTCAAAACAAACAGCAGCTGTAAATTGAGATCAGTTCAGGTTTAATTGTTCTATGGTTTGTAGGGTTTTTTTAAGTGATGATGGTTTTAGAAAAGTATTGAGACTTCAAAGACTATTTAAGTTGAATGCTTGTGGGGACACTGCCTTCTACCACCCACCACTGAATTCTTAGCTTGACATTCTGGCAAATGTAAATAGAGACACTGCTTATTTCCCTTTTTTAAACATGCAAATATAGTATTCTCTACTGTAGTCTTTGGAAGTGCTGCAAATGCCAGTGAAAAATACAGCTTGAAAAGAATGAGTACAGGCGAAACTTAAACAAGTTTTTTTCAGACACTGGGATGCAAACATGTAAAGACTCTTGGCCTGGTTGTCAGGGTGCAATGAGGGCCAGCCAGGACATGGGGCACAGGGTGCAGGGCAGACGGAGGGGGCAGCTCCCAGTCCCCATCACCAGGCAAGGTGATGGTAATGGGGCTGACCCAAGGTCAACCCAGAAAGCTGAGCTGGCAAGTCAGGATCAGGAGCAGTAACGACCCCCGTAGTCAAACTCCTGGCAAAGGCATCTGCTCATGACCATGACAGCATCTGAGTCTGCAGTCAAGGTACTGCCTCTGGTGCTGCTTGTTTTGTTGTACATGCAGAATGAAGCTGAGGTCTGTAGCTGTCCCCTCCTCAAGAACACTCTGGGTAGCAACAGTGACATATATTGGAGTTATTCATGTGGGAGAAATCATAAAGAAAGGAAATTAATGGAAGCAAGAACTGTCTTGGGAGAATAACTAAGAAGTACAGCATTTATATGTGTTCATAAGAAAAAGGAGTAGGGAATAAGGATCATACAAATCTTACCCTCTTCTTCCCCACAGTTATGGATTTTGTTGAAGTATTTTTTCTTATTTTCCATATATATCTTTTTTTATCTGAGCTTTTCTAATTCATTTTATATTGAATACTACATTAACTCCAGAAAATCATTTTCCTCTTAAAGTGATGCTCTCAGTCTTTCCAGATAGATTGTGTTGGCTTTTTGTCAGTGACTATTTTTTACTTTCTGGTGCTATGAAAGAATAGTTAGAATGCTAGGCAGAATCAGTTTGAAACATCAATTTCTTAAAGGTACGATACATTGCTAAGTATGGTAGCATACCATATAGGTTGACATATTCTGTTGGGCAAATGCATAAAAGAACAGGACATTAACTACATGAATCTTCTGTCATTTCCTATGTCAGTTTGATTTTTCATAGTCTGTTCTGAAACTAAAAGGTTTTAATTTTCATCACTGGGGAAAAAGCATGATCAGAAACTATTTCTTCCTCCTACTTGCATTGTTGAATTCTTGATGTATATCACACATAGATTTGCCACAGGGGTAAAGGGAAGATAAAGGTACTTTCATTCCCAGGTGAGCATGTTCCCCTATCTGGTGATGTAGGCTGTAAATTTCTACCTTGTCCTTAGATCAGTCCTGCATGGCAAAACATTTGGCCATAGCATATTTTGATATAATAATTGCCCTAGCTTAATCTTAATGAATTTACAGCATTGTTTTAAAAAGCTGGAGAACAGCATATTCTCCATCCTGTCCTGGATCCCCAAATTTCTCTCTAAAATGTCTGCTCCTCTTCTGGGAAGAGAAGGGGTGGGGTCAGTGACTTACTGTCCTCAAACACCTACTGGGTGCTTGTTTTAGAAGCCATGCTGCTCTCTCTCTCTGATTTTTCTGAGTGTTATGTTGGACACTCACAGCAGAGAAAAGAAGAGCCAGTAGATGGGTTCAAATCCAACTCCATTTTCCTTCTTAATATTTCTTAAACAAAAGAAATTTTAAGAGCTCATATCACACTTCTAACAATCTTCTGAATCATATCGGTTCCCAAAATTATTTGAATTCTCCAGCTTACTGTATGCCTCATTCTACCTTTTGTAGTTGCACCACATTAATAGGATATGCAGTTTTTGAGACCCATTTACAGCAGCTCAGGCTGTTATTTGACTCCTGAATCTATTGGCAGTCCCTTAATTTTTAAGCTTCTGAGATACTAGCCATTTGGGAATTTTTAAATGAATCTTTCCATGAAGTGAATTCTCCAGTAGACTTGCAGTAAAAGGTGAGGAAGAATTATTGGCATGATGTAAGCAACTTCAAAGATAAATTGTCATGTACTGCTCTAGCTGTGGCAACCAAGTAGTATTTTTGGTAAAACCTTACTATTTTATGTTTTGGAGAGTCTGAAACTGTCAAACATTAATTATATTGACTAGGTCTATTACTGACAGAAAACAATAAAAGCTTTTGATCTTAGAGGTTAGAGCTAACATTTTGGAACATTTTACTACACGGAAAATTAGAAATGCACCTTACAGATTCCAGGGCTGCCTGGCTCCTTCTAAACAGAGACTAGAGAAGGCCCAAATGATACTGCTGCTTTTGGCAAGTCTTTAGAAAGCTTCCTTCTGCTTTCGCTGGTAGGTGAGCACAGGAAAAATTGGTGCTGCTGAAATGTGAAATATTGCAATTCTTACTAAACACTCCTCTGCAAGATGGAGTCAGGTTGAGGAAGTGGGTGTGTAACTGTTTAGGAAATAAAAATTGTCACCTATTAGCAGTGCTCAAACTCACTCAAAGGAAAAACAGAGGCAGCTTGAGATGTTTATAAGGTGGCAGGTATAAACAACAGTATATTAACTCTCAAAACACACCAATAGACCTAATGGATTTGGTATGTATGTCTAATGATTTCCAGTAAAAGATTATCCAGGTTAATTGACAATCATGATTCATAGAATCATAGAATCATAGAATCATTTAGGTTGGAAAAGACCTTTAAGATCATCCAGTCCAACCATTAACCTAACATTACCAAGTCCACACTACTTAATTAAGGGTAGACGAGACTAAACCGTGTCCCGAAGTGCCACGTCTACACGTTTTTTGAACGCTTCCAGGGATGGGGACTCCACCACCTCTCTGGGCAGCCTCTTCCAATCCTTGACTACCATTTCCGTAAAGAAATTTTTCCTAATTTCCAATCTAAACCTCCCCTGGCACAGCTTGAGCCCACTTCCTCTCATCCTATCACTAACTACATGGGAGAAGAGACCAACATCCACCTCACTACAACCTCCTTTTAGGTCGTTGTAGAGAGCAATAAGGTCTCCCCTCTGCCTCCTCTTCTCCACACTAAACAACCCTAGTTCCCTCAGCCACTCCTCATAAGGGCTGTTCTCTAGACCCTTCACCAGCCTTGTTGCCCTTCTCTGAACATGCTCCAGAACCTCAATGCCTTTCTTGTAGTGAGGGGCCCAAAACTGGACACAGTAGTCCAGGTGCGGCCTCACCAGCGCCGAGTAAAGGGGGACAATCACCTCCGTGCTCCTGCTGGCCACACTATTCCTGATACAAGCCAGGATGCTGTTGGCCTTCTTGGCCACCTGGGCACAATGCTGCCTCATGTTCAGTCCGCTGTCTACCAGCACCCCCAGGTCCTTTTCAGCCAGGCAGCTTTCCAGCCACTCTTCCCCAAGCCTGTAGCGTTGCATGGGGTTGTTGTGACTGAAGTGCAGGACCTGGCACTTGGCTTTGTTAAACCTCATACAGTTGGCCTCTGCCCATTGGTCCAGCCTGTCCAGGTCCCTCTGCAGGGCCATCCTACCCTCCAGCAGATCAACACTCCCACCCAGTTTGGTGTCATCTGCAAACTTACTGAAGGTGCACTCAATCCCCTCATCTAGATCATTGATAATGATATTAAACAAGGCTAGCCCCAAAACAGAGCCTTGGGGAACACCACTTGTGACCAGCCGCCAACTGGACATAACTCCATTCACCATTACTCTCTGGGCTTAGCCACCCAACCAGTTTTTTATCCAGCTAAGAGTACACCCATCCAAGCCATGAGCTGGCAGCTTACTAAGGAGAATGCTATGGGACATGGTGTCAAAGGCTTTGCTGAAGTCCAGGTAGATGACGTTCACAGCGTTTCCTTCATCCACCAGGCAGGTCACCAGGCCATAGAAGGAGATCAGGTTGGTCAAGCAGGACCTGTCTTTCATGAACCCATGCTGGCTAGGCCCGATCCCCTTTTTGATCTGCACTTGCCTGTTGAGATCACCCAACATGAACCTCTCCATAATCTTTCCCAGCACCAAGGTCAGGCTGACAGGCCTGTAGTTCCCCGGATCCTCCTTCCTGCCCTTCTTGTAGATATGCGTCACATTGGCAAGCTTCCAGTCATCAGGGACCTCCCCTGTTAACCAGGACTGCTGATAGATGATGGAAAGTGGCTTGGCAAGCTCCTCTGCCAGGTCCCTCAGTACTCTTGGGTGGATCCCATCCGGCCCAATAGACTTGTGAGCATCCAGGTGGCATAGCAGGTCATTAACTGCTTCCTCCTGGACTATGAGGGCTCCATTCTGCTCCCCATCCCTGTCTTCCAGCTCAGGGGGCTGAGTACCTTGGGGATAATTGGTCTGGCTATTAACGACTGAGGCAAAGAAGGGGTTAAGTACCTCAGCCTTTTCCTCATCCTTAGTGACAATGTTCCCCCCCACATCCAACAAAGGGTGGAGATCCTCCTTGGCTCTCCTTTTATTGTTGATGTACTTATAAAATCATTTTTTATTATCTTTTACAACAGTGGCCAGATTGAGTTCTTGCTGGGCTTTTGCTTTTCTAATTTCCTCCCTGCATGACCTAACAAGATCCCTGTACTCTTCTTGAGTTGCCCGCCCCTTCTTCCAATGGCGGTAGACTCTCCTTTTTTTCCTTGAGTTCCAGCAAAATCTCCCTGTTCAGCCAGGCTGGTCGTTTTCCCCTCCAGCTGGTCATACAGCACATGGGGACAGCCCGCTCCTGTGCCCTTAAGACTTCCTTCTTGAAGAAGGCCCAGCCTTCCTGGATGCCTTTGCCCTTCAGGACTGCCTCCCAAGAGACTTTCCCAACCAGTGTCCTGAACAGGCCAAAGTCTGCCCTCCGGAAGTCCAAGGTAACAGTTTTGCTGCCCTTCCTCTTTACGTAGCCCAGAACCGAGAACTCTATCATCTCATGGTCGCTAAGCCCAAGATGGCCTCCGACCATAACATCTCCCACAAGTCCTTCTCTGTTTGTAAACAGCAGGTCAAGTGAGGCACCTCCCCTCGTAGGCTCACTTACCAGCTGCATCAAGAAGTTATCCTCCACACACTCTAGGAACTTTTGAGACTGTTGCCTCTCTGCTGTGTTGTATTTCCAGCAGATGTCCGGCAAGCTGAATTCCCCCATGAGAACAAGGGCTAGTGATTGCGAGACTTCTGCCAGCTGCTTGTAGAACGCTTCATCTATCTCTACAACCTGGTTGGGTGGTCTATAGCAGACTCCCAACAGGACATCCGCCGACATCATGCTAAGACAAAAGACATATAAAGCTCTTTTTGCTATTAAGTCTTGAAAGAACCTTGTAAAAAGTCAACACTCTGAAATGAGTAATTTCTTCTTCCAGAATGACCAAAATAGAATCTGCTTTTAATTATAGGTTTAGTTATCCTTGTAAGAAGAAACATATATTTAAGGAAACAGACATTTAAGAGAAATATCAGAGTTGCAGAAAAATGTTTAGCATGAAATGAACATGGCTCTTTAATCTTCTTGACTTGTCCATTTTTTTAATGAACAGACTATTAATTCATATGGATGGCTGGGTAAAACTTTCATTCTGACAGCATTGTCCCTCTCACAAATGCAGGTTACAAAGGTTTTCTTCCATTAAAAGGCAATATTTCATGCTGAAGTTACGAATGTGAACCACCAGAGCAAAGTAAACCAATGGAGAGCTTAGATCACATCACAGCAAAGTTTAATGTCTTATTAACAACTTCAATATTTTAGACTTAACCTTTAAAATAAACAGGGCAAAGAATATAATAAAATTAGATTAAAATGGTGAGGAATTTGGGCTATAATCTGGAAACTAATATTTTTCTTAATAAACAAAACAATAGATTTATATAATCACATGCTCATTTACTTTGTTAATATCAGAAATTCTTTCCTTCCTGCCCACCTGTTTATCATCTTCTCCTATCACATTTATAGTGGGTGACATTTACTTTGTAAGTTCCCTTTAATAATAAGTGATCCCAACAGTATGTCAGCATCAAAAATTATTTTCTCTAATGAGAAAATAAAAAAACAAAATGGAGGACAGAAAACATGCTGCTTTTTCATTGCTTAAAGTCTTGACTCCAGGAAGAAAATGAAAAGGCACAACAGGGTGTAAGCTCACAAAAGAACAGAAATTGTGCTGTTTTCCATGTCACTGTGTATTGCAGTCCTACTTAGGCTGTGAATCCTATTACAAGTGTACTGAAATTAATCCAGGGCAAGTGAACAAGAACATGGTGCCATAGTAGTACTGATAACTGCTCACTAGATAAGCATTGCCTAGTTCTTTGGAAAGATTCTTTTTTCATACCAGTTATGCCTTTTTGCCCTTACATCAGTTTTAGTGATTGGTGAGAACTCACCTGGAGTACTGCATCCAGCTCTGGAGCACTCAGCACAAGAAGGACATGGAACTGTTGGAGCTGGTCCAGAGGAGGGACACAAAAATGATCCGAGGGCTGGAGCACCTCTCCTACAAGGAAAAACTGAGGGAGATGGAACTGTTGGAGTGGGTCCAGAGGAGGGCCAAAAAAATGATCCGAGGGCTGGAGCACCTCTCCTACAAGGAAAGGCTGAGGGAGTTGGGGTTGTTCAGCCTGGAGAAGAGAAGGCTGTGGGGAGACCTTGTTGTGGCCTTTCAGTACTTAAAGGGGGCCTATAGGAAGGATGGGAACAATCTTTTTAGCAAGGCCTGTTGTGACAGGACAAGGAGTAATGGTTTTAAACTGAAGAAGAATTGGTTTAGGCTAGATATAAGGAAGACATTTTTTACAATGAGGGTGGTGAAGTACTGGAATGGGTTGCCCAGAGAGGTGGTGGAGGCCCTATCCCTAGAAACATTCAAGGTCAGGTTGGATGGGGCTCTGAGCAACCTGATCTGGTTAAAGCTGTCCCTGCTCACTACAGGGGGGTTGGGCTAGATGACCTCTAAAGGTCCCTTCCAACCCAAAGCATTCTATGATTCTATGATTCTATGATAATTGTGATAAGTATCTGCAAAAGAGAAGGACTTTGACTCTTTTTAAAACGCAAGAGCTTAGGCTGCTATTCCTTGAATGGATTTTAAAGAGTTAATTTCTTATCTTTTAGAGGTGTTACACAACCTGAACATGTGGAGGATCTCCTCACAGGATTTCACAAGTAGCTATGAGAATCATTAGCTTCCTATAGCTATAATTGCTGTAACGTCTGGAAAATCTATAATTTAATGTTTCATGAGACCCAAACATTTCCTTTATTGTTTCTTAAGAAGAAGCAAAAATAATGTTGTTTACTAAAATAGAATTATATAATTGTTTTGCAGACTCTTTAGCAATAATTGGAGTTGATTTCAATGGATTTAAGGCAGCAGTTGGTTAGTGACAACTCCCACTGCGTTGAGAATTATTATGTATACTTGTTGCTGCAAGATTGACACATGTACTTGTCTGACAATATGCAGGAGTTGATAGAGAGCAATTTAAATTTGTGCACCACAAAAAGGGATTTTGTTACACTTAGAAACAAAGCATTTTAGCTGCTTTTTCTGCCTTTAAAAGCATAAATGCTCTAGCCTCATTATCCACTCATTGCTTTAGCTTTACACGTGTATTCTCCTGCTCTATCTAAGCAGTACTCATACAATAAGACACAATCGGGCTTTTTGTATCCTGTTGTCTTAAGCATTTACAGGTGTAGGACTGATTATTTTTCACAAATCTACCATGTTAATACTCCTGGTGAGATTGAAGATACTATGTGAATACTTGATTTCAATTTATCCTAAGTTCACAAAAAGAATGTTGTTAAGGGAAATACTGAGGAAAGGCGGGGGGGGCAAAAATTTGTTTATGTATTTTTCCTGTTTCATTACATTACAGAAATTTGTCAGTGTTGTGTTCTTTTCTTTTTCTTTTTTTCCCTTTTGCTTCTTTTCCTCCCTTTTTCCTCCCTTTTTTCTCCCTTTTTCCTTTGTATTCTTTTCTTTCTGCTTTCTTTCTTTCTCTTCCTTTCTTTGTCTTTCTCTTTCTTTCCCTCTTTTTCCTTCTTTTTCTTTCTTTCTTTCTTTCCTTTCTTTCTTTCTTTCTTTCTTTCTTTCTTTCTTTCTTTCTTTCTTTCTTTCTTTCTTTCTTTCTTTCTTTCTTTCTTTCTTTCTTTCTTTCTTTCTTTCTTTCTTTCTTTCTTTCTTTTTCTTTCTTTCTTTCTTTTCTTTCTTTCTTTCTTTCTTTCTTTCTTTCTTTCTTTCTTTCTTTCTTTCTTTCTTTTTCTTTCTTTCTTTCTTTCTTTCTTTCTTTCTTTCTTTCTTTCTTTCTTTCTTTCTTTCTTTCTTTCTTTCTTTTTCTTTCTTTCTTTCTTTCTTTTTCTTTCTTTCTTTCTTTCTTTTTCTTTCTTTCTTTTTCTTTCTTTCTTTCTTTTTCTTTTCCTTCCTTCCTTCCTTCCTTCCTTCCTTCCTTCCTTCCTTCCTTCCTTCCTTCCTTCTTTCCTTTCTTTGTTTCTCCCTTTCTTTCTCCCTTTCTCTCTTTCTGCCTTTCTTTCTCCCTTTCAGCCTTTCTTTCTCCCTTTCTTCCTCTCTTCTTTTGTAAACGCCTAAAAGTGTGGTCAGGCTCTTTAGACCTTATCAAAGTCCAAAAAATACATTATTTATGTCTGGGATGAGAAATAAATGCAATATATCCACTGCAACATATGATCAACTTGTTCAGCCCTTCAACAGATACACTTATCCAAGGGCTTTTCTGTTACTCATAATATTTTTGAAGTATTTAATATTTTATTGTTTCTAAGCAGACACAGTTTGTAGGCAGCAATTGGAAGCTAAGTAACATGTTACTTAACACAGATTACAGATGAGATGATAGTCGTCATCAGATCAATTACCTGGGATTATAATATATCCAGATATGTACATGTCTCTTAGAAATGTTGATTCACTTGTAAATCTGTTTTCCACTTCATAGTAGAAAGTTTTCTTGTTTGATGGAATGTATTTTAACTTAAGGTGGTCACCTAGGTTTATGTGCTCAATTGCTACTTCTGTGTCCATTTTATATATATATATATATATATATATATCACTCTGTTGCATTTAGTGTGCATATGCATGAGGTTTAGGTAATAGAACACCAACTAGAAATATACAAAAGGGAATAAACATGGTATGCCACTTCCTGCTGACACAGGAATGCATAGAGGCCAATTTAAACCTTAAAAGGCAGACAAACAAGGCAAAAAAACTATGAAGTGGACTGATGCTAACTAGAAACTTCTAATGGTAGAGACCTAGCAAAACACTGTTTGTTTATTTACTTTCTCCCTTTTTCTTACTACTTTTTTTAAACTATGCCTTCTGAATTGAGCTGAAGCCAAGAGCTAGTGTGTGCGGTGAGTATACGGTGTTCTTGTGGTATGTTCTTGTGGCTCTGAGGCTATTATGGGGAAGGTGAGAGGAAGGAGAAGAAATGAAGAATGGTGTGAGAGATGCTATAGCTAGGCATTTTATCTATGGCTCTTCAACATTGTATGCTTCCTTTTCTTGGCCTGGGAATGCTTGACCACCCCTATAATATGAAATTTAATCATGGAATATGTTGGTTATCTATTAAACTTTACTTTCTGTAGTGCTGCTCTAGCTATACTTTGCAAGTAGTCATTTATCATCTTCTTAGTTGGGAAATGTAACATTCTTTATCACTCTGAATGTGCCTGCTAGGGAGATGAATGTAGGGCTGTAGAAGGAGTGAAGAGCTGTGACTTTGTGTGTTTCTACTGTTTCCTTATGTGGCCAAATAAGTTAATTCATTTTATCATTTATCTGCAATATGATCAAAATGATCATTCATTTCACATAACACAAAAATCATGTGGAAATTCCCCTCTCACTTGAGGTCTCAGTAATACTACATTGTTTCTGTGCAATATAACTGTTGCATCAAGAGGGCTTTGGAAGGTACCCAATTTACTGTTATAAGTCTGGTCGCGTTCAGTGCACTGAACTATCACGATTACGGATGCACAAATAACGTAGGCACCTTTTGTCTAGTCGTGTTGCATGAACTACCACGGCCACACTTAAAGCGTCTGGTCGCGTTCAATGAGAACTATCATAGTTAGACCAGTGAATCAAAGCAATTTATTAAAGCAACAGACACACAGGTTCTTTGGATTACCGGTGATAATTTCACTGACTGCAAGGCACATGCAAATACCAAAGCATGGATAACACACATGCATCAAAAGATACAGAGTGACTCTATATAGAGGTTTCTAAGTTTCCCAGCGAGGCACTTGGTATAACCAAGTGTTCAAATCTTACCCAAAGGTGTCCCAATGGCGGGGAAGAGAGACTCAGCCTGTTGACTGATCCCAGAAGTCAGAGTGGTACACGATGGTATCTTCCCTAACATCCCCTCTCTCTTAGGCTAATTTATATTATTTTTTAACTTTCAGGTGGAGCTTGAGTGACTCTAGCCATACATACTGTGTTATGATTGGTGTAAAACTTTCTCGCTTTGATTTAAAGGTATAGGCTAGGAAAAATTCAAAGAGCAATCTCAGTGAGGAGTGGTCACACCTTAGAGGCAGGTAGGTTTTGGGATGGAGGTGTGTTTTGGTATTATAATGATATTATAATGAGCAAAGTTTACCAAAGGGCAGCATTTTGTCAAAAACATGACAGGTTGTTGGCCCAGGGTCTCATATTATACCCTTTCCTATTGTCCTTCTTCATTCATCCATTGTTTGCCCAAGTTCTCGCAGTGTTCCATTATACTGCACTCTGTTCCTTTGGTAAGTACACCTCCAATAAATTATTTGCCATGTTCTGGCACAGTCAGGACTATACAGGGACTAAAAGCAGCAGCAATAAGGTGACAAATGCTTTGTCTTTTCATGTCCGTAGCTAGACCAAGTCTCCGGGCTTGACGGAGTGTACTGGGGAATCCAAGGGCACAGGAGCTGCCCCGGCTGGGCAGAATGCTTCACAGCAGTCCCATCTAGGGTGCCACACAGAGCCTGGCCACGGTGTCTCCACACTGCTCCACCCTCGGGGCAGTTCCTCTTAGAGCCAACACACCAAGTTCCCCTGGTGTTGCAGACGTCTAAGGTTGCAGGCCCAGGGAATTTCCATGAAATGGATCCCTTGCATGCCAGCTGCACTCCACCCTGGAGGCTTCTTCAGTGCTGTGCCTTTCCTAAAATTGTGAATCTAAGTTAAATCTCTAAATCACCTCCAGCAATTACTCCACAATAACAAACTTGAAATGTTCTGTTTGCCAGCTTTATGTAAAGGTCTTAATCTTAACTATTTAAACCTTGCTTGTGTTTTTAAATTTTAATAGTTCCCCACATCATTAAAGAATTATATGTATATCTCCTAAAAAGATTAGTTGATCTATATGGCTTCTTTTAACTTCACCAATGACAGAAGGTATGTTATTTCTCAATGTGGTTTTATTTCAGGCTTCCTTCAAATATTGTCTGTGACTGACATAGAATCATAGAATCGTTTAGGTTGGAAAAGACCTTTAAGATCATCCAGTCCAACCATTAACCTACACTACTAAGTCTACTCTAAACCAATCAAGGGTATACTAGACTAAACCATGTCCTGAAGTGCCACATCTACCCATTTTTTGAATGCTTCCAGGGATGGGGACTCCACCACCTCTCTGGGCAGCCTCTTCCAATGCTTGACTACCATTTCCGTAAAGAAATTTTTCCTAATTTCCAACCTAAACCTCCCCTGGTGCAGCTTGAGCCCATTTCCTCTCATCCTATCGCTAACTCCATGGGAGAAGAGACCAACACCCACCTCACTACAACCTCCTTTCAGGTAGTTGTAGAGAGCGATAAGGTCTCCCCTCTGCCTCCTCTTCTCCAGGCTAAACAACCCCAGTTCCCTCAGCCGCTCCTCATAAGGCCTGTGCTCCAGACCCTTCACCACCTTTGTTGCCCTTCTCTGGACACGCTCCAGCACCTCAATGCCTTTCTTGTAGTGAGGGGCCCAAAACTGGACACAGTAGTCCAGGTGCGGCCTCACCAGTGCTGAGTACAGGGAGACAATCACCTCACTGCTCCTGCTGGCCACACTATTCCTGATACAAGCCAGGATGCTGTTGGCCTTCTTGGCCACCTGGGCACACTGCTGCCTCATGTTCAGTCCGCTGTCTACCAACACCCCCACGTCCTTTTCAGCCATGCAGCTTTCCAGCGACCCTTCCCCAAGCCTGTAGCGTTGCATGGGGTTGTTGTGACCCAAGTGCAGGACCCAGCACTTGGCTTTGTTAAACCTCATACAGTTGGCCTCAACACGGTGTCAGGGAAGTGCATGGGAAGGAGAACAGGCAAGATTCACCTCAAGAATTCAAAAGAATTTGTAAGAGTTAGGCTTCTGATGCACCACGCTCTTTTTTGAACCTTCACTTTTGTGTCAGATCCATACAGTTCTGATGTGACGTATTATATATGCTACAAGATAAACATGCGTCGCTTAAAAGTTATGCTAATTTCATTTTCAGAGTCAATCTCAGAAGGACACTTGAGCAACAACTGAGGCTAAATCAGTGCAACTTAATATATAGTTTTGCATGTTCTTTAATGATTGTGATGAGGGAGAAGTGTTTCTAATTGCTGTCTCCACAGCTGCCTGTGCTCATCATGAAATCACTGAGTCTTCTCAGGTAGTAAAAAAAGCCCATATAGCATCACAAAAAAGTTAAAAATTCATTTTTTACTTTCATAACTTTTATTGACGGAAAGGAACTAAAGTCAGAAAACCAGAAGACCTTTAAAGAATGAAATCAACATCTCACTGTAGTTCTTTCCATCTGTACTGAAACAAATCAGCAGGTGCTTCTGAGGCAGACAGGGACACACTTATGTGTAAGACTGTAGTTCACACAACAAAAAGTATTTTTCCTTATTTTTAAACTTATATGTAATAAATATAATATGCTTATGCAAGGTGTCTTGGTTTCAGCTGGGATAGCTTTCTTCCTAGTAGCTGGTATAGTGCTGTGTTTTGGATTTAGTATGAGAATAATATTGATAACACACTGATGTTTTAGTTGGTTAAGTAGTGCTTACACTAGTCAAGGAGGTTTTCAGCTTCCCATGCTCTGCCAGGTGCACAAGAAACCGGGAGGGGGCACAGCCAGGACAGCTGACCCAAACTGACCGGAGGGCTATTCCATACCATATGATGTCATGCTCAGTATATAAACTGGGGGGAGCTGGCCAGGAGGCAGTGATCACTGCTCAGGGACTGGCTGGGTGTCAGTCAGTGGGTGATGATCAATTGTATTGTTCATCAATTATTTTGTATGTTATTATTACTATTATTATTTTCCCTTCCTTTTCTGTACAATTAAACAGTCTTCATCTCAACCCATGAATTTTACTTTTTTTTTTTCCCAATTCTCTCCCCCATCCCACTAGGGCACTAGTTACTGCTCTTCCGTGGGGGTGGTAGATGAAATTGCAGTGCATAGCCCAAGGGTGATTAAAAGAGACTTCAGGACCTTGGGATGGTTAGTGAGGGAATCTGGGGCACAGATTATCTTTTCCTCCCTCCTTCCACTTGTGGGAGGTGACATTGGAAGGAACAGGTGGACCCAACCTATAAATACATGGCTCCATGGCTGGTGCCGCCATCACAAATTTGGGTTTTTTTGTCAATGGGATGGCCTATATGGCCCCAGGCTTGCTGGCTTCAAATGGGAGCCACCTTTCTCAAAGGGGAAAGAGGGTCTTTGCTCAGGAGCTTGCAGAGCTCATTGACAGGGCTTTAAACTAGATGTGAAGGGGGAGTGGGAACATATCAGGCTTGCCTGTGACCAGCTGTGGGATGGTACACAATGGTTATAGGGACAGGGTGCTATGATGAGCCCTCAACCTGCTGCCCAGAGGTGTGATAGGGACACTGCAGCACAGTCCAAGTCTTGCGGAGATGAGCTGGGGCTCCTGAGGTAGTAGGACCCAAGAAGAAAACCTCCATGAAGCACCTCAAGGGAAGCAAAGGATGTTCCACTAAGAAGGTGACACAGCCAACAGCCCGGATGAAATGCCTCTACATGAACGCACACAGCATGGGGAACAAACAGGAGGAGCTGGAAGCTGCTGTACTACTAGAAAGCTGTGACCCAATTGCCATAACTGAAACTTGGTGGGATGAATCCCATGACTGGAATGTGGCTGTCAATGGCTACAGGCTGTTCAGAAGGGACAGGAGAGGAAGGAGGGGCAGAGGCGTTGCCCTCTATGTAAAGAAATTGATACAGTGGGAAGAGCTGTCCCTGAAGAGTAGCCATGAGCAGGTCAAAAGCTTATGGGTAAGAATCAGAGACAGAGGCAACAAAGGGAACCTTGTGGTTGGTGTCTACTACAGGCCGCCTGATCAAGGAGACCCTACTGACAAAGCCTTCTTCCTCCAGCTCCAGGAGGCTTCACGCTTGCAGACTCTCGTCACGCTGGGGGACTTCAACCACCCTGACATTTGCTGGAAAAGCAACATGGCAAGCTGTAGGCAATCCAGGAGATTCCTAGAATGCATTGAGGGTAACTTCCTAAGCCACCTAGACACTCCTACCCAAAGGGATGCAATATGGGAGCTGATGGTCACCAATGCAAGTGAGCTCATTGGTGATGTCAAGACTGGAGGCAGCTTGGGCTGCAGTGGTCATGCGTTGGTAGAGTTCACACTCCTGAGGGACATGGGAAAAGCGAGGAGTATAGTCAGGACCCTAAATTTTAGAAAAGCAAAATTCCAGCTCTTCAAGGAGTTAGTCAGAAAGACCCCCTGGGAAATGGTCCTCAGGGACAGAGGAATGGAACAGAGCTGGCAGATCTTTATGGGCACCTTCCATAGAGCGCAAGAGCTATCAGTCCCCAGGCGTAAGAAATCAGGCAAGGAAGGGAAGAGACAAGCATGGCTGAGTCAAGACATGCTCGTCAAACTAAAGAGCAAGAGGGAACTGCACAGGAAGTGGAAGCAGGGACAGGTATCCTGGGAAGAGTACAGGGAAGCTGCCTGGTTGTGTAGGGATGGGGTCAGTAAGGCCAAGGCATGGCTGGAGCTGAATTTGGCAAAGGATGCAAAGAATAACAAGAAGGGCTTCTATGTGTATGTCAACCAGAAAAGCAAGGTTGAAGAAAGTGTACCCCTCCAATGAACAATAATGGGGTGACATAGTATCAACAGATGAGGAGAAGGATGAGATACTCAACAACTTCTTTGCCTCAGTCTTCACCGGCAACCTCTCTCCTCACCCCTCCTGAGTCAATGGACTGCAAGGTGGGGACCAGGGGGTTAAGGCCCCTCCCACTGTAAGGGAAGATCAGGTTCGAGACCACCTGAGGAACCTGAACGCACATAAATCTTTGGGACCCAATAAGATGCATCCCAGAGCCCTGAAGGAATTGGCTGATGTAGTTGGCAAGCCACTCTCCATGATATTTTAAAAGTCATGGCAGTGAGGTGAAGTCCATGGTGACTGTAAGAAGGGGAAAGTTGTGCCCATTTTTAAAAAGGGAAGAAAGGAGGACCCTGGGAACAACCGACCTGTCAGCCTCACCTCTGTGCCTGGGAAGATCATGGAGCAGATCCTCCTAGAAGATATGCTAAAGCACATGGAAGACAAAGAAGTGATTCAAGACAGCCAGCACAGATTCACCAAGGGCAAGTCCTGCCTGACTAACCTAGTGGCTTTCTATGAAGGAGCAACTTCATCAGTGGACAAGGGAAAAACAATGGATGTCATCTATTTGGACTTCTGTAAAGCGTTCAACACGGTCCCCCAGGCAAGCAGGTCGAGGGAGGTGATTCTGCCTGTCTACTCTGCTCTGGTGAGACCTCACCTGGAGTACTGCATCCAGCTCTGGAGCACTCAGCACAAGAAGGACATGGAACTCTTGGAGTGGGTCCAGAGGAGGGACACAAAAATGATCCGAGGGCTGGAGCACCTCTCCTACAAGGAAAGGCTGAGAGAGTTGGGGTTGTTTAGCCTGGAGAAGAGAAGGCTGTGGGGAGACCTTGTTGTGGCCTTTCAGTACTTAAAGGGGGCCTATAGGAAGGATGGGAACAATCTTTTTAGCAAGGCCTGTTGTGACAGGACAAGGAGTAATGGTTTTAAACTGAAGAAGAATTGGTTTAGGCTAGATATAAGGAAGACATTTTTTACAATGAGGGTGGTGAAGTACTGGAATGGGTTGCCCAGAGAGGTGGTGGAGGCCCCATCCCTGCAAAATTCAATGTCACGTTGGATGGGTTTCTGAGCAACCTGATCTGGTTAAAGCTGTCCCTGCTCACTGCAGGGGGGTTGGGCTAGATGATCTCTAAAGGTCCCTTCCAACCCAAAGCATTCTGTGATTCTATGATTCTATGAAACAGCTGTGTGGTGTTTAGCTGCCTGCTGGGTTAAACAACAACACCACAAGGTTAGCTGACGTGTTTTTTGAGCTTTCCTATCCTTCACAGAGTAGACAGTCAAAACAGGCGTTCGACTGAAATGACCTGTTATTAGATTTAACAGGTTGAAGCAAAAACTTTTCTCCCAGTTTAGTAAGACAGCAGCATACACAAAAAAATAACTTGTAATACTGTAAAAAGCTTAAATAATGAGAGATTCTTCCTTATAACAGAAATAACTTTCTTATAATTTTGTGACAGACTGTTGCTGATGAAAATAATTTGCACTTACAGAAATTGCCTTATTTCAAGATAGTATGGCTTGGGTTATAAATCACAGAAAACACAGTAGTGAGGGACAGCTTAGGATTTTCATCCAGATCTTTCTTCAGTAATCTTTGCTCACTGCTCACTGCCTAAAAGCTCTAATGGAGCTGAACACTGAATAATTTGGAAATCATGACCAAGTAACATGTTCTCAATCCTTTCATATCTTTCATTGCTAACTCTGCAGATCCTTCTTTTCAAGCTGTTGGTCAACAGCCAGCTGAACATGAGCCAGCAGTGTGCCCAGGTGGCCAAGAAGGCCAACAGCATCCTGGCTTGTATCAGGAACAGTGTGGCCAGCAGGAGCAGGGAAGTGATTGTCTCCCTGTACTCGGCACTGGTGAGGCCGCACCTGGAATACTGTGTCCAGTTTTGGGCCCCTCACTACAAGAAAGACATTGAGGTGCTGGAGCACTTCCAGAGAAGGGCAACAAAGGTGGTGAAAGGGTCTGGAGCACATGCCTTATGAGGAGCGGCTGAGGGAACTGGGGTTGTTTAGCCTGGAGAAGAGGAGGCAGAGGGGAGACCTTATCGCTCTCTACAACTACCTGAAAGGAGGTTGTAGTGAGGTGGGTGTTGGTCTCTTCTCCCATGTAGTTAGTGATAGGATGAGAGGAAATGGGCTCAAGCTGTGCCAGGGGAGGTTTAGACTGGATATTAGGAAAAAATTCTTTATGTAAAGGGTAGTCAAGCATTGGAAGAGGCTGCCCAGAGAGGTGGTGGAGTCCCCATCCCTGGAAGCATTCAAAAAACGTGTAGATGTGGCACTATGGGACATGGTTTAGTCTCGTCTACCCTTAATTAGGTAGTGTGGACTTGGTAATGTTAGGTTAATGGTTGGACTGGATGATCTTAAAGGTCTTTTCCAACCTAAACAATTCTATGATTCTATGATTCTATAAGCATGAATGGTGATATCTTCACTTGCACTTGTGAGATTGCTGTGTGTTTAAAATAATTATCTTCATAGCATTATAATAGTCTTGAAATTAATTTTCTTGCAATATTAACTGTTGATAACTTATGAAGTGTTTGAGTATATTTTTCTTGTTTTTTTAGGGTTTTTTGTTTGTTTGTTTGTTTTAGCTCTGGTCATTTAACTCTTTGGTCATTTAAAGGGAAGAGATGCATTCGAGGTAAAAAAAATAAATCTTTGGTTCGGGGAAGCATGCTGTTCCAGTCTGGAAGCATAGGGTTTTGCCCCACACAGAGTTCCTTCACTTGAACACTGTAGTTGGGACATACAAAATCATCTACGTTCATATTTTCAGTCCCTGGAAAATCATCTTCATGTATTCAGCAGTCCACTTTGGATCTCCTCTAAACATTATAGACAATAACTAATTTGGAGAAATTATCTTGTTCAGTAGTCCTATGGATGGCACATCTCTACAGAATCCGGTTATGTAGCGACCTGGGTGAAAGTGAAAACTACTGGGTTTTACCCATGTTATATCACCCTATACAGAAAGTTGAGAAACAACATGTTAAAAATACACAGAATTATATATCCCAAAGTAATAAACTGGGGATAGGAGAAAATGTAACAGTTTGTGCCCATTTACTATGTCTTCCCACTCTGACTGACCATTTTACAAAGGAAGATTCACAACACTGTATAAAATTAGTGGCAGCAATGAGGTGTAGGTATGCTACATTTATTACAGAACACATTTTTTAAATTAAAATTAATTTGCTTTCTTTTTTATGACCTTTAACCAAGGTATAGCTGTCTCTACTCGCTTTCTCACTGATGCCTTTTTCCCCATGTTTGTCACATGTTTTGCTCCTAACAGCAGTAGCATGTAGGGGGCTTATGAGACACTACAGTCTAGATATGCAGAAGGATTAATATTTTATCATCATGGAATGATAATTGATAAAAACATGTCCAATCACTGGACAACAGATTTAACCTATGATTCTGAAATATTTGCTTAATTCATAATAACATTCAGGGCCCTCTATTATGTATGCTTAGCCTTTGATTTCTTTCTTGAGATGAATCTCTTACAAATTTAGATCTCTCAGGATCACATTTAGAAAGTTTGTTTCCACTCTTTCTGGACTGTGTGAGGTTCATACTGCTATGAGTGAATGAACTTGAGATGTTGATGACTGACCACTGCATATCTGTCATTTAGACAGAAGTGGAATTTACTGAACCTGCTTGTTATTTTATACAACTGTAATTTTAGAAGAAATAAATGTCCTGGATGTATCTTTCCTCCAGTTGTGTTGTTTTGATTCCTCTTTTCTTTAAACATCATCCTTTTCGTGGTGGTGCATATCTACACCCTCCCCCCCCCACCCCAATTCCTCTTTCTCTTCAATGGCTTTACGATCTCAGGAATTCCAGGCCACCACTTTCGTTTAGCGAGTTAGTCAGTTAAGCGCCCCTTAACTGTACCAGAAACTCCTACATGGCTGAAGCAAAGAGCAGCCCTGTCCTTATCAAAATCTTCGCATTATGGCTAATGAGGGGAGCAAGAACAAACAGCTACCCCTGACAGCCTTGAAACAGAGTGGTATCATCATTACTGGAATTCCAGCAACTACTGACCCAAATTGTGGCTCAGATGGAAATTTACTGGTGATTAAAGTCAATCATCTTACAATCCTATAAACAGCAGTCCTAAGTGAGGCCCTTTGAGCTCTCCTGGACTGCCGCGGGCTGCAACAGCATCTCCCTCTGAGAGAGATGACCCTCAGAGCCAGCAAACTCTGAAAGTTTGCTACAACGAGAAATCCATTGCTGAAGACTGGCAGTGGAGCCTGGGCTGAAACCCTTCACTCCTCGAGGCTCAACCCTCACCCGCTGAGAAATGCCAAGACATTAGATGTGAGTATTTCACTGAACTCAAGGGGAATTTTTAACAGGCATACCATTTTCATATATGCATTCATATTGGTGAGTGTTAATGCATGAATCAATTTAAGTAATCTGTAGATGTATGATTTAATTTCAAAGGGAGTCTTATACTGCTGTATTACTCTTATAGCATTACTCTCATAAACCATCGACCAAGTCTGAGACTAAGAGTGGGCCCAGCCACACCTAGACTCCTCTCTGAGAAGGAGTTTAGAAAGCAAGGGGGTCTATTCTAAACCTCGTGACTCAATGGGAGGGTCCTCCTTATCCTCCATATACGTAATCCCTTTATGAATCATTCCAACTCCGTGTGATTTAATTTTCCTTTATACTCTTCCATGTAGTAACAGAGTGAACCTTGCCATCTTCGAATCTGTAACTCAATCACTGTTTTGATCAATTTTGTCTAATCATTTTATTAATGATTGATGATTGAGTGCTATTAAAAACATCATAATCAAATTCTGTGATTTGCTACAAGTAAATTCTAACTGTTATTAAATCAAACTGTGTAAAGTCACTCATTCATAGTAGATTGACATAATCAGCAGGATTCACAAACCTGCATTCGTGACACTTTTAGAAAATGGATTTATGAAAAGCAAGAATTTAATTTCTTGAAAGAAACCCACAGAACACAGAAATGTTCTGAAGAGTTCTACCAGGTTTAAATTCCAACATTGAAGTGTAGAAAGGAGTCCTTACCCCTCTTGCTAATTCTTAGCTTAAGTGCTGCTACAGATAGATGCCTGTGTAATTTTGATGCATTTTTTCCAGAGCTTTCAGGGACTCAGTTTACTTGAGGTTTTTGGAATTCTGTTGGAATTTGAATATAACACTCCTTTGAGCTCTAAAATACTGCCATGCTGTCTTATACCAAAATGAACATGATCTAACAAACTGAAAAAACCCAACAGATAAAGCTGAAAAACATGAACCTTGAGCTAGTAAACTGACATCTCTAGGTGGTTAAGATTCTGAAGGTGTAACTTACTATATATGCATAAGTTGTAAAGAATACTTTCGCATCACTGGAACTGCACTGATACTGTGATGACTGCTTGCTTTACCTTACAAGCCAAATGATATGTCTGATTACTATCGCATCATGTGTTTGAAACACTGTACTCTCTCTTGGTCATAGAAAGCACCATGCATTACCAATTCTGCTGTAGTAAAAATGGTGATTTGAAGTTATATCAAATAATTTCACAAAAGGTCCTTCTGGGAGAAGAAAAAAAACAAAACCCCAAACCCTTTTCTCATTAAAAAAAGGAAAAGAAATATCTGCTAAAGAATTAGCTTCCATTCTAACAATCAAAGTGCTGCTGATTTTAGCATGCAAGTGAGTAATTGCTGCTGAAGCACTGGGCATACTATTGCTGTGCCAGACATGCCAGAACTGTCACTAAGTAACTGGTACTTGCATTTAGAGACAGTGATGTCACCCAGTTAACTCAAAAATCATTGTCCCCCAAAAATATTAATTGCAATGTTTCTCAGAAATTACAAATCTACATGTACATTTTTGCATCTCATATTTTTAGATTAGTCTTCAGTTTCTTGCTTAGGTTTCTTAACACGTTCTAGAAAAATTCTTATTTAATGCAAGTTCTTCAATAAATCCTTACTAAGTTCTTACATTTCATTTAAGTTCTTAATATATGTATTCAAAGCACTTTTTCTGGGTTTTTTGAGTAGGGTGAATAAGCTTCTTCTTCTCTAGAAAGATGCCAGGCTGCTAAAATTTAAGTTGAACATAAAGAATATGAGAGTATTGATGAATGGTTTAATAAAGCCTCCTTAATACACAAATATGAAAGAGTGATTGCTGACAAGGAGCGAATTATGACGTTGTTTTTTTGTACATGGAAGCACTTCACATTAATAAGGACTCTTTCAGTGACTTTAAAACTAATCATTATTTTGATATCCCCAGTGTTTAATATGTGCAAAATAGTCTATACACAGAGACGACATTTTCAGAATAATGTAACCTACAATGAAAAGACCTTCTTGGAAAAATATCTAGGAAAGATAGATAGACAAAAAAAAATCAGAACATCATCTATTTGTGTTTACTGCTGGTTTTTTCACTTGACTTATATAATGGGTTAGTTTAAGGACTAAAATAACCATTATTACAACACATGTATAAACATTATAATACTTACTAGTTAATTTAAGGACTGGAGTGGCAACAGGAGCAGACTCTGTTTACCTATTGCTTTTCTTACCATTCCTCTGTGATGTAGCTTTTTCCTTGCCCATTCTTCCTTCTCCTCATTACTCCCTATTTGCACATACATTTGCAGTCATTGTGCAGTTGCGTAATTCCCATCACCAGTGTAGCTGAATGAGTACCCTCATATGGTACACAAATGGTACATCAAAGACTATATCTAAAGAGAGGCTTAGGTTTTACAATAGTCTGTACTTCCAGAATTCAGTAGTGGCTCCATAGATAGCTTGTAAAAACTCTGGAAAGGTTAGGTGGCACCCAAAAATCAACAAGCGTGTTACAAATGATCACAAAATGTGAATCTGCTTATACTGTGTATTGTGAAAACAGCTTGCAGAAAAGCGTACATCTGTATTGTTGCAGCCTCAGTAAGCGAAGATCATATCTTGATAGCCTGCACCTTTGTTTTTGAAGTTCTAAACCCTAAGTCAAGGACTGACTATTAAGTCTTTCTCTTTCATGTAAAGTACACCAATTATCCTTGTAGTAGGGACTGAATACTGAAGGGTTTCTGGGTGACATTTTATCAACGTGACAGAGATATGCTATTTCTTTATAACCAAGTGAATCTTGGCTTCTGTTCTGCAGAGCAAAACTGTTTCAAGAGTAAGGGTATAGACTCATGCTTTGCCAAAAGCATAATGGAAATCGTTGTTCAGTAGAGTAAATTGTTTTGCAGGCAAGTTCTGGAAAAGTATTGTCTGCATAAAGTGTATAATAAACTAGACTACAGAGGCATTTAGTGAAAAGCAAGTGTTTGAACTCTGTATCTTAGAGTACAAAAGCCCCTTTGTTGGTGATCTTCCTGTTACCTTTTGAGAAGAGATAAATTATGACTGCATTTAATTTTAAAGATCCTCTTTTGGGGGCATATCTTATAAACCTTCCAGAACTGAATTCCCAGTGTAATTATCACACCAAAACTTTGGACAGGACAATAATTTGCCCCCAACTTAACAAAAATGCTTAACACTGACTTAAGCTATAAGAACTGAAAGCATTATTTTTCCTTCCTTAGACAAGTTGTCATACAGCAAACCACAAACAAATGAGACTGAAGATAATTTCCTTTGACTAAGAGCAAACAAGTTTCAGAAGCAGAGCAAACAAGATTCAGAAGCCCTGGATCAGACATCAGCTGCATTCAAAACATCGTTTCCCCCCTTGATTATTAGAACCCACTAGGAATAATTAAGAATAAATGCCATAGGTAGGATACAGGTATTCTGGAGTAGTGGCTCCCACAGAAAACTTGCATATGCCAAGGAACAAATGTATTTAATATTAGAGTGGGAAAGTTGATATGTAAGAACATTCATATATAGACTAAATGCACAGAAATACCAGTAAGAAATTTGTTTTATTCATTTCCATGTATTACAGTTTCCTCAAACTCATTATCTTAATTTAAAAAGATTTGCAACCAGATGGTGAGAGTCTTTAAAACAATTACTTCATATGCATGTATTTGCTAATAAGCTTATTAAGTTACACTATAAGTGGAGTTAAAGATTATGTCTTCATTAAATAATTTCAATATGTGTGGATAAATGTCTTTCTAACATCACTACATTTATTAAAAAAAAAAAAAAACCTGAATGATCTTTGTGTATACACAGTTCTTGAGTCTCTGGATCCTGACATTTAAAGTCAGCTCAGGGAACCAGAGGGCAGAAGAACTGTGCCATTTCATTTTGGCTGGAGACCTGTTCTTGTAAATTAGCTCATGCTCCCACACAATGGAGAATCTATCAATGTCCATAAGTGCAAGTCTTGATACCCTGTCAGTGGCTTAAAAGATCAGTACTTTTACACACAAATAATCTACATTTGTCTTCGGCACCTATGACCTTTATCACCTATAATTCTAGATTTAGCTGTCACAGAATAAATTGCTGAATCCAGACTTCGGTGCCTATGTAAACCTCTTGCTCATAAAAAACATACACACAATAGCAAGTTATCTTGTAACAATTTTACTTATTCCTTATGAAAAGTTTCCTAAATGCATAGTTTTTCAATTCCCAGACTAAATATTTCTCCAAATTCTAAAACAGATGGTGCCTAGTTGATGCTGCTTCTGTGGAGTATTTCGGGATGCAAGTAAGTTACTCATTTTTTCTCTCTAAAGTAGGTATAATAATTTCATATCCTAAGATCCTTACCTTCTTGAACATTTGAAAAAGCTATCCAAATACTCGATTGGAAAATGGTTGGTCTGCAGTTTTTTTCCGCAGCCATCCTACAGAAAATAAACTGGAGCAGAGAGAAGGAAGAATGATGTAATAAGTAAAGCACAAGTAGAAAAAAAATAGATTGACAATAATGAATTAATAATAAGTTTTCTCTTTGTACTTAAAAAAAAAAGTTGTCATTCTGCTAACGTCCATCACTCTTTATGCCAATGCATTCAGAAATGTTGAGAAACTTTCTAGAAGAATCAAGTGATGACCTAGAAGTTACCTGTACTTGAGTAGAATGCAGGTGATAGGAATACCTGTCATTTACCTAAAATTATACATAAAAATGCAGTGGAATCTAAGAAACTAAGGGGATATTTCCTTTCTTCATCAATTAACACAAGATCCTTCAGCATTAGCAATAAATCATCCACCTTGTGTGTGTATATCATCAAGCAAAGCAATCACCATATCTTCAATGAAGTCAGCTGCTGATGGGTGTAAGAATTACAAGCACAGGGGTAGGAGGGGAGAAATTCTCTGCAATTTAAATAAGGTTTGAAATGTCAGACTCTCCTAGATTGTATCTCTTCCTGGTTATGTATGAAAGCCTCATCTGATTTATTCAAGGACATGTTTGATAACCCAAATTTGCAGTGTTGCTAATAAGGAGCAGAATATATATACCCTCAGCAGCAGGATGATTTAAAATGCTGTCACAGTGATATAGGAAGAAACATGCATTGAAAAGAGATTTCTTTGCTTGTCACTTGCATTATTACAGATACAAAACCTGATTTCACTCAGTACTTATACAGAAAAGCCTATTTTTTTAGTCAGGTTATCTTTTTCTGGAATATCCACATTAACATTAGAAAAAGTTTCTGTTATCTTTACTCTTTTGTTTGCTTCTGTGTAAAGTCAAAGTCTTAAGGGAGCAGTTTTAACAAGAAAGCACCACTGATCACAATAAAGACTTAAATGTACATCCCTCATTATTGCACATTTTAACAAAAGTGCCAATACAAAGAAGAAATGAATACATAAAAGGCACTGGGAGGGGGGTGACAATGTTGGAGACAAACAAGACATTGCCCAAGAAAGTGTGCAGTACTTTAAGCAGCACATTCTGCCCTATTTTTAGACATTTGTTTTTTAAGTGATTCAGCATGTTCTTGCTCTAACTCCATCTGCTTTATGGATCTCAAAAATCCATTAAGTTTTACCCTTTCCACTTCAGGAGAATGGCATGTAGACACTCAGGGGTTTAACTTAATTTTTTTGGAAATCCATGAAGAGTATGGTATGTCTGGTTGCAGTGGACTGGATCTAAGGGGATACAAAATCCATGGTTTACTGTCTCTTAAATTTGCTTATGCTGCCCACAAGAGTGAGGTGCAGCATTGCCTCAGCTGGGAGAAACCACGATTGCTCTGGAAAAGCAAGGAATATGATCCTGTCAGAAAGGCATTGGGCCTTTCTGAGTGTCAGGTCAAGTTAGGTCTGTAAAATGGTGCTTCCTGTACCTGAAGTTAACATCTGTTCTTGTACAATGTGGCTTATCAGGCTTATAAGGCCTCTGTGATGCTAAATGCTTGCACCATGCTCCACCATAAACTTTGAGACAGCCCATTCATGGTGTTGAGGTGGTTTTTGATTGTGGTTTTTACGTCCATAGACTTCCAAGAATATACCAACTCAAATTTTGAACCCCAAATTTTATTGTCTTTAAACTACAGCTTAAATGACACCACTGCCTGTAAGCTATTATCATAAGTAGAGCTCCTTGTTAATCAAAAAAATGTACTAATGGTAGCATAAGATTTATTGTTCTGATTCTAGAGCTGAGCAAATACAGAAAGAATGTTTTCCTGTGTGCATATAATGCAAGAATGGATGGTAGGGATCGACCAAGCATTATTCTAGCTTAACCACTTCAGCACTTTGTCTGTCACTGGCATTCAGAGTATCCCAGGGTTCTCATGCCCATCAGTACCACAAAAGACCACCTTTCTTCAGGCAGAAGTGAGTAGGTTGAGCGGCTCTTAATGAGATCTTTTATGTTCTTTGCATTTTAATAACTCCTTGGCTTACTTGTCCAACATCAGGCAGGCCATCTGGTGCCTGTGGTAGTTTTCTAAACACGGGCATGTTTCTGATGTTGTCCACTTGCCCTGTACCTGGATACATAAAGATCCTGGTACACTTGTTCATAACATAGCATATATAAACTTTTACATAGTGGCACAGTGATATTCTTTGTTGTCTTCTCTTCTTTTCCTCATAGCTTGTAACATTTACTTTATATTTTGACTATTTTGACCCTTTTGACAGGAGTGTTGTAATGGCACCCAGATACCTATCTCAAAGGTGTATTTCCTGAGCGCAAATGGATTATCTGGAATCCCTTATTGTCACATATCTCACTTGGTTATTACTTTGTACTTTGAACACCAAATTTCCAACTGCCAGTTTATTATCCAGTCAAAAAAAATCTGTAAGCTCTTCTGGAAGTTCTTGAAGAACATGGGAAGATATTCTGAAAGACGTACAACTCCGTATTTTTACCCTGCATTATTTCATAAGCATCTGCTCTTGACACCATAAGAAAAAAGATCTTTCATCAGACTTGGTACATCTGTATTCCTAACCTTCTGCTGTTCTTCACTGTCAGCTTCTGGGCTGATAAGTGAATTCTGTGAGATCACATTTCACATTATTTGTGACGCACGTTACCTTTTGTGCTCTTAATCTGGGATTTTGAGTTCTAAATGGTATTAAAACTTCTTTTTCTGGAAGCAATTTTACAGAGAAGATTTAGCTTTGTGCATGCATTCAGCCCTTGTTTTGTGGAAGATAAAACAAATAGATTTTCTCACCCTAAGACCTTCTGAGAAGCATTTAATTTACTTCTTCACACTGACCTTTAATTATAAGAATGATTGCAACTGCAGTCAAAAGCACTTCAGCTGCTGAGGTTGTCATAGTGGTTTATGCTTACAATGATGTTCAGGAAATAAGGAGGATTTTAATCTCTCCTCTACCACACCTGGGAGAGAGCAAGATTCAGGAAAGGGCCACTTTCTTTTCTGTAGCACTATTTTCATTGTCCAAAGTAGTTCATCTCTTCTCCTTTTCCTGTTAGTATGCTTTTCCTTTCATTTGAAATAGCATGAATCCATTCAGGTAAAAATGATGTATGCTTTGTCCTCCACTGTCTTCTCCAGTCAGAGAGGACTAAAGAGATTCCTCTCTCCTAAAGGCTCCCTGTTCTGCCCATATGTTAAGTGCTCAAGGTCCATCCTGAGTTGTTATAATATTCTTCTGCTTGGGAACAATCTCACAATTTTAATTGTTCAGGGAAAAAATTATCTGAACTGTGTCAACCCATTTCAGCCAGGTGTTATGACATGGTTATTTATTTTCAACTTACAAAGGCTGTCTATTTAATCCGTTAAGTGCAATTGGCTTACTGACAGTGTGGAGAGTGTAATGTGCCATTAATATGAAAATGGAGACTGTTGAGACTGCTGCCTTCACTGTGAGGTCTGAAACGATATACAAATATTACCACCTGAAAACACACCAGCAGCTTTAATGAACTATATTCAAGGTGAGAAAATTTCAGCAGGATATGTATTTGATGTTTGATTATCATGAATTTTCAAAAGGAAATGGTCCTAAATTAATTGCAATAAAAAATTAAGATCTGTAAACTACACATTCTACATCTGTTCTAATGAAAATTATAATAAAATCCCTTTGCTACAGGTATATGTTGAATGGAAGGTCTAAGGGTGAAGGCCTAACAGAAGTCCTGTCACTAGATTTCCTAATAGTGATCTGGTACCATTTATGAATGCATAAAAAGGCAGTTAGAAGAATTTCAGAAAAATGACCAGGACATCAGTAAATCCAGCCATGGGTATCTTTTAAAAATTAAATGTTTTTTCCCCCTATTTGTGTGTTTATCTCAAAAGACTTAGCTTAGAAACCTGAGTTCAGCTCCCTGTCTATCGGGGAAGATTTTGATTTTTTAAGACAGTAGTGAAGTTTGTAGCTTTACTGTAGACAGGTAAAATTTCTTCAGTCTTCAGTCATAATTAAGGCTAGATTGCTGGCAACAAGTGGGTTGCCATTCTAGAGAAGATCTAATGTTTGTTTAGTGATATATTCTTCCTCCATCAAAATGCAGCTGCCTCAGCATCAAAGGGAGTGTAATAGCATCACTGAAAATAAATGGAAGAATAACCTTACCCTATGACTAGATATTTTTCTAACTGCTTGTAATTAAGTTGTGGGTTAAACCTTCAACTAAGAGATTCCATTTCCATAAAATTTGATAGCTTCCATAAAATTTGGAGCCCATGGAGACCTTATGCAGAAGCTGGCTCCTAGCAGGATCTGTGGCCCATGAGAGGAACAGGCTTTCTGGCAGGGCCTGTTGCCACATGGGGACCCATGCTGGAGCAGGCCACTCCTGATGGACTGTACCCATGGAAAGGCCAACTATGGAGCAGTTTTCTTGAAGAGCTTTAGCCTATGGGAAGGACCCATACTGGAGAAGTTTGTGAAGGACTGTATCCCATGGGAGGAACCCCACGCTGGAGCAAGGGAAGGGCATGAGGGAATAGGAGCAGCAGAGATGAAGTATTATGAACTGACCACAATCCCTATTCCCTGCTCATAGAAGAGTCAGAAATGAAGTTGAGCCTGGGAAGAAGGAGTTGGGGAGAATGTATTTTAAGTATTGTTTTTATTGCTCACTATCCTGCTCTGTTATTAATTAGTAATAAATTAAAGTAAATTTCCCCAAGTTGAGTCTGTTTTGCCCCCATGGTAATTGGTCAGTGTTCTCCCTATTGTTATCTTGACCCACATCATCTTATTTTCTCCACTTGTCCTGTTGATGAAGGGTGATTTATATTAGCCACTTGGTGGGCACCTGGCTGCCAGCCAAAGTCAACCCACCACATAGGTGTAAATAAATTATATGAATCTCTTTCATTTATTCCTTTTGAGCACATTTATAAAAAACTAACAGATTATTAAAATGCAATTTTCTTTTGCAGGAACACTGCTATTTAGATATAGAAATGTGCCTAACTGGAAAATTCCCAAAGAGATTTAATTTGCATACTGTAGTTGATTCCTAACATGTATTAACATCTGATCTTTTAAACTTTCATGAATTGAAAGCAAACTATTTTAGTGGAAAAATATTTTTGGTTGGCACAGATTAAGATACAGAAAAATAAATTCTCCGATATGAGCTCTGAGACACTTAACTGTGGATACACCCTTGAAACACTCCTGGAAGTGATCTGTTAAAGCCTTTCCAAAGACTACAATGCAATATCATGGGCAATATTTTTGTAAGCCTTTGTAGTTCTTTATGTGGAAACATAAATCAGAAATGCAATATTACAACACTCATGCTGTTGAAAAGGTCATAGACACATTGGAACAAGGTCCATATGTACTTGAAAGAAGAAAGTGAAAAGAAGTATTTTTATCTCATAGCACTAACTAAAGTGCAAGAACAGTAAAGAATAATCTGGTGCAAAAATTTCACTAGTAAGTTTATTATTAAGTGGTAGGAAGGGAAGGGAAGAAGAAGAAAGGTTCCAAAACATGCCAATTTAGCCAGTTCCTAAAATGATTCTAATATATGTAGACATGGACAGTACGTATTTATCCCACCATGCAAGGGATTGAATAGTATTCTTGGCAGTCCACCTTCTCAGCACTGGAGAAGCTCAACATAATTTATGTTTTGGGTTCACCATGTGAGAGGTTTCAAAACATCATACAGTGGGCAGCAGGTATATTGGATTTGGGGGTTACAAAATAAGAATTAAGCAGGCTGGATTTATCCTTGTAAATAAGAGTTCAGTAATAAAGCTAGCAAGATTATTCTGACTTTTAGAATAATTTTTTTGTTAGAATTTTTAGGAAGACATCACACTTACCAAATTTATCCCAAACTAAGTTTAAGAGGACACTGGTGCTTGGTGGTGAAGCTCTTTGATTTAATGTAGTCATACTAATGTGTGTGTTTGCCCGGATTATTGTCCTCTTAATTGCAGCTGGAAAATATTACTGTCTCTGTGTAGTGAAAGACAATTTAGCTTTTGCAATAAAACACTGGAACAGCAAATGGCTGAGGACAAACTGGAATGTACTTAACAGTCCAGCAAATATTAGTTCAAAACTCCCAAATGGTGAACGTGGAATTCGTAGCAGGTGAGCTGATTAAGAAAGCTGATATAACAAATACCAGATTCTTTTTCCTTACACTTCTGTAATTTAAAATAACTTGAGTGTTTCAACAGAGTTGTTTAGCTAAGTTTCTGATTTTGTATGGATTTACTTGAAATAAAGTTATGGTTAGAAGGGACAGCAGAGAGGATACTCCAACAGATTGTGATACCCCTTATTCGAGGTAAGCTTGAGGTAAATATATACTGTGAATGCAAACACAAAAAGCTTCTGACAGGTAAGGTTAAGATGCAAACATATCTATAATCAGACAATTGGTACCACTTTAATGTGACTTTATTTGAAATTGCCCCCCACATATTCTCTTTAAAATTCCATACATGTGTAAGTGGACTAGCTCTGCCTATAATTCTTCTCTTTAAAAGGAAGGATAAAACCTGACATACCAGACTTACTAAAAAAATCCTGATTTTTTTTTTTAGCAAGAAGAATAAACTGACATTGTCTAGAACTTTTGACTTTAATATCTGATTTTTAATGTTTCCAAGATTTTTACAATAAAGAAGGAAGATTGCACAGCTGGGTACTGACTTTATATCTGATGAAACAGTACATTTCTGTCTTTGGGTCAAAAGTAAGAGGCTCTTTATTTGCACAAGGAAGTGAATTTCCTTCACTTTTCTTTAGTTATGAAACACAAAGACAACCACAGAATAAGAATTCTTTTAGAAAGAAACCTACAAAGTGCTATGTTTAGCTAGGTAGTTTAACTGTTAGAAATAAAGTTAGGTTTTCTGTACTGTGCAATGTAAATATCCATATTAAGACCAATCCGTACTGTATAGTAAAGACAGATCCTAAGTGCTGTCTCCAAACATATTCATTTTCTACAAAATTAACCAGACCAACCAGACGTTATTCACCTGAAAACTCTCTCAGGGAGTTCTAGAGTTACAAGTTTAACAAGAAAGGCAATACCATGAGACAGTATGTTGAGACTGCTTTGACATACTCTCCTCCTTTTCTTACAGGTATTGTGAATTTGATTAATTCACATAATATTTTTCCAACTTTGGATATTGTGAGAGGCTTTTTTAAGTACAAAATACTTTCAATTTTACTTCCTACTGTCTACAACTTCAACATTACAGTGTAACCCTAACAGAAGGGAGTTTAAGACTCCATAAAGTAAAACAAATAGACTATATGTAGGTCTTTCTTTGTACATCAAGATTTGGTTTCCTTATAGCAAGTCCTAGAGCAATTTGTCTGGGTACAAAAGCTGGCTAAAGTAAGGTATACAACTTAATAATGTAATGTTTTCTTGCTCTCCTGCACTTAAATAGTCTCAGAAAGACATGACCTTATGTGGTGGTACAGCCCCCGGGCCATTCCAAGATCCCAGGAAAAGCCCTATTGTGTTGTTATCTTGGTCATAACGACTTGGGCATCAGGCAGTCTCTGTCCACAGCTGGGATATCTGCTGCCTGAATGGTACATCAGGACAACTCGGCACAAATTGTGGTCAGAATGTAAATTACTGACCAAAGCCAATCATCTTGAGATCCTATAAATAGCGGTCCAACAGGGAGACCTCTTTGAGGTCTCCGGGACCGAAGCAGACTGTGTGACCCAGGATCTCCCCCTGAGCTGAGATGCCTCTCAGGGTAGATTTTGTGAGGATTGAAGGATTGTGCATTGATTTTGCCAGGACTCAAAGAACTGACTTGTGAGGATCACCGACCGTCCGTTGATGAATGCTGGCACATAAAAGTGAGTAAATCATGGAACTCATGAAAAGGGAAATTTTGATCACAGGTTAACCTCGGTGTATGCGTGTGTGTGCAATTTGGCTGCATGCATATATATATCCCTATATACTATCCCTACTCACATAAACCGTTGACCAAGTCTGAGACTAAGACTGGACCTAGCCACACCTAGACTCCTCTCTAAAAGGAGTTTAGAAAGCAAGGGGTCTGTTCTGAATCTCATGACTCAAACGGGAGGGTCCCCCTTATCCCCTGCACCCACGATCCCCCTGTGTAGTGGAATTCTCCTTTGTGTACTTCTTCCATGTAAGTAATAGAGTGAACCTTGCCATTCTCGAATCTTTAACTAAGTCACTGTCTTGATTATAAAAAATTCCATCAAATTGCTGTTTCAAATTGGCTGATGCTTAAGTGTTGTTAAGAATTGTACAACCTAATACTGTGATCTATCTCAAAAATGTTAATAAATCTTAAATTGCTGCTAACCAAAGCCGTGTAAAAAAATCATATTCACGACACCTTATGGACATAAAATAACCTGGATGTGAAATGAATGGTATGTTATGGCACTCTGAGTGAGCTGCAGAATTTGAATGTCACCAGCTACATGAAGGCTGCTTCTGTCAAAGTCCCTACCAGCCGCATAGATCTATACTTGTGTTGTTCAAAATTACAATGTTTCCCCAGAGTAAAAGCTACATTGATACCAAGACCTCAAGTGACACTTAAATCAAAGGTAGAAGGAAACTACACACAATAGTACAGGCAGCAACAAGCTGCATTCCTCTCTGCACCTTCAACAATACAGCAATTCTGCATATATGCACTATACTGTACATTGAGTATTTAATACCCCATAAGATTTTTATCAAAGTAGAAGTCCTCAGGAATCCAAATTATATCAACTCCATTTATGTGCAGTATGTTTAATGCAGGAAGAGAGAGCGAGGCATTTCCAGGCAGTTCATTCTACTGTGGACAGTTTGTTGTAGTCAATAAACACCCTAGTTTTTCTCATTTCTGAAACACTGATTAGTGTAGCAATCTCAATCAGGTACTTTAAAAAGGGCTTACCTTATTGGAACTTGCCAAACAGTATACTTTTAGCCAGAAAAAATCATAACAAATGAAGTTTAGATAGAACCAAATCTATTTTTAGGTCCTTACCCAGTTTGCATTCTATTCTGAGAGCACTTTTTTTATGGCATAGTTTATCAAGTTTCTTGTTCATAATATGATAATAAAATGCTAATGTGGATTTGCTCTGATCCAATTCAACAGTCTGAAATTGATGATTATTGCAACAAAAGCCTTTTTGCTCATTGCAATATCCACTTTAAACACATAATAAGGTTTTTATTTAAGTAAGGAGTAGCTTAAAAATTCAGCAGGATATCTAAAATTTAATGGAAGGTGATTTCTAAATGTCTTGAAGTAAATGGAAAACTGTGATTTCTATATTTTAAGTAGGTTATGATATGGTCAAAACACCAAATATAATACGGCAAATTTTCTTTATACTTCTCAAATTAAGCCATCTCTATTATCTACACATGTAATAGACATCTTACAAGAAAAATACTATGAAGTGAATATAATTATAAAGTGATATAGTGGCTCCTAACTTTCTGATCAAAACCCATACATGTTGTTTAAGTTTTTAATTATGAAAAGTCCTCTTGTAAGAAGATATCTTTCCTGTACCCTGAAATTACCCAAGTACCTCAGAATATTGAAGATTATGACCAGCATTCAGAAGTAAAGGGTCTAATGACTTCTTTAAAGCTCCTGTGTAGCATTATGATGAAAGGACTAGCTACTATAATGAAAGCAAACAGGAAAAACTGGTTGTTTAGCTTTACTTTAATGGCTGCTGACTCATGGCAACTTAGTATCAAATATTCTTATGCTTATAAATCAGTCAAGAACACTAATTATACAGTAATAATTATGTAGTACACTTCCCTAAATTATGTCATTCTGTCCAGCATTAATGCTTTTTGCTGTCATCTTGTAGTTATATTTTCAGCATTTGTAATATTTCCAGATATTGAAAATATATGACATGGTTTAACCCCAGCTGGCAGCTGAGTCCCACACGGCCGCTCACTTGCTCCCCACACTGGGATGGGGAAAAGAATCAGAAGGGTAAAAGTGAGAAAACCCATGGGTTGAGATAAAGACAGTTTAATGTGTAATGCAAAGGCCACACATGCAAGAAAAGCAAAACAAGGAATTCATTCACTACTTTCCAGTGGCAGGCAGGTGCCCAGCCATCTCCAGGAAAGCAGGGTTATATCACGCAAAATGGTTGGTTACTTACATCATCACTCTGAATATCCTCCCCATACTCCTTCTTCCCTCCAGCTTTTATTGCTGAGCATAGTGTTACAAGGTATGGGATATCCCTCTGGCCAGTTGGGGGCCAGCTGTTTTGGTTCTGTCCCCTCCCAGCTTCTTGTGCACCCCCAGCCTACTTGCTGGTGAGTCAGTGTCAGAAGCAGAAAAGGCCTTGATGCTTCCTATATGCACTGCTCAGCAATAACTAAAACACTGTTTTGGTCACAAATCCAAAACCTGGAACCATACAAGCTACTATGAAGAAACTTAGCTCTCTAGCAGCCAAAACCATTACATTCTATTAAGAACTTCCTTTAATTCTGTATTTCACTCATATATAGAATAGGAATGATCATAAAAATATACTCTTCTGCTGCTTGTGGAGTGGTTTCTCTGGTAGAGTTGAGTTAGAATGGAAAACTTACCAGCTTTGAAAGCACTGACTATGGTAGTAGAACAACAGATTGCAAATATAGAGTGCTAGAATGCCAAATGATGCAGAAAAATCAAGGCTGTTAGTACTTATTTGGTATGTACAAGTATTTTATTAACACCTTCTTTTCATCATTAGCTGCTCCAAATCTATGAATGAATGATTAAGTCTGAGTGTTATTTATGAATCCTGTCTTTTTTTGGGAAAATATCTTGCAATGGTACTTTTACTAGTGCAGTAGTCATTATCATTTGTCTGGTTTTCAGACTCATAGTTTTACATCTCTACCACAGTTTATAAAATAATTCATGCAGTTTAATAAAATGGGTCAATGAACCAGGCAAATATTTTGGCAAAAGCATACAGGTTTTAATTTAGCTCTCAGCCAAAGTATGGAAAATGGAAAGGGTGACAAATGACAGAGTAGCTCCTGAAGTCCTTTTCAAAGTATAGAAATGTGAAACTGTTAAGTGAGGACATATCTCTTATGACTTCTAGCAAAGCACACTCTTTCACTTTTACTTAGTATAAGAGCAAGAAACAATAAGAGAAGTATATTTAAAACAAACCCAAAAGGTGATTGACCAAAAATCATTGTAAATATCTAAACAAGTAATGATTTAAAAATAAAAGCAGTTTCTTTGGGTTTTGCCTTGCTAAAGGATCAGAAGCCTATTGCATAGTAGACTAAGAATGAAAAAATAAGCCTGAGGAGGAGGTATGCCACCAGGAATTGCTATCTTGTGTGGAAACATTGTTTCACGAACAAGATGACATACCTATCAGGTTGTGTGTTTGCCATGCAACCATTTTTGAGCTGTGATCATAAGATACCACTAATACTTACATTTCGTTATGTAGTTCTGATTTCTGATATATTTTGATATATTTCAACATATATCCATAATCTAACATTTTAGAGTTTGGTTTTTTTCCTACTTAACTATCTATCCTGATGTCTAGGGAGATTTTAACTAATATTTCTGTTGTGTTGCCTTGAAAGTCTTTTAAAAATCATGTCCAGAATTAAGTTTATGCCAAAAAGAGGAGTTACATTTCATTTAAATTTGTATTTTTTTGCAGGCCATATGTTGGTTTAAATCTATTACACTAAATCAATCTAAAGATCAAAGACAAAATATGGTGTTCGGTGATGGAACAGGGATCCATTTTTCCCAAACTACTACTTAGAAATCTGAAAATGGAAAAGTCATTGCATCTTGTTTTAATTTCAGTTTACTTTAATGTTTCTTACCCCCTAAGATGTGTCTTCATATACTAAAAGTCGACATATACTGCATGCCATATATTTTAGAGACATATGGGAAGCACATTATGTGGGGAAAGTCTGAGCAAAGAAAACGAACCTGGAGGGAAAGAAGGAACAGGATGAAAGTAAATCATGTTAGCACCTTGTTTTGCTTCTGTTCTTTTCACTACTTCCCAATGTTTCCTTATCAAATAACATGTAGACTGATATAGAATTTTAGGGTCTTTGATTTTTACAATATCTGATGTTTAAGATCTTGATAATTTGAAAATGTCTCCTAAGCTGAAGAATGGTTTGAAGAAATAATAAGGGCTTGGCCCATCTTCCTGGCTTTGTCTCTGTCCCTTTTCCAAAGCATAAGAATTTCTTTGATGCCAGACACCCTTGATTTTGTTTTCCTTATTCATTGTGCCTTTGCTTTATGCAGTGGCATTGCCTAATGTCATCACAGAATCCTTTTGGTCTTTTCCAGCCAACAGACTGTAAATTGGAGATTATGTTACTGTATCCATATGATATGATACATTCATTTAAGCTCACAGATTCTTTTAGGATTTTTTCTATCTAATATACTCAGTACCCAGGCAGACACTAAAAAAATTAAAATGTAAACAAATAGCCAAATGTAAACATCCTTTTCTACACTAGCTCCTTCAAAAGTTCACACCCCACCACAATCTACACCAAGTGGCTTTCTGCCATTCAGTCATACAATTATACAATATTTTAGGTTGGAAGAACCCTCTGGAGGTCTCTAGTACAATCTATTGCTAAAAGCAAAGCTAACTTCAAAGTTAGATCATGCTGCAGATAAGAGATTTCTGAGAATCTCTAAGGGTTTTATGGAGCTCAAATATTCTCATAAATTTTAGATTTCTGGATAAGTTGCTAATTAATGTCTTTTAACCTGCAGTTTCCACTACATTCATTTTATAAGATTTGAGCTTTAGCTTACAAACACTACTGTACATACAGGGCTAGATTGTTCTTGCTCTGATATTGCTATGCTGCATAAAATAAGCTCTTTGGCTTGGCACATCTGAGGGAATTCCCAGTTGTCTGAGAAACGCCTCTCTAGGATTTGAATGGATATAATTAATTCCCTAGTTATCAGGAAGCCAGAGATTAACTCATTAAGTCCCATTCATGGAGTACTAATAAACTGGGTACAATTGAACAGTTTTAGAAAGTCTTGAGAAGATGGTGAGAAATAATTGCTAAATACATGAATATAGCATGGAAAATAACAACTCAATGTTATGTCTAAATTCTGTTTTTCATTTCTATTTATATTTTTGATCAAGAACATTAATAGAAAAAATGATAAATTTTGTAGATGTTATATGAAAAATAATAATATCATGTAAATTCTAACTGTTACTGCAACTGGCATTATTTCAGACTCTCTTGTTTGGGGTTCTCTTCCAAACAGGGTCTATTTAATGCATGTGCATGTTATACATGTTCTCTCTTTTCTGTCCATCCGTCTCTAAACAGAACGATGCAAGTAAAGTATCAAACTTTCACATATGCTGCTGGCAAGTAAAGTCAGGGTTTTTTTCTCATTAGTCTGAGTGCAATCGTCCTTGTAAAATGTGAGGTTCAAGATATTGCTGCAATAGCATTACTAAGTTCTGCACAGCAATGCACAAAACTAACACAATAATAAAGGATAAAGATTAGTTTCTACATATTCTTACTTCTACATTAGCTGGGCGCAAACAGTCCCCTATGCAATAATGAGAGTTTTCATGCCGTTAGGAAAAGTAGACAGATTTCTAGTCCTTTCTCTGTTTTCTGGTGTGCATTATATCCACATTAAATTTGTTGAATTTTGTTTGTAATTTTTTAGAATGAATATATTAGTACCAAAAGGGAGACATACAAGTATCAATTTAATTAGTAGATACAGTCTGATGCTCCACTTAACTTCAGCTGCACATTTTCCACTGTTGTAGCCAAGGTTGCTGGGCGTGACATGAAAAGCTTAGCCTGTAGGAGCAGACAGAGGTTAAGTGAGCTGGTGGCATTCACAGTTTAGAAGACCAGGTAAAAATCAAGAAGACAGCTGTGTGAAGCAGAATTTCTCTTTCATGAAAATAATTACCTAAACTCATTTTTGCAACAAATATCTTAATACTAATATTATTCTAATAAATTTTAGATCTGAAGAAAAGATTTGGTGCTTGGCTGACAGTCATATAATAAACAGGACCTGGGAACAGTGGGACTCTGGAGCTAGCTACAGGCTATATTTGTTCTTGCATCTCTAGTGATGCTTTAAAAAGCAATGGGACTTGGATGCATGTGAAGTACAAATGTCAACAGATCTACTGTGGAGGAATAATATGGTCCCCAGCACTATTCACAGGCATGCCACATATTGCTTCTTAATGTACAACAATCTGCATGCTTTTTCTTTGTTTCTTGTCATGGAAGTATTTTATGCTAGTCTGATGGAGGAAATTTTTGCCTTTTTCATCTTCTAAAATGACAGCGTCACACTGGAAATAATTACTTCAGAAGACAATACTTTTATCTAAATAATATAATGATTTCAGGCAAATAGAAGAATGACAGATAGATAAACTGAGTTATATATCTTGAGTTTGTACTAGTTGAATGGAACTTTTGGACTAACATTGTCAAAAAGGTTTTAAAGTCTTCAGTCTCCCGTGTTCAAAATACTTCACCCCAATAGGCTCTGAAATGCAGCGATATGGTAATACTGCACAGCTGAGAGAAGTACTTCCTGAAATATTTCGTGTTGGCCATTAATGTTGGAAAAAAGGGAGCCAAGGTAAAAGAAGCACTACTGAGTGTCAATCTGCAGCAGTTCCCAAAACTTAATCTGATTTCCCAAGGAAGTAAACCTTAGAACTAAAAACACTGCTTGCCCACTTGTTTATTCCTTAGATCTTGCAACTAAATTGCAAACATATTGCTTAGCTTATATCAAATACAACAAAGGGATAGAGGAACATAGTTTGGAAAAATTGGTGAACAAGTAAAGATGTCCAAATGACTGCCATTGCAGAGAGACAAGCTGCAGTCTGAACTCGGCAACTATTGCTTCCATTTGGCTTGCTGGCTAGCACATTAGCAAACTTGCCAACCCATCACATGCTTAGCTTGGAGCTAGTCACCGCATGCTGCCAGTTGCCCAGCTGGTGATGAAGGACATTGGAAGGGGCTTTCAATCCTGTAAAGTCTGGTGTGACATGGCAGAGGTGCAGGGTAGCTGAAGGATGGCAGAATACAGGATTCTTGCAGGAAGACAATCTGTAGAAAAGTCTCCACTAACTCTGTTGTTCAGAGAACACCTACTGAAAGGTCTTGCTGGATGAGCGCATGCTTTATGTGTGCGACAAGTATGAGTAACGCTGGAAGACAACAAATAACAGTGTTGCCAATAGTATTTTGTGTAGAACATTACAGAGTAGTAAGTTTCTAAATTTCATCACTTATGTCCCAAATTCCTATACCTACAGTTTTGAGTCCTGTAAGTTGGACTTTTTTGGGATGAAATTGATAACACTGCCTTACCTGCAGTTACTGGTGAGCAAAATTCAGATCACTTGAGAGAAGGGCAAAACCTCAGAAAGTACAGTCCTGCTTTTGTGATGCATGCACCCTGTAAAAGAAGCTGCAGTGGTAGAAAGCAACATACGCTTCATGTCTTGGCTGTCCCACAAACTAGTATCACCTTCAATAAAATCAGTACTAACTAAAAAGGAACAAGAACCAACAGATGGCCTGTCATCTTGCCTTTATACCTTCCTCTGAGGCAATGTCTATGGAAATGCTGAAAGGTTTAGAATTGCTGTCTCAAAGTAAAATCTCATGTAAGTAAAAAGTGTAGCAAACAAATGAAGGAGTGAATCTCCCAAGTCCACACAAATAATAAAAGCCTGGGTTCCTTTAGTGTCTGAATATAGGTAAACCATCTTTCCAGTTTTGATTCAACACACTTCTCTTTGAAGCCACCTCTTCTAAAACAAAAATGTACAGACAAATGACTTGTTTGGACTGGTTGGATACTTTTTAGGTAATGTTCCTAAAAAAGGAAGGGATCTGTCCTGGTTTCAGCTGGGATAGAATTAATTTTCTTCCCAGTAGCTGCCACAGTGCTGTGTTTTGGATTTAGTATGAGAAGAATGCTGATAACACACTGATGGTTTAGTTGTTGCTAAGTACTGCTTACACTAGTCAAGGACTTTTCAGCTTCCTGTGCTCTGCCAGGTGCACAAGAAGCTGGGAGGGGGCACAGCCAGGACAGCTGACCCAAACTGACCAAAGGGCTATTCCATACCATATGATGTCATGCTCTGTATAGAAACTGGGGGGAGTTGGCTGGGGGGCAGTGATTGCTGCTTGGAGACTGGCTAGGCATTGGTCAGTGGGTCATGAGCAATTGTGTTGTGCATCACTTGTTTTGCATATTCTTTTATCATTATTATTATTTTCTCTTCCTCTACTGTCCTATTAAACTGCCTTTATCTCAGCCCATGGGTTTTACTTTTTTTTTTCTGATTCTCTGCCCCATCCCACCGGGGAGGGGGAGTGGGGAGAGTGAGTGAGTGGCTGTGTGGTGCTTAGTTGCTGAATGGGGTTAAACCATGAAAGGATCAAAATTTGTATGAGAGAACATGTCTGACTGCTTCAAGAAAGTTTGGATAAACAACTAAATTTAAGGCCTCTACAGTAATTTCTGGAAGTTTCATGCTGAACCTTTTGCATTTTAGTCATTAACTCATGCTTCAGTAGTGGTTATTTGGTTGTTATATTGCATTATCAAGGGGATTATAAAAGCCTTTTGAAACCAGCATGTTCTCCTTTACACTGTAGTAACCTCATCAGTGCTGTACCAATCATCACTAGATTCATTTTTGCCATGGAAACTAATTTAGCTTGTTTGGTGAATTCATAATAACATTTTCCTTTGCTTAGTTTTCTTTCTAAAATGGTGAGTTGCAATGTGACAAACATGAACCCTTGCAAAGGACTTGAGCCTTTAATACGCTGGAGGCTCTAGCTTTATTAGTATTATTATGGGTGTTACAAAAGAACAAATCTTTCCTTTTTTTCAACAGTCACATGAGAGTGAATAATTTTCTCTTCTTGGTGAGGGTTTGTGGAATATGAATATCTGCCTCTATTAAAGGAGCCTCAAGTCACAAAGCTTAGGTTTTAGACAATTCTATATATACACAAAAATATTATTCATTGAGGTTTCTTAGGCAAAAAATCCAAGTGTGAAATTAGAATCTGAGTCTTAATTAGGAACATGAGTCTTCTCTCCAAACATTTGTAAATGTTCAGATTTCTGGGATTGATTTCAGGTTCACTTCTAGATATAAAAATTGTCCCCCCTTAGTAAAGGCTTCTAGATTTGAGACATATGTGTATCTATTTTGCAAGCCCTAGCAGAGATTTTCTTTGTCCAGATGGTTGTCATCACAAAGTACTGGATCAGACAGCAACGCAGCATCTTCTTAGATGATGATGTGCTTTGACCTTCTCTTCAAAGGATATAAAATATTGCTTGATGTTTTATGATACTAATCTATTTCCAGGTCAGAATTTCATATGAGATCCCTTTCTCTTCCATGATAGCAGGACATTTTTGTTCACATAAAGAGCTCATGTTAACAGTTTCAGTCTCTCTTTTTCCAAATGACAAAAAAAGATACTTTAACCAACAGCAATAGTGCACTGTACAAACTTAAATTTAACTGATTTACAAAGAATTAGTGATCTGGCTCTCAGTAAGACGGTATAACAAGCAAAGTGTTCTGTGGAGATCACAATTTATTAAAAGGAAAACATGATCAGTCAAAGACTGCAGCTTCTGTGCCAACCTGTTTTCTAATGAGTCCAGGTAAAAACATGATAAGGTTAAAAAAAGGCTGTGTTTGATGATACCTTCCTTTTGAGGCAGTATACTTGCCATAATTTTGAAAGACTTGAGTAAAACATCATATGTCTTTTAAGAGCAAAATGAAAAGTAGTTTGTGCTTGATAATTACTCTTGCTCTCCAATAATCTGCAGGGCTTGCTCAATCACTTATTTTTAAAAGGCTTGTGGCTAACTTTGGTGTACTTGCAATATATAGAAAATAAGACCTTAGCTCTCTGAGGACCTCAAACTAACCATGGGTTTAGAGATTTTAATTCCCATAGAAAATGGTAAGAGTAAGTGTAGTTAGTTGTATTTCAGATGGAACCTTGATGCCACACAGAATAAGATATTAAAAACCTGTAAACTAACTTTTAGCTAGGTTTTAGGAGTAATGCCTTCCCATAGAAGAAGAAAAAAGTGCCTTCTGTGTCGGTGTTTTGATATCAAGTTTGAAGGAACCTAAGAGAGGAAGTGTCTCCTATCTAGATTGAAGCATTTTCTTACTAATCGCATTGCTGTTTTGGAAACTGTCTTTTTCACCCATTGAGTGAATGGAGCTTCCCAAACCAAGACTCTCCCTCTCCCAGACTACTGTGTATTGGTGTGATTTTTGTGTTGGCAGTAAATGTTAGCTACTGACATGAAATTCATATAGCCCAATGTTGTGCTTCTGTGTGTCCTGTATATCTACCTCACCCATTCCTTTGGCTCACCATTCAGCATCTACAGCGGCATTTCAGTGTATTCCATTCTAGATACATGGTGGGCCCAGTGCAGCTCTTCTGTGATGATTGTTGCTTTACTCCTTGAAAGATCACTGTGCTCCAAAACTTTATTGTTATAAATGTTATTCTGCTATACCATGCACAATATGGCACACAGATGGTGCAGACAAAACCCGTTTAAAAGCTGTATATATCATCAATAACAAGGTGATGTTTCACACACATATAGCAAACTAGATATTGCTGCCACTGTGTAGATGTTTTATTTAGTCTGAAGTTTTCTGGTTTGCTGTTTCCAAACTCTGCCTGTTAATCAGCCCAAAGATGTGCTGCATCTGGTAGTGCATTTTGTGCATTTGGTAGTGTGTGTTGTCAGGCCTTTGTACAAAAGGCTGTCATCTGATGTACCGCTAAGATGACAAAATTATTTGATAGCTTCTGACCATATGTTACTATTTAAACTTTACCTGGTGAAGGCATATCTATCACTTCAGTGTTTTTCCACTGTTCATAATGACTCCTTACCTCTCTAGAACCAAGGTTTCTAAAGCAAAAAATCAGTGACTGCTGGAGCCTCAAGGGCAAAACTTTTACCATATGGCAGCTCACAATTGTCTAGAAAGACTTTTGAGGGTTTCAACACCCATTAAGTTTAAGCAATTTCCACATTATGAAAAATGTATCTAGATCAAGCTCCTTGCTTTCTCTGGGAGTAGCATAGCTGGAGGAGAAAATTATATTGAGTTCTAGGTTTTTTTGTTTGGTTATTTCTTTGCTAAAGGCAATGGGATAAGAATTGGTCTGACTCTATCAAACATGCCATCATGGAACAGTGTTGTTATCAGATGTTATATTATCAGTATATTTTCATCAGACCCAAAATTTCAAGGTAGATAACAAAAGTGAAGTCTACTGACAGCTGTGAATGTGTCTCTCAGATTACCGAAGACAGAGAACACGACAAACCATCTACCCTACTTCTCTCGCAGCTGAAGAGTGCTAAGTATATTTTCACCTGTACCTCTTTTGAGTCTGAAGTTACAGCTGATTGGCAATATACTGTAGCAATCCCTTCTGCCTCTTTTTATAGATGAGAATAATGATGTCTTTAACTTCTGAGACTTACAGAGACACAGGAAGCTTTTTAGTGTATATCTAAACAGTTCTGCCAGTATATTATCAAATTTAGGCCATTTCAGATTTTGATTGCATTTCTGACTTTGTCAAGGAATGGAGATTCCATAGGTTGTTGTTCTGTTAGGAGAATAGTATGAGAGTTAAGAAGTGATTTTTCTTTAAAAATGTTATTATTGACCTCATTTGTTTTTGTTTCATGTTGTTTTGGTTTTTAATAAGTACAAGAGTAGTGTTATAGATTATCACAGTAATTGATTCTTTATCATTATAAATGACAAGATGCCAAATCAATTTTTATAATGTTCGTCATAGCATTTTTTGCAAAGTTGAACTACTATAGCTTCTTCTGCTGAACACCTTAGTTTGTTATTTGACTAGATTTGGTTGTTGATCAAAAAAGCTTCTTTTGTCTCTATGCCAACAGTTCTTAATAGACCAAAGAGAGTCCTGCCAGTATCTGTTCCATCCATGCTCCTGGATCCTTTAGCTTATGCTGCTGAAGTATCACATACTCAGCAAGAGTAAGTGAATCTTAGATGCATCTGATGTTTTTTGCCTTTGTTAGGAGGAATTATTAATTTAACAGGTTGATGCTTTCAATGTTTATTAAATAGCAGGCTATTTTGACTCTCTCTCCAGTTGAAGGATACACAGTAATACATGACCAGTTGCTGAGTTTCCTTTTACACAAATATTGAAGTTTCCCCAGAAGGTTATCTGTTTGATATTTGTGTTGATCTAATGAGTTTATCCAGGTCTCCAAATAAAAAAGCCCTTCTTGTCCCCTGTGTTGTCATGCTTGGTGCAAGAGAATGGATACATGTAGCATAGTCCCTATTTTCAGTACATGCTAGAGAAAGATAACATACACTGCGGGATAGACTTTAGAAATGCTTGACATTGAGTTTCTAATTATGGACTCAAGAAGTGATTGACATAGAATCATAGAATGCTTTGGGTTGGAAGGGACCTTTAGAGAGCATCTAGCTTAAGCCCCCTGCAGTGAGCAGGGACATCTTTAACTAGATCAGGTTGCTCAGAGCCCCATCCAACCTGACCTTGAATGAATTGCACAAAGCTACATCATCATCATCATCATCATCATCATCATCATCATCATCATAACAACAACAACAACAATTTTAAAAAATGGCTGTGATCTGGATGACCACACAGGAAAAAACAAGCTTTCCTTTTTCATTAATTCTGGTTTCATTAACTGCATCAGTGTCTACCCTGTACTCAACCGATGTTAATCTCTTGACATGCGAATTATGAGATCACATTGTAGTTTTATAGTTAAAAAATAATACAAGTTCTTACCACATAAATCTGCCCCAGTCACAATAGTCTCAGCAGATTTCCACTAAAGTGTGCAGTTTAGCACACAGTTTTATTAGCTCTCTAGAACAAACTGTACAGTATAAAAACTACTCAGAGTGCTGATACCTCCCTTGACATTCACCTCTGACCAAGCTTCAGAGTATGCCATCATCATCTGACTATAGAAAGCACCATGGCTGTGATGGTCCAAAACACCATGGTAGTTTTTGACTATCTGCAATCCCTATACCCACCATCCTTCCCACTACAGTCTTCCCCTCTACTGCATGTAGCCACACACTGGAAAAATGAAATTCATGTAGCTGTGACTTTGCCCTGTGGACAGCATCTTCATCTATCCTGCTCTCAGGTTCTGTGCCTTTTGCTGCTACTTCCTTCTTCTCTTTCCCCTCCCCAGGGGGAGCTTAACTGAGGTTGAATTCCTTGAGCTCTGTATCACCTTTTGGAGAGGTTATTCCCAATTGTATCAGGGAAAGGAAAGGCCCTGCACAGGCATTGATTGCAGTGTTTTTTTCACCCAGGCTTGGTTTCAGCTTTAGTCACTTGCATTTACAGCACTTGGAATTATATGCCACATAATTACTAGCTCTTATACAACTATTTATCAGAAATAATTTTATTATACTCTTTGGAATCACAGCAGAGAAAGTGAATGAAGACTAACAGCATATTTTTCTATCCAAATTATTCTCTAGAAGACTCTAAGCAAATAAAAGAAGCAACCTTATTTTGTATAATAATTTTGCCAAACACATACTTGATGTTTCACATATTCCTTACTATTTTCAAATAATACTTACTTTGGTAGATGTGTGCCTCTAACTACCACAGATATAATTAGAAAAAGCATTTAATTATAACAAATCTAATAGTATGCTTTTTTCTTCCCCCTAAAACTGCTTTGCTTGAGGCTATTACTAAAACTGATTAACATTTTCAGTTCTAGAAATTATGTGAATGTCTATTCATTCTTCTGTGTATCATTAGCATGCTCCTTTAGTTCTATATTCTGCTTACTTGAACATTTTTCATCCTCCTGTTTCTGTGGAGTTCTGATTTTGGGACAAGACATCTGAGCACAATGAACAAATTGCAATAATTATTTGTAAGAGTAACAGGAAAATAGCTTGAAACAGCCGTAAAAGGTTCCTCCTTACCCCTGGAAGCAATGGAAAAAGAGTCTGCAGGACTGCAGCTTACACCTAATGGTAAGAGTTGTATCTTGATACATAATTATAGTTTTACAGTCCTCCTCTGGGATAGAGTGCATATCTGCTTGAGGATATAAATTCTGGAGTCTCTTTAGCTGCCTCAGTAGGATGGGGAGAAATGAAAAAGACAGAAACAAACACAAAACTTCAGAGTAAATTCAGCACTACTTGAAATCTTTAAGTCAGGACTGGCTTTTTCTAAAGGAGATACTCCATTTTAATCACGTCATTTGGACCTATAGGGTTGTTCTGTTTTGCTTTGCTTTGTTTTTTGTAAGTGAGGAGTAATTCATTTCATAAGGAAAAAAAAAGAAAGCTAGATACAATAATATGTGTACTCCCCTACTGGCCCAGGAGTAAACACATGAATTCCAGATGTTCAGTGCTGTAACATGCTGATGATTCTGTTTTGTACCATTGTTGTGGTAATATTGATTTTTTTTTCTTTAGAGTGCCCTATTTTGAGTATTGAAAACCTATAATACATTCTTTGCTCCAAACTTAATCTTGGCATATACATTTCAAGTCAGGAATAAGTTAGCTTTTTTCATTTTTTTCCTCTAAATTAGGAAAAGCAATACATAGACATTCAGAAACAAAGCTTTCCATAGCAGAAGTGTTTATTTCCTTTTTTTTCCCTGAAATATATAGGTGAGGTTATATGACAGTACTACTTCCATTTTGTTGCTTAGCTGTGTGAATCCAACTCACTTAACATTTTTGAAACTATAAATCACATTTGTTGAAATCAATGAAATTACTTGCTGGAAAAACTTCATGCAAGTGTGAGGAAAAAAATTCTCCCAGAAAACATATATATGTGCCTCTGTTTCAATTAGCCCATGAGAGCCCTCCCCCAGCACACATTGCTAAATAAGGCATTAGGAATTATTTGCCTGGCTTTATTTGTCTGTATCTTTTTCTTTGTCAATATCACACCTATGGTCACCCAGAAAACTCATGTAAAATTTCAACACTGATGTGTCCTGTTTCCGTGCAGAACGCTATTACAAGGCCACAGGATCCAAGACACCTGATTATCTCAAAGCAGAAACACAGCCATAAATTGGCTTTTTCTACAGTCTGTAAGCCAGTCTGTTGATTTCCTAGATTTCTTAGAAAGTTTCTGAGATGAGCAAGCATGAAGTTTTCAGAAATTTTCTGAGAATATATCATCAGCACAGAATGCTGTACCTATTTTTTAGATAACTTTCTTGGTTAATTAATTTCTTCCAGCAAACTCTTTCCTCCTCTGATTCTGAGTATAATATAGAGATGAGGTCAAATAAAAACACTAGGTTCAAACTTCAGAACAGATTATAACCCAGACATTATGTCTTTATCTCATGTCTACTATAATTAAGCATTTCAGTCCCATAACACAATTTTGGCAAGAAAGCAGCTGAGAACATGTGAAGGCAGTCTTTAGGGAGGCTTTTTCTGCTTCTAAGTTGAGAACTGTGTTAGGACCGTCGCTATCGCAAGTCAGATTATTTGGAAAAGTTGTTTTTAGTTTACAGCTGCTTACAGCTTCTAAATTGCCATACCACCAAGGTGGCAGAGTAATGTAGAGCAGTCTTAATGAAGAGGATAAATCTTGCTCATATAATGTATTTTGTAGCAGATTTTTCTTCTAAGAAGATAATCTTTATGCTGAAATATTACTTAAATTTATGCCTTTTTTTCTGTGTTATACAAGACAACCTTATACAATTTTTTTCTGTATTTAAGGTTCTCAATACTTTACCATATAAATGAAAATCATATACCTTATTTATAAAATCTGCTAATGATATGTTCTAATGGTATTGCTGAGGATGGGTGGTACTTGAGTATATCTGATGTTTCTTGTCATATAATCAAGAGTTCAATGTTGGTAGTTAGACTGAGTTAACATAATGAACAGTTGTTCAAACCGAAACAAATCATATTTGCAAATTATGTAGAACTCCTCATTGCTGTGTTACTTGATTATCTTTCTTTAATATTTGTTCTACTCTTCTCTAATAGAAGTCAAACCACTCCTACTTTCTGGTCTTGGATCTTGGCAATTTTCAAAAATAAACATGAGTTCCAGATGTTCACTAAAACTACAGAAAATGACCGCCAATTCTGTTTGTGACATTGTTGTGTGAGAGCTCTTTTTCTCTTTAGAGACCTCTCCTCTTCCAAGGATTTACAGCATGGTCATAAAATGTTGTTTCAAGCTGCATTTTGCCATATAAATGTCATCTCAGGAACACAATGTGTTTTTCACAAAATATAGGACTATTTGGATTATGTTGCTATCCATTTAAAAGCTTATCTTTTGGATAAATCTTTACTACTTTTTCTTCCCTGAAACAGAGGATAATTTTTCAAAAATACCTAAGTGACTTGTGACTTTCAAGCATCAACCTCTTTTCACTTAAACATTTAGATAGTCTCACAAGTGGCTATTTCAAAATTCTATATATTTTTGTACTTGAAATCAACAGTTACAGAGCATCTAGACTGCTGTCCATTCACAAATATCAGCTAGTATGGTTAACTAGCAAGCAGACAACTTTAGCTAAATTCAAAAGGTTGGAATTTTTGCATTTTACTTCAGCCATGGAAAGATATAAATCTTTCAAGCTAATTTCCTGTATCACTGTAAAGTTAACAGAGCCAAGGGAGGGATAGCGAGAGTAAGAGGAGGAGAGAAAAAGGGGAGGGAGAGACAGAAATCATCCCATCCTAACAGAAACAGAGTGGGTAGTATGAATTTCCTTATGAAGGTGTCTATCTTTACACTGTCTACAGAAGGAGCCAATTTGAATTGTTCAGAACAGATGTGTCTTCCATGTTTCTAATGTCTGTTGGAATGCTGCTTTCTCAACAACAAAACAAGAAATCACACATTTTGAGAATAAAATCAATAGTTAATGAAAAAGTTTGGTAGAAATGAACATTATTAAAAATAGGAGGGGGTTGACTGAACTGATTTTCACAAGTCATCATTTTGATTTGTGAAAATGTTAAGTGTGAACTTTGTTTCTCTTATTGCTAGGTTTCCCCCCCCCCCCCCCCCCCCTTATCCTTTTTTAATCACAGTACAGAAAGTATTTTTTCCAGAAGAACTAGTTTCTAGTTAGAAACACATTTCATCCAGGAAATGGAAGCATCCTCAATCTATTTAGTTCCCATTTTCACAGCATTAGTAGTCAGAAGGAAAAAATTTACTTCAGGCCCCAGCAGATTATACTGTGAATCCTTTAATATGAAAATAACTGTCTCTGGTCACATAGGCATTCCTGGGCTATAGGCACAATGGGCTGGCTACTGTGGGAGTTCCCCATGATAAAAATAGAAATGGAGACCCTAAACTGGTCACATGAGTTTGGCTGACCACACAGCATTTGAAATACATCATATTCTTCTGGCAAGCAACTATTCACCCCACAGACACATTTTTAAAATATATCTGATTCTCTCTTGTTAGGTAATGAGGTCAAACCTCTGCCTGTTTCCACATCCCTAGGTTGAACTACCTCACAGCCTGCTCTTGCATTATTAAACCATCTAAAGATCAAAAGAAAACTCTATTTCTTCTTCTCCTCTACAGTTTTATGGGAAACAAATTTTTGTGTTGAAACACCAACTAGTTCACTTAAAAAGAGCACAACAAAAGGAGTAGATTCTCCCTTATTATTAACTCTTTCTAAAATAGGTACCTACTAATAATACCTGCATATAATTTGAGGTGCACAAAACATGCCTTGACATGCAGAATCCTTGTGTACGCACATCCACCTACTGTGGAATTTCCACTTTTAGGCTACACAGATGGATGGTCTGTCTTTGGACTCAGATGGGTTTTCCTTGTATTTCCACTGGGAAAACTATTGCAATGCATGAGTTAAAAGAGCCCTCTTTTTCAATTTATACTACTTTTTAAGATGACATTTTCACTTCCTCTTGCAAAATGTTGTTAGCTATTTTGGCAGACGCAATAATTTACGAGAGCTGTTGTTGCATAGCTTGTTATCTTTATAATACCAGTGGCCCTATTTTTAGCCTTATTCCAGGGAAGCTGATCAAGATAAGTCATTTACAATTAGTGCCCTTGTGGTCAAGCATGTGAATGACAATCTAATTCTACATGACACCATAGTGTCACAGCTAGAAGATAGTCACTGTAGCTGGGACTTCCAAGTGAAAGGAAGTGGTGAGACTGGAGTCCTCCCGCCTTCCTGTGCTTGTGCACAAGGTTCAGCATAGTGTTGAGGGGCTCCGGGTTACTGCACACTGCGTAGTTACAGTATATGAATGAAACTGTCTAAGTCACCCTATATAAAGGAGAAATCATTAGGGGTAGAAATAATTTATACTGGGTGCATTCAATCTCCTGTAACCATTAATAAAGAGAAATAAGGGAACCTTGCTTCTAGGTGACAGTGACTGGAGGCAGCAACTATGTCTTGCCTGATCTGCATAACTGGGAGAGTGGCACTACCTACTTCCATTGGCATTTGCCAGAGCCATGAGGAACCAAAGAAGCCATAGAAGAAAATGAGAAGAAGAAGTTTTACAAATAAGTCACTCAGCTGTTCAGTTAAACTGACCAAACTGCCATTTTATGTAATTTTTAATATTTTGCTTACTGTTTGAAAATACCTTCATTGGTTTTGAAACATTAGAATTTTGATCTTTTTCCACAGAGATCTCTGCATATTTTCTATTATTTTTTATATAGTCTGAGTTTTCCATCACACTTTCTTAAATTTTTTTAATGACCTTTGTTGGTATTTTAGTTTTTGGTTGGTTTTGTTTGTTTGTTTGTTTTGGGTTTTTTTGCCTACCCTGTTTTGATTGTCAATATAAGCTATGTTGGGCCAGGATCTAATTCAGGATACATTTGTATTTTCATCATATATCAAACATATAACCATTTGAAAAAATCTTCCAATTCAGGTACACCTCTTTGTTTTCATTTATTGCTTAATTGATACTGGGTCCTCATGCTTCTTGAGGTTTGTATTCAGAACAAGTGGGAAAAGAGTTCAATGGAATATGCTAAACTTAGACTGTACTCTTTTATTCTGTGTTGTATGACCTAATTTTTTTTAGCACCTTCCCACACATGAGGATCTGAGGCTCCAGGTGACTCGCCTAAATTCTGATTACCATATAGTATTCTAAGAGAGATATTTAAATTTTCAGTTATAGCTTCCTCCTCCATTAATTAAGGTTCCTAGTCTTTTCTAGTTTCATGAATTTTAAGGAATAATACAGAGTAATCAACATCAATAGTGAAATATTAGTCATACCAAAAAAAAGGATGGCATGAGAATAACCATAAGGCTCGCAGATAGAGCATCATTTAAAAAATGCCACTATATCCCTGTAGCAGCTCCTAAGTGCATAGGTATTTTGTAGAAAAAGGAACATTTCTGAAAGGAACAGTTGAGAGACACAGCCTCTTAAAAGGTGAGAGAAGTGGATTCAATGTTCTTGAGCAGAGAGGTCTGCTTTGAACTTCGGTCATTCTCTTCCATCTTAGGTAGCTATCTTAACCATGATGCTATTGGAAAAATGGGGGTACAACACTAGGTTTGTAGATGAGTGATATGATCTAAAGAGTATACTGCATTAATGAAGAAAAATATACAGAACACTGAATACTTTTATCAAGAATATTTGGTCTTGGGTACCTAACTGTGATATCAACAAACACATGCCTCTGAGAAAGCCCCCAAACTGACATGCAGGTGCTTGGGTAACTTTATTAGCAGAACTTAGATATTTAGGTTCTTTAGGTATCTGAAAGGAAAGCAAAATAGCAATATTGTGGATTTGCCTACAGAATTTTCAAAACCTGCTGTTTGTGCTCCTTGATAGAAAAAAGACTTATTTTGTGAGAAAAATTCATCTAGAAAATAATCAATATCATATGATATTAACTAGCTCATTCTCATAGAGCCTTTCACACTAGTGTGAAAGGACTTGTTGCCAAGAAGCATAAAACTGTTGTTTGTTACCCAGACAACCCTTGTGAGGGAAGATTAAGTTAGTCTTCAAGTCCCCATTAAATTGTCTAAAAAGATTAAAAGTGATTTGTCAAATACATATCTCTGAAATATCTACTAAAGGAGATTTTAAAATATTATAATTGCTGGTAATACCTCACATCCTGCATAGAAATGCCCCTTTTTTTACTTTAGTTGTCATACCAACAAAAATAAAAAAATATCCTACTGCTACTGCAACATGTTCTACTGGATGCTTTCTGGATCTCTTGCTCCCCCATAAAGGACATATGCCAAAAACAGAGAACATGCATGGCAAACATTTATTCCATATGAGAATCCCATTATTTTTAGCCAAGTCATAGGCAACTGCAACTCCAAATTTGTTATTCAAGATCATTTGGCAAATCCTTTACATTGTAAGTTTGTCATGGTAGACAGAGATTTTTCTTATCAGAGTGGCCGAGAATCTCTCTCAATGGTTTTTTTTTCCTCTTTTTGTCACAAACATGCACCTGAGAATGCCAGCTTAAAAAAACTCCAAACCAACAACCAACCCAAAAAAGCTTCAATCATTCTAGAGAGATTTTATGAGGAGTGAGTTTCTTTCCCTTCTTTCTTCTAATGTTCCTTCTAAGATGTTCCCACAATAACACTGACAGTGATATTCCAGAAAATCCATGGGGCCTGAGAAAGCAATTGCAGAATAGAATACAAGAAAGAGTGGATTTAGAAATTAAACCGGTCCAATGGAATACTCTTCTTCATAATTTGTGAATTCATGATTGAAAACCTGGTAGTTTATGAAAACTGCTTGAAGTTACTAGAGAATTACCCTGGCAGCCCAGCTTTTATAGCCCATAGTTTTGCCATATTTACTACTTCTAGTTTTAAGAGGAAGGTTATGTAAAGATGACAAGAGGACTTTTACAAACCAATCAAAACTTTCAGCCAGGTACTCATTCTTCCATTTTTCACTTAATTTCAATTCTCACATATCAAAACTATGCCCATGAAACTGTTTGAGACTGTCATTGCTTGCCTACCATTCTGTTTAAAATGAAAGTGTTACCTTCTATTTTTCTCCTTGAGTATTAAGAGATAAAAACTTGGAAACCCCACAGTTTTGTAACTTAACTAGTTGCAATGCAGCATCAATTTTCTAGAACTTTGTGAATATTTCTGTATATCTGGATATCAGAACTACTTGACAAGTTTGTGGAGAAACTATATTAGAAACATCATGCTATAAAGTGGTATGCTTATTTTCAGGCAGCTAGATCTTTAGATTGTGGACCTCATACCCCACAGGCTGTAGTTTGGCCAGTGCTATGCTGTTTTATACAGTCAATATGATAAATAGTCAAATTGATTGTCCAGAAACAAACTACAGAGACAGTTTCAGGACTGAGTTCAGGGTCCAGAGATATGAGTCCCTAGCCAGTGGTGAACAAAATCATAGAATCATAGAATCATTTAGGCTGGAAAAGACCTTTAAGATCATCCAGTCCAACCATTAGCCTAACATTACCATGTCTACACTAAACCAATTAAGGGTAGACAAATAATTAATTTCATGTTTTCTGTCTTGGTGGCTGCATTATTTTTTAATGAAAGTAAAACTAGAATAGAATCATTAAGGTTGGAAAGGACCTCTAAGATCATCAGTCCAACCATCAACCCAACACCACCATGCCTACTAAGCCATGTCCCAGAGTACCACATCTACACATTTTTTTGAACACTTCCAGGGATGGGGACTCCACCACCTCTCTGGGCAGCCTCTTCCAATGCTTGACCACTCTTTCCATGAAGAAATTTTTCCTAATATCCAATCTAAACCTCTCCTGGTGCAGCTTGAGCCCACTTCCTCTCGTCTTATCACTAACTACATGGGAGAAGAGACCAACATCCACCTCACTACAACCTCCTTTCAGGGAGTTGTAGAGAGCAATAAGGTCTCCCCTCAGCCTCCTCTTCTCCAGGCTAAACAACCCCAGTTCCCTCAGCCACTCCTCATAAGGCCTGTGCTCCAGACCCTTCACCACCTTTGTTGCCCTTCTCTGAACAAGCTCCAGCACCTCAATGTCTTTCTTATAGTGAGGGGCCCAAAACTGGACACAGTATTCCAGGTGCAGCCTCACCAGTGCCAAGTACAAAGGCACAATCACTTCCCTGCTCTATTCCTGATACAAGCCAGGATGCTGTTGGCCTTCTTGGCCACCTGGGCACACTGCTGCCTCATGTTCAGTCCGCTGTCAACCAGCACCCCCAGGTCCTTTTCTGCCATGCAGTTTTCCAGCCACTCTTCCCCAAGCCTGTAGCATTGCATGGGGTTGTTGTGACCCAAGTGCAGGACCCAGCACTTGGCCTTGTTAAACCTCATACAACTGACCGCAGCCTATGGATTCAGCCTGTCCAAATCCCTCTGAAGAGCCTTCCCATCCTCAAGCAGATTGACACTCCTGGCCGTATCTTATAGGAAGATAAGTAAGTCCTATTTTTTTTCTCCTTGATATGGAAACTAATTGAGAGTAGCAATTTGTTTTATGTAAACAATTTTATCATTAACAATAGCAACTTTTGGTTAGTATCAGATTAAGCACAACTAATTTGGTAACTAGTGACATGCTCCCAATTCCCTCACCCATTCATAAATTTGCAGATGTTTGTACAAAATCTCTAGTGTTGGAGCACTTGTGGATCAATTATAGCTACTGTATAGTTATATAGCTCTTATAATTAGCAGTAGGTGCAAGCAATATAGCTATATCTGCTATCATAAGTAATAATAAAAAAGAGATTTCTATAGCTTTTCATGCAATGATCTAAGAATACCTTACAAAAGAGATATCATTGTGCCTGTTTTCTGCAGAAAGGAAAAATAAGTATGTTTACACAGTGTTGCATAGTGCTCTGCTGAGAAAAGGCTCTTAAATTTTGTACATCCAAATACCAGTTTAGACCCCAGAAGCAATGCCATAATACCAGCGCAGAAATCTGCCTAGACTAGTACTTCCAACTCTTCCACAGAACCAATCATTCTGCTGACCTGGTTTAGCCTGCTTCCAGTTATAGAGTTAACTGTTCACAAAGCCCACTGCACCACACAGACTTCTGAAGTTCATGTTTTCTGTAGGTAAAATCAAATGATTTAGTAGGTCTATAAATAGGACTCCTTGTCCATGGCTCCTTCTTTCCTATGTCCCTGTGAAATATGCACAGATGATAGTGAGTCAGCTAAGATTTTACCTTACATTTTCTGAGCTGCCTTTCAGCTTTGTTGATAAAAGCACTGTGGTGGAAGAAGAGAGCGTACCAAAAGCATTCACCTAGTATGAGACTGTAGAGCTTGAATGGCAAAGCACATGAAACTAGTGGAGCATTGTGAAGAGGCTTCTTCAAAGAAACTAACTGAATAATCTGATTTTTGTATTTGGGCTGCATTGACTGAGAAGCCAATGTCTCTGGAATGTACAGAGGATGCTCATTGAGTGTTTGTGACAATCCATAGCTTACGGATCATTATGCAAGCTGTCTGTCAAAAGTCCTTTTAGAATTTTAAGAGTTCTTTTAGTTTCAAAGATTATCATCAGACTGAAACTAAAGCACTAATAGTTCTTCTGAATTTATCAAAGTGAAATAAATCATGTTTATTTTTTCATCTTTGAGCTGTGAATTGTATCTGCACATGTATGTTTCAGTGTCATCTTCTATAGAATCATGATAGAATCATAGAATGCTTTGGGTTGGAAGGGACCTTTAGAGATCATCTAGCCCTGCAGTGTGCATGGACAGCTTTAACTACATCAGGTTGCTCAGAGACCCATCCAACCTGACATTGAATGTTTCTAGGGATGGGGCCTCCACTGCCTCTCTGGGGAACCTGTTCCAGTGTTTCACCACCCTCACTGAAAAAATTTCTTCCTTATATCCAGTCTAAATCTATCCTCCTTTAGTGTAAAACCATTAGTCCTTGTACTGTTACAACAGGTGTTGCTAAAAATATTGTCCCCATCCTTCCTATAGGCCCCCTTTAAGTACTGAAAGGCTGCACTAAGGTCTCCTCTCAGCCTTCTCTTCTCCAGGCTGAACAACCCCAACTCTCTCAGCCTGTGGCTGTGCTCCAGCCCTCGGATCACTTTGGTGGCCCTCTTCTGGACCCACTCCAACAGGTCCATGTCCTTCTTGTGCTGAGGGCCCCAGAGCTGGACACAGTACTCAAGGTGAGGTCTCACCAGAGCAGAGTAGAGGGGCAGAATCACCTCCCTCAACAGGCTGGCCATGCTTCATTTGATGCAACCCAGGGTACGGTTGGCTTTCTGGGCTGCAAGCGCACATTGTTGGCTCATGTCCAGCTTTTCATCTACCAGTACCCAAGTCCTTCTCCGCAGGGCTGCTCTCAATCCCTTCATCCCCCAGCCTGTATTGATATTGGGGGTTGCCACATCCCAGGTGCAGGACCTTGTACTTGGCCTTAGGTGAACCTCATGAGGTTCACACAGGCCCACCTCTCCAGCTTGTCCAGGTCCCTTTGGATGACATCTTGTCCTTCTGGCATGTCAACTGTACCACTCAGCTTGGTGTCATCTGCACACTTGCTGAGGGTGAACTGAATCCCACTGTCTATGTTACTGATGAACATATTAAACAGCACTGGTTCCAGTACGGACCCCTGAGGGACACCACTTGTCACTGGTCTGCATTTGGACATCGAGCCATTGACCACTACCCTCTGGATGCGACCATCCAACCAATTTTTTATCCACCAAACAGTCCACCCATCAAATCCATATCTCCCCAATTTAGAGAGAAGGATGTTGTCGGTGACTGTGTCCATGGCTTTACGGAAGTCCAAATAGATGACATCCATTGCTATGTTTGCCATACTAAACATTAGCTTTGTAGACTGAGTAAGAAGGTCTAACATGATAGGATGTATAGAATAAGTGATTTATTAAGGTTCTTAGATTTCGGCTTAAGGGGTCTCTTATCATGTCAAGTGCAGAATAAGTATTTCAAAGCAACTTGGTTGATTTTTTTGTTTTGTTTTGATTGATATTTCTAGAACACTTTTCTTAAAACAAAATCTCTGCCTTTCTCTGGGTCTGTATTGAAACCTCCTCATCTGAATAAATAACATTTTATTTTGACATCACAACTCTTACCTTTTTTTTTTTTTTAAACTGTCAATATAAGATAGATTAGTATACAACACCTTTCACTATTGAAGCAAATGGATTTCCTGCCAACAGAAAATATGGCATACTACACAAGCAGCATGGGAGTGCTTACACAGCTGTTTACAGGCAGATTCAGCACACAACAACTTGAAAAAGCAGACTGTCCAAACGTAGACCCAACTGCCACCCCTCATTTGAAGATGCTTCTTTTACAGAGATTCTGAAAAGTAGCCCTTCTGGGAATGCTATGAATCCAAGACAAAGCAGAAAAGCTTTGCTTTATCCTTCCCTGTTCCTCAGGATATCTGGTAAATCTTCCATCCTTCCTCTTTTGCACTGCAGTCAGAGCAAGGATTACAGCCTCTGTGTTTGTCTGGTGTTGCTTTTAGTACTAGTCTAGCAGACTGTAAGCTCTTGGGTGGAAAAGGTGGAAAGATGGCAGAGGTGCATGGATTTGTACATGTAAATTGTTCATTCCACTTGGATGTTTGTGGTTTCTATCATTTTTCTGCATTGCAAAACAATGTTTAGTTGTTCATTGTGAACACAAAATCCAATATATATAATATTTATATTTATATTTAGTTTATATTTATATGGCTACTTTAAAGTATTTTTGATCTATGAGGCCAATTCAGGATTCAGTGTTACCAGGTCATGTACCAAAACATCCTGCTGCCTGGTTTCATGGCTCTCATGATCACAGTCTCATTTTCTTTGAGCACTAAATAGGGTGCTCATAAGATAATTATGGTAGGAGCTGACGAGTTTAGTGTTTAATCACTACCTTAGAATTCCACCAGTCAGAGTAAGACTTTAGAGACAGCTGAACTGACTATTCTAGACATACCTAAATCAACATACATACTAAAGGAAAAATGAAATTAATGTCTAGAACAAATCTGTGGATTCAATCTGGAGATGACAGAAAGAAAAATTAATATTTAAAATATGCACAGTTGAATTTAATGAAAACCAGCAGAAAAGTATAGGCAATGGCAAATTCAATCCCATGTTCATTAAGACCAAATATTAACAGTTTTGTGATAAAATATTTTTCCAAAGAGGATGTAGTTAAGAGTCAAATGATCTAACCTTTTCAATAGTATGAACTTTCCATTTGTGTCTAAGTTAGATACTTAAGTTAAAACACCTTTGGAAAATAACAGCATAGGCTAGTTTAACATATCCTCACATGTTTTTGAAAATCACGGCTTATGAGTATTACATATATATTTGTAAAAAGGACTATTAGTGCCACAGAATCTAGAAATAAATCTGGAATACTGAGTAGTAACTCTTCACTATTTTATATCTGCACAAATAGTACCGGGCTTAGATCTCTTTCTCTGAAACCCTGTCAGTTCCTATTACAACAATACAAAGGTCCATGTACATTGTCCAATTGGCTTGTCTTTTCTGCACTTTTATTTGTATGTAATGAATTGCATAACACCTTTGGATAGAATTGTGGTATTTAAATATTCCTGTCCTTTATCTTTTGTGGTTTATTTCTTTTACTTTGAGTTTTTAATTCTATTCTTGAATCCATAATGCTAACTAAGTGTTACTGAACCTGTAATGGTAATATAGACTACAAAACTGAAAAGTCATTTGTCAAAAATCTCCCACCTCAGTAGCATATAGCTTTCTTTTTATGTGTCAGATATTGGTGTTGATTTGCCCTGCAATGTCTTGATGTCAATGCTTATGCTACTGTGAGTAAAGGATTTCAAAAGCTTTTACCCCAGAGAGCCTGCATCATTAGCTTGCACACGCAGCCAAGAATTTGTTGCATCTTCATATTAACATCCTTGCATACATAGGTTATAGTAAGACTAAGATATATAGGTGGACAAGCAAAATTTATAGAGAGTAATGAAAAATATTAGTTAAATTTTAAGATAAATGCCTTTTTCATTTCTTTTTTAATGGATGCAACAGATAAGGGAGGGAAATTGTAGTAGTTCAGTTAAAGGTGGGAGGGATAGGATAAGCTCACTCATTCTTATGTTATGGAGCAACAGTTACAGAAATTGATCAAAGAAACAAACTAAGCAAACGTATGATTGCTGGACTGGAGAAAACACCCTCAGTGGCTAAACACTTTCAAGCGCTGCAAGCACTTCAGACAAGCAAGCACTGGAAGAAAAGCTGGAGCTGGTAGGGAGGGAGATAAGACTCTGATAACCCCTTCATCTTGAACAAGGTTCCTTGTGCAAAGTTGAAAAATCAAACATAATTGCAAAAAATCCTTATAAAATGTCATAACACATTTCCATAGCGTGGATTAATTTTTCACAAACGTCACATTAGAAGAAATTGGTCTATTTCCACAGTTTAGGAATAAATTTCCACTAGAGCACAAATTCCACCACAATTTGGCAGTCATAAACAAGTGCCAAGTTCTGGTCCACCCTTTGCAGATGCATGAGCTAAACACAACTTCAGACAGGAGTAAGAGTCAACACTTACACATCCTGCACAAGGGGGCAAAGAAATATGCCTCTCTCTATAGGATTGTTTAAGTTATATTGAGAATTGTCTTTTAAGGCAGACTCCAGGAGACCTAGCAAAACATTACTTAGTCATTCAGGAGTAAAAAGGAGGTAGGACCTCTTGCCAATCATAGCAAATATGCAAGTAAAGAAAACACTTCATTTTAATTAGTAAAGTTGTATTTGTAACCCTGCAGTTGTTCCAACATGATTAATTCTGGGTCAGATAATTCGAGAATCATCAGTTCACTGCACCATAAAATAAGCCACTTACAAGACAGATTCTTAATGTATTATCAGTTTAACAGACCATAATATAAGAACAACTTCCTCTCCAAAATTATTACTTTGTAATTATTGAGATAACATTGAATACAGCTGAAAATGAATTTTACCACCATTAAGTGAATATTCCCATGGAGTCTTTTTTAATTAATTTACAATTCTTTCTGCTGATGCCTGACTCTGCATTGTCAATTAGTACATACATTACAAAGGCACAAACCAGTTAGTATCAAACTTTGGCAACACTGAATGAATGAAAAATGCTGCTTTGCACTCATAACCTGACCAAAAATGCTAATAAAAATAATGTTATTGTGCATCACTCTTATTCCTAACATTAATCAAAAGAAACCCACAATCATATAGCCTACAAAATTATAGGAAGGATTGGAATTAGTTGGATTTTTGTAATCACTGTACAGGACTGCTCTGTAGGTACAATGTTTTTGTAAGTCCGTTTGTGTCAAGAAAACAATTAAGAATTAAAGGCTATTATTCTTGGTTTTTTCTGCATTTTGATACTTCACAAAGTATACTATCACAGAACCACAACATCAATGTTAACCCTGAAGCTTATTGTCCCCATGGCAATTTTTCTCCTGGTTAAAAATTGCAAAAGACTCTGAATTATGAGATGCCTACTTGTTAATGCACAAGACAGAAGTAACTCATTGTAGGAGTTTCTTTTATGAAGTAGTGAGTGAGGTGCTTTAGCAAGCTACAATATCTCATTCTTAGCAACTATTAAGGATTAGCTTTCATTTCATGTCACATGAATTGTCATAAACTTGGTTGCAACAGAAAAAAAAATTCCATCCCCTACTCTTTCTCCATTTTTAAGTTATCTGGGAGTAAATAATCAAATGACATTCTTTGGAATGTGGGTTACTGAGTGCACAAGTGTTAGCAAGCAAAGATTGTGGATTTTGGCATGTGCCAATATCTCATAATTTATTGTATGGTACCAGTACAATATTGTACCTGTTTCAGTATTGAGTTTTTATTACAAAATTGAGACCTTCTTTAATGAAATAAATAATAAAAAAAAATCAGGCTGAATACAGTTTATGTGCCTTTTAACTATTTTTTATTTTCAAAGATAACTTATTTTCACCTGCTGAAATTCTGGAAACAGGACTAGTTCCAAGCATTATTGATGGTGCCTGTCAAAACCTAGAATCTTTGTCACAATCAGGAAAAGGATATAAAATCCTGTTCCTCAATCTGCTTTCATGTTAGTTTAACAACATTTTCCACTTCTGCTTTCAGTGGTATTGTCTTGGTTTTGGCTGGGATAGAGTTAATTTTCCTCCTAGTAGCTGCCATAGTGCTGTGTTTTGGATTTAGAAGGAGAATAATGCTGATAACACACTGATGGTTTAGTTGTTGCTAAGTACTGCTTATGCTAGTCAAGGACTTTTCAGCTTCCCATGCTCTGCCAGGTGCACAAGAAACTGGGAGGGGGCACAGCCAGAATAGTTGATCCAAACTGACCAAAGGGCTATTCCATACCACATGATGTCATGCTCAGTATAGAAACTGGGGGGGGGTTGGCCGGGGAGCAGAGATTGCTGCTCGGGAACTGTCTGGGTATTGGTCAGTGGGTGGTGGTGAGCAATTGCATTGTGCATCACTTGCTTTGTATATTATTATTACTATTATTATTATATTGTTATTAGTACCATTACTATTTTACTTTATTTCATTTACTAAAATGTTCTTATTTCCACCGAGGAGAGTTTCTCACTCTTACACCTCTAATTCTCTCCCCCATCCCATCGGGGTAGGGAGAGTGAGTGAGCAGCTGCGTGGTGCTTAGTTGCTGGCTGGGGCTAAACCACGACAGGTATGTCAATCAGTCCCAATGTGGAATTAAATATTTCTGAATGAGGATATCTTTCCACACATATCCTTGCACATGCCTCTTTTGATATACCAATGGACCATATGAATTTCATCATATATAATGCATTTACATTTCTGCCTCCCTCAATGTTAGGTTGGTTTTTAGAAAATAATCTTCAAAGACAACAAAGTATCACCAATTTCTTCCAGCCTGAAGGCTACTAGCTCATGCTGAACGATATAGGAAGATTCTGACCGCTTAATTATAAAGCAGAAAGGAGAAGCAGGCTGAGAAAGTACTTTTCTTTAGCTAGATATTGTAAATTCTGCCACACAAGGTTTTCTCGGGATAATCCATACATACCCACATATATTTTACTAATTGCATATATTTAAATTTTTATTTAGTTATAAACATGAGCACAAAATACATTCACCCCTCCTTTTGTTTCTGTAGTAAGGCACAGAGAACTTAGTAGCTATAATAATCTCCTAATGAGTCCATTGAAAATATGTTTGCATTCATGTAAAACAGTAATTAACTTGTTCAAATGTACAGCATTGTTCCCCTAACTTCATCATGACTTTAAGATAAGACATTCACTGCAAATTACAGTGAAATATGTCTGTACATCTGCATATTGTTTTTTTATCTGCTGCCTTTATATTTGTATGACGTTTGGTTATTTTAATGTGTATTGGGAAACTTTTTCTTCCTAAAGAAAGATAAAAGCTCTTTCTAAAATAAGAGCCTCAGAAATGTTCTTCACCACCTCCAAAGCCTGTCATTTTCTTCCCTGACATGTTAGACAAGCCCAAATACATCTCTGATGAAGCTGTCTGGTCAGTGCCACTGGCTTTTAGAATGAATTTGGCCTGATGCTTAAAGAGACATCTTGAAATGGTTTTATTCTGTTCACACGAATGGAAATGAAACAACTAAAAAAAATTATAAACAGATGCCTGGAGTTTAAGAAGAGATTAATTTTGCATAAACTCCTGTGACTTAACATAGGAACCATTCCAACATTTTTAAAGATATAATGATGACATAGGTATAACTCTTTGCATTTAGGAGAGTAAAGGCCTTGCTTTCCATTCAGTAGCTGGCATATCTGCCATTCTCTGGACTGTGTTTACATATACTTTATTTGTCAGGCTAAACCAACTGATGTAACCACCAGGCACACTATATAACACAACAGTGTAAAGAATCAGTATGAGTCCAAAGTTGTCCTTGCTTTTTGGAAAAAAAAAAAAAAAAAAAGGAAGAAAAGAAGAACATTCTAATCTTTTTTATTATCTAGTTTAAATATCAAGTGATTTGACAAGGGCTGGTGGCCACTTAGACGAATAGGAATAGAGGAATACTTTTGCCCCACCATTCAACAAATTTCACTTACACAGTTGTGATGTTACTATTGAGAAGGATGTACAAATGACATGAAGGAGATATGCATATGCTACAGGTACCTAAAAAATTACAGCATATATGCGTAATTCTGTGCATATACAGTTTTTCTATTCTGCCATATTTTGAATGGCACACTTCTAATATTACCAGCCCTGCTCTCTCTGCCTTTTTTGGAATCTTTGAGGACTGTCAGATGTTAAAGATTTCAAAAAGGGCTGGGCAGAACAACGTTTTGACCTTTTCCATAAAAAAGTGTCATCTGATCTTTCTGTTCTTCCTGTTTTGATTTGTAGTAACTGAAGGCCCCTTCAGTTTTGAATTTTCAAGGAATGAAATGACTTCCCCCTCTTAGATGACAGTCAAATAAAAAATACAATTAATTTTTTTCTTCTTTTTCTTATATTTGTGGATAATGTGTTAGCTTTGGGATCTACAAGAAAAAGTCCTAACCTGAATTAGTGGTTATATTGTTAAGAAGAAAAAAATAGATGTTACTGCATTACACTAACTAAGGAGGTGAATTCTGTATGGTATGTCTATGCAGTATTCTGTGGGTAAATACCCACAGTAAGTGTATTAAAACTGACAACTTTATTCAGGCTTGTCTTAGTGTAGCTAACAATAGAATTTGGCCCACAGCAGCAAAGGAAAAGTTGAGAATAGTATTTGTGTGTGACTGTTTACTTTTGGCTTTGAGTAGCTATTATTTTATTGCTGTGCTTTACACCCAAAAGAGGTCTTTAGAAAAGAAAGCTACATACATTGAAGATACATTTTCACAGCAGGCATATTCTGTAAGTATTTATGCAAATGCAGAATAAAGCTGGATATTTTTCTCTTGAATTGGCCCCAAGGGGTTTTTTTTTCACCAGAACCCTGATCACAGTTCATAGCAGCTGCATTAGGAATAAAGCCAAAAACATAGCTGACTGTGGTTTGTAAAGGGTGCATACAGAAATGCTCTCGGCTTTACAATTTCATTCAGTTTAGGATTTGATTCCACATCAGTGACCACTAGCTGGGCACATTGCTTCATTCAAATTGAGCAATGCAAAGTAAATTATAACAGTGCCTCATATCTATTCTGGTACCAAGATATAATAGCCTGATCTGTGAGCAAAAGGAAGACAGTAATATAAGATCGTCCATTTTGATTCGTACTAAAAATCTGCCTAGCAAAGCATTTTGTCTCTGGCAGTCACTTATGCCTTAGGACAGAATATAAAAACTGGGATTATGTACTGTGATATTTCTCCCATCATATGCTTTTAGTAACCAACAATCTCAGGGCTTCCTGGGCCATTCATACATTCATTTCATCATGCTGAGACCCTTCAGGAATTCCTCCCTTGAAATCTGTGTGTTTCTGCTACCCCCTTTCGCTGTGAGCCAAACTGCTCCATTTCACTCCTACCCACTCATTTTTTTAGTAGAATTTGTCCTTCTGGTTGTCCCTTTGATGATTGTGATTATGCAGCTACTGGCAGCACTGCTTCTGGAGGCATAATCTTGTCTATGTTTATTTTTAAGTTAGGGTGGATAGTAGCATGCAGCTAGGAAGATGCATCCTCACAGGTGATCACTGTGGACAGCAGACAAGATTTGGTTTCTTCTATATTGTGAAGGCAAATCACAGCCCATGATGTAAGACGCAACGTGAATTCATAGTTTTTACCTGCTGGAACAACTTATTTAGATCCAAACAAGGATCCAAAGGGTCTGTGTTTCTTGGGTGTCAGGTTTAACTAATGACCCAAGAATGTTACAGCTACCCATCAATTCCAAAAGCCTTAGACAGTGTTTTGCACTTTCTTTACATGTTGGGAAACCAGATAGTATAGTTTTTCCTAATAAATTTTGCAGTGAGTGTGAGGTTGGGTCAAAGGAAAGCAAGGTCATCCTGCAGCCTCCTCCAATCTTCATTTACTTTGTCATTGACAAATAATTAAGTCAGTGATTCTTTCTTCATGAGATAGAAAATTCTAGCTCCTAGAAAGGGTAAATCAGTCCAAGGTATGTGGAAGGAAAAAAACCCAAAAGAATTCCCAAAGAAATGTGGTAACTATGTCAGCTGTCTAGCTATTCTCCACACTCTAATGTATAGAAATATATTTAACAGCAAACATAATATAGTAAAAATTAGTAAGACTACAATAGGATGCAATAGTCAATTCAGAATTCCTGTTGCAGTTGGTGACCATCCGAATAAGGTATCCCACCACTCATGTTCCCCATCTTTTTTTCACTTGTTCTAGAATATGATGTTATCTTTTCTGTGTCATGACGGACGGTAATCAGAGTTTTTTGTCCCTTGTTCTGAATTCTTTTCAGTAGTTAATTCAGATCACTATATTGTAACGGTTTTCTCACCAATGTGAGATTCATTCTGCTGTTTCTCAAAGCGATTTTGTTACCTGGTGTGCAACAATCCAATATGCACACAGAGTCGAGATATGGAAATTTTTTTCCTGTGCTTGATTTATACACAAAACTTACAGAGTTAGTAATTACCATGCTATCTGCTATTGGTCAACTATATTCTAATTAGCCTTACTTGCCATGTTAATTAGCATGCATGAGCCTTACAGGGCGGGGGGGGGAGGAGCAAACCTTTTTGGTCCTAAATTGAGTCAGTGGTCGTGATCCCCCCTGCTGGAATTACCTTTCCTCCAGTTAATGTTTTTTCAACAATCATCCAGTTTTTCCAGCACCTGCTGGGGCAGAATGTTCCCTTTTATCAGTTTCTCAGTAATTCCTCAAGGTCTAGTTGCTCCGGAATGTCTTTGGTTAAAGGATGCTGAATGTTTGTTCTTCTGATTAGGGATGATTAAGTGTCTTTTACTTGCCAGCTCACAAAAACATCTTGGCCTGCAACGATGTTAGCTAAGTTTCGGAGTTAGTTTTCAGCAGTTCCAGTGGGGGTAGGTGATAGATCTTTGATCACAAGCTAAGAGGAGCGACGTTGCTAGGGTTTGGAATAGTAACATGAACACAGCATTTCCGGTTGCTATCCTGAGGGGTGCTACAAAAGAGAGAGAAGAGAAAAAAACCTGTTTTGATGGGGAGAGTTGGAACAGGTTACCCCTTTTATGTTACAGGATAAATCCACCTAGTAGTATAATGTCATGCATAAGTGTTGCCCAGGTGGGGAGATCTCTGTGCCCTAGGACCCCTTCCTGTTCATTAGCAACCTCCCTTATGTTTAATAGGGCATTGAACTTTGTGTTCCTCCTTATCTCATCTCATTTTGCAATGAGGTAGGATTTGAGCATAGCAGGGGCTCCCTTAATTCATGGTTTTAGCATCTCATGATTCATGATTGCTGATATGGGACTGTCAAGAATGCTTGACAGGCAGCTTTTGTAATAGCTGTGGAAAGTTCATTTAGGGATTTAATAGGTATTACTAGAGCTTCTCCTCTCTCCCATACATCAATTCCACCAGCCCAGTATGCCACTCTACTGGTTATGGAACAGGGATCATTCAGAGGCACAGGGCCAGCATTTAAGAAGACACCAGGGCCCCAATATACACTGGCTTGCATAAGCATCATCTCAACCTTTTCTGACAATTTTTGTTTTTCCTCCTTTTCTTTCTGCAACTCTTTCTGTAGTTGTTCAATTTGTAGGGACAGTATTAATTCAGCTGCCTTCCTGCCTTCTATTTCATCCTTTAGATCTTGCTCCCTTTTATTAAACCTTTCTCTGTCTTCGCAGGCAGCTTCTAGGCAGGTCCCTAGCATTTTGCAAATGATTCCCTTTCCTTTACCATTTTTAATATTTCCCTTGTCTACTTTTAGCTGGTTTTCCACAGCTTCCCAATCATTCTAATTTTCATGAGCCCATTCTTCTGAGAATTTGGGACTCAGACTTATTTCATGCATTTTTAAGTAATCAGTGATACTACTTGCCATCCTGCAGACTACGCCAAATTGTCACGAATGCAGGTTTATGAATGCTGCTGATCATGTTAATTTATTGTGAATGAGTGACTTTACACAGTTTAGATTTAGTAGCAGTTTAAAATTTACTTGTAGCGGGATTTGACTGTAATATTTTAATAGCACTCAGTCATCAGTGATTAACAATGTGATTAGACAAAATTGATCAAACCAGTGACTTAGTTACAGATTTGAAGATGGCAAGGTTCACTCTATTACTACATGTAAGTGCATAAAAGAAAATTAAGTTACACTGAGTTGGAATGATTCACAGAGGGATCGTGGGTGCAGGGGATAAGGAGGACCCTCCTGTTGAGTCACAAGGTTCAGAATAGACCCCCTTGCTCTCTAAATTCCTTCTCAGAGAGGAGTCTAGGTGCGGCTAGGTCCAATCTTAGTCTCAGACTTGGTCGATGGTTTATAGGAATAAGGATAATGCAGCACTATAAGACTCACTTTGAAATTAAATCATGCATCTACAGACTACTTAAACTGATTCATACATACATACACACAAACATGAATAGATATATATAAAAATGGTATACCTGTTAAAAATTCCCCTTGAGTTCAGTGAAATACATCTAATGTCTTGGCATTTCTCAATGGGTGAGGGTTGAGCCTTGAGGATTGAAGGGTTTCAGCCCAGGCTCCACTGTCAGTCTTCAGCAATGGACCTCTGGTTGTAGCAACCTTTGAGAGTTTGCTAGCTTTGCTAGCTCTGAGAGGCATCTCGGTCAGAGGGAGATGCTGGTGCAGCCCACAGCAGTCCAGGAGAGCTCAAAGGGCCTCACTTAGGACTGCTGTTTATAGGATTGTGAGATGATTGTCTTTAACCACCAGTAAATTTCCATCTGAGCCACAATTTGGGTCAGTAGTTGTTGGAATTCCAGTAACGATGAAACCGCTCTGTTTCAAGGCTGTTAGGGGTACCTGTCTGTTCTTGCTCCCCTCGTTAGCCATAATACAGAGATTTTAATAAGGACAGGTCTGTTTTCTGCTTCAACCATGTAGGAATTTCTGGTACAGTTAAGGGGTGCTTAATTGACCAACTCATTACACAAAATCTGCGGTCTGAAATTCCTGAGGTCGTAAAGCAGTTGAAGAGAGAGAAAAGGGCGGGTGCGGATGCACCACCACAACAGGATCAGTGTAGTCCAGTTATGATTCAAGCAATGGAGCACACTCTTGAAGACCTTAACTTCTATGCACCTTACATTGTAAGTCTTCATGGCCCTTTGAAAACCAAGAACTGCCAAAGAATCTATTTCATTCTTTCCTTTACTCCTTATTTATGTTTTTTCTCTGGTTTTGCATTCTTTTCAAACCATTTATTTCCAGTGGTGTTCAAGATAATTTCTGTCAAAATATTGTAACATTTGTGATTGGTACCTCAGAATCTAGGGAAAATAATGTAGATGACCAAAAACCAAAGCTCACAGAAATGACAACATTATCTTCTCACTAAACTAACTACATTAGGTCACCAAAAACTGTGTTTAAAACAGTAGAGTGGCTTGTATGGTATTAGCCCTCTTTTCATTAAAGCATCCAGGTCAAATTTACAAATGACAAATTGACAATTTTTAGTCATTTGGGACCAGGTCGTCTCACAAAACTTCACAAAGTGAAGAGATGAAGTGAAGTAGTGGGACTGTCCCTGGTGTAAGGGAGTGCTGGGGCTTTTAACATTGGACCAGAGTCTCTTATGTGATACTGTTTCACACTACTATTTTCATTGCTGGTAAATTTAATATATCTATGTAAAATAATCCTTTTTTTTTCAGGGAACATAAAAAAATTAGAATGTTTCAAGTGTGGTTTTCCTAAACCAATACACAAAGAGAACCTAAGTAAATAGGTAAATTATTATTGCACCTGACTATGCAACTACACAGTGCTTCAGACCTCATTTGGTTGCAAGTAAAGTAATAGAAGAGCTTCCATGCATTTAATTGAACATAAGACCATGATGTTTACTGTACAGCATTACATGTAGGTCTGGACACATTAGGTACCCACCAAATTTTGCTACTAATGGTAGAATTTATTTTCTTTGTTTCTGTTTGTTCAGTCGTTTTTTGTTGTGTACTTTAAAAATTTGGGCTTCATCCTTATGGATATATTGCAAGGTAATCGCTCAAGAGAAGGGGTTGGATTTGGAAACTACAATTTATTGTATCATTATCTGGTGGTTGGTTCCACATAGTGGAGGGTGGTGGTGAAAGTGACATTTTATATATACTAGAAAAAGTTAAAGACTCCATTGCAATTCCTGTACAGGTACAGGATTGTGTTGCAGTCTATTGGCAAATCTACCAAGTCTTGGGAAGTGATTAGCATTCTTGATTCTTGACTCTTTCGTTCAACCAGTTCATTTGTCCTGCAAACCTGCTGTTGTTGCAGACTATATAACACTCTCCTATTTCACTGTCCTCCTTCTCTTTAAGAACTGTGACTTCTTTTGAGGAAAAGACAGTTTGATATGTTTTATATTTTATGGAAAATTACTGCAAAATGATATTCTTGATCCTTCTTGGTCGTGAGCATGGCAGTATTATCACAATGAACATGCTAATCTTTAAGAACTGTGCACTAAAATGGAAAATGAATTATAACTCAAACCAATTTCCATTAGTTAACATTTACTAATTATGGTATTTATTTAGATTTAGGGTGTTTTCTCTTGCTTCTTCATATACAAGGCTATGCAGTGATTCTAGCAGTTCCTCTTTGATCAGTACAATAATCTGCTTGTTTAGACAGTAGAACTGCATATGCTTTGAAATCTATTCCCTTCAATTGCATCACCAGATCCTAGAAGTGCATGAAAAGTTATATAACAGAGGAATAGTATGGATATATTCTAACCTAAACTCTCACTGGTGAAAGGGTAGATAAATAATGTCAACCAAGCAGATTCAGTCAGAATTCAGTTAGAAAATAGAAGTATAAGATAAAAATAAGTAGAAGTAAAATATAAAAATAAGTGTTAGCAAAATTGTTCATTATTTCAGTCACTCTACAGGAATTGTTGCTTATGGCTCCAAGCTTTATTCAGAGCAGTTAACATATCAGTTTTAAAGTGGAACGTCCCACTGAAGACAAATGCTTTCTGTAATTAAGGCCAGAACTGGAACAGAGATATTACATGTGTAGAAACAATAAATTTAGCAAGGTAGCAAATATTTCAATCCTTTAATGCTGCTAAGTATCCTAGTCAATTCATGAACAAAACCTGTTTTCAGCTATTTGGAAGGAACACTTCACACCACTGTATATCAATATGGGTTTAACATTTCAGCTCTGAAAGTTATTCTGTTTTTTCAATGTCAGGACATTAAGTCAGTTCCTATTAAGAATTCTGCAACAATGTAATTACTGTTTTCTTTATTTTGTCTTCTTTGTTTGAAATGGTCTCAAACGCTACAGCAAAATGAAGTAAAGACATAGGATATGAATCAGGTCTTTTGGGGATATGAAACTCTCTGGCTCATGCAGGGAGAAACCCTGTAGCAGAGCCTTGAGAGAATGAATATGAACATGCTGACCTCCTGATGGAATAGAAATTGCATGATTAGAGTCCTTGTGAAATGCAGAGTCTTAGCTAGTTATTCATAACTAAAATCTTCACATTGCCTCCCTTTATACAGTTGCTACTGCACAATTTAGGAAAGTGGTTTCATCTTTTGATTAGGGCATTGGCCCTAATTACCAGCAAAAGAGTCTGAGTGAAACGCTTTGGTTTTATACCACAACTGATGCTTTTGTTCTTGTTGGAGAAGAATTAGGGCTGCTGTGGGTCAGCTGCCAGGTTCCTGTTATTGTTGCATAGACTAGTGGTGCAATTGTTCAGAGATTATAATAAATCTCAGTGTAGACCCAGCTTATGAACCTGGTAGATCAAGAGGATCCTCAGAAGAATCCCCTGTCAAATGAGTCATTGAAAGATGTATAGCTACCTTTCCCTCTGTAATGTGGCAGCAGAGTTTGCCTCTGCTGCTTCCTGTAAATCAATGTTCTTGGCAAGGAGATGGACTTAACATTAATATAGGTCAACATGGAGGAGACGAGCATTGCCGAGTTTACCACAGTCCATTGGAGATCAACATGGCCAAAGTTGGGCATATGTTTGAAAAAGTGATTTAAGTACACCATACAGCTTTGTAACTCAAGGCAATGCATGACCACTGGCCACAGGCCACTCTCTTCCTTTTTATGCATCAGTACAGATGTTCTCTTTTCACCTACTCCTTGTGTTTGTATTTCTTTGTGGACCTTCCACTGAAAAAGATGCTTTATGGTGTTATTGTTTTCTTGCAAATTTCAACAGATGTTGTAGTTCTTACCCTAAAGATACAGACGCTATTAGCAAATGTCCCACTGCCTTGTTCCTGAGAGCCCATAAGGGTAATTTTGTATTTGCTAGGAATCAACATAAATCACAGGTAAATCTATTTTTATAACAAAGCAGCTTTCATTCTATCTTGTATTTACATCCTGATTGTATGTCTTCCACTTATATAATTATTCAAGGTTCTGAATCAAAGAATTCTTTTAGAATTAGCAGTTTCTTCTTCTCCCTTTAAAAAAGGACAGGAAATATTTCTCTCGCATATTGCTTCTGTTGTCAGCCAGCAATCATCACTGAGACCACTTTAATTAAGAAAATCCAACTGTATTAAATTAACTGATGAGCCAGTATCATTTACAACTCTATCTCATGACTAATTCTTTTAGTAAACTTGAAACACAATTAAAATTAAATTTTACAGTGTGTATTGGAAATTACTGTCCAGTATAAACCCTGAATCATAGTTAGAATAAATTAGAATCTGCTTTCCTCATAGGTGGAGATCAATGTAAATTTTACCAATCATAGCTACATTTAATAAGTACTGAGTGACAGCAAACTATACTTCATGGATTTCTACCTCTTATTTGGAATAATTAGCACAGCATGAAATTCTAATGGCTGACTTTGAAAAATTACTACCAGCTGAACAGATGTGTATTTTTACAGTTATATTCTATTGAGAGGGGAGGAGAAAATAAACACACTTCATATAAGTGTATCTGTAAGTTCATAATTATATAGAGTTTTTGAATACTAAAAGTGGTAGGAGTCTGTGCTTTGTTGCTGAAGGTTTGGAGTCAAACTGTGACAATGGACGTAAGAAAGGATTTTGTTGCTTACAAAACCACTTCATTATATATGGGTATAGTAAATACAACTTCTTATAAACCTAACAATTCACGATATTAAATACAAAAATGTCAAACAAGTCAAAGCTAAGTTTGCTATGTTGCCTCACTTTTTCTCCCACTCTATTTTTTTCTTTTCTTTTGCACATACACACTATGAAACTGTCATTAGTTACATCATTGCATAGTCTTCTTTTCCTAAGGGACTTCTACATCCTTCAGAGTAAAGCCTTGATGTGTCAGGGCAGAATGACAGTTGCACCAACATTTTTGCATTAGGTGGTTCAGAGTATTTTAGTAGTAGCTTAGTATTTATTTATTTGATATGCTCAATGTGGAATTTAAATAAATTGGAACCCACAATTTTTCAAGAAATTTTCAGAGAGGTACAAACCTGACAATATGAATGTTAGTCTCTGTTTGGAAAGGTGTTTCAAGAAATCTTCACTGAGTTCTTGAAGGTTAAGAAACTTCTTGAAATGCCTGTTGATATTGCCATGTATGTCTTTGGGAATGAACATGTAGCATTTCTATAATTAATAACCAAACAAAACGTCATTTAACCACCCAGCTAGTTATTTACTATAACAGATTGCACATTTCTTCAGGAAAAAATAAGAAAAAGTCAATTATGTTCCAGAATTTCTTCAGACTAATCAACTGGTAGGATTTTTACATATATCAGGAATGAGAGAATGAAATTTTTAAAATGGCACCCAGTTGAAAAATAGTTTACATTCTATATCCTTCACATTTTCTTGCCAATTAATTGGTTTAAAAACACTTTTGATGTCAGTGTTTATTTTTTCTGGAACACAAGAAGAAGCCCATATATATCTTGCAAATTCACACAGGATCACAGAATTTTTGAGGCTGGAAGAGACCTGTTGAGATCATCCTGTCCAACCCCCCTGCTCAAACAGATTCAGCTACAGCACACATCTCAGGGTCATGTCAGATTTTTAATATCTCCAAGGATGGAAACTCTGTAAGCTCTCTGGTTAAACCTGTTCAATGTTTGGCTATCCTCATGGTAAAAAAGATTTTTCTTACTTTTGAAAAGAATTTCTTGTATTTCAGTTCATGCCTACTGCCCCTTGTCCTGTCACTGGATGCCACTGAGAAGAGTTTGTCTTCCTCTTCACTTTCCTGCACCAGCTACTTATACACACTGGTAACATTCCCCTGAGCCTTCTCTTCTCCATGCTGAACATTCCGGCTCTCTCTGCCTCTCCATCTATGTCAGTTACTCAAAGCCCTTCATTATCTTTATGATCCTTTGTTGGACTTGCTCCAGAACATCCAGGTATGTCACTGTTGAACTTCATCAGACATCTGCCTGCTTATTGTATCTTTAACAACTCAACATCCCCCTGAATGGCAGCACAACCATAAAGTGTGTCAATGATGCTTCAGAGCTTTGTATCAGCAGGCTTGCTGAGAGAGCACACTGTCCCATAATCAAGACCATAATGAACATGTTAAACACTATTGGCTCCCATGTCAACCCCCGGACTACATCGCTAGTGACAGGCCTCCAGCTGGAGATACATTGCCACTAATCACAATCCTTTGAGTCTGGCATTTCAGCCAGTTTTCAGTCCACCTCACTGTCCACTTATGGGGCCAGAACTTTATCAGTCTGTTCATGAGAGTGCAGAAAGACAGTGTTGAAAAACTTGCTAAAGTCAAGATAAACAGCTTCCACTGTTCTCCTTCATCCACTGAGCTGATCATCTTAACATAAAAGTCTATCAGGCTGATTAAGGAGGATTTCCCCTTCACAAATCCATGCTGACTATTCCCAGTAACCTCCTTGTCCTTTGTGTATTTCAGGAGTGGCCTATGAAAAACACTGACCAGCTCACCCAGCACTTGTGGATGCACTCCACCAAGTCCCATGGACCTAAGTATATCCAATTTCTTTAAATGTTCTCTAACCTGCTCCTCCTCCACTGAGGGTAAGTATTCCCTGTTACAGACTTTCCTTCTCGTCTTGGGAACCCTGAATTCAAAAAGGTTGGTCTTACCAGGAGAGACTGAGGCAAAGAAGGTATCAAGGACCTCTTCCATGTCCTTTGCCACTACGATGTAAAATTGCTATTTTGCCATAGCTGATCAGCTAATCTTTTTAATAGTAGCACCTCTGGAAAGTTTTTGGGGTGAAAAAATATGTAAGAGAGAAGAAGAGTATCAGTTAAAAGAATCATCACATAAACCTGTTGGAATCAAATAGAGATTTTGACCCCTTTGGTACAGCAGAGTAATAATTGCTGTTTTAAATGAAGTTGCCTATGGATTTCTACTCTAAACCTTTTCCTAAATATTTCTTTCCATTATTTGATCTTTGCATTTCACTGATTTTTAAAAGCCTAAGGAAGTACCTTTAGAGTATTTCTGAGAGTAAGTGTGGGAAAAAAATAAGGTCTTTGCAACATAAAAAAATGACCTATTTTTGAACACTCCTCTGTGAAGAGCTGAGTCTTGCAAGTGGAAATCTGTCACAAGAATGGCACTTTTTCAAAAAATGGTGGAAGTAATGGGGTTTGGTTTGAATGGGTTATGACGATTTAAATCACATATTGAATTGTGAATCTCTCCCTCCATAGTCTGAGTGCACCAGCAGAATGTGCTGCAGCATCCACCCATGTATGAGTTATATATGGATTAAATTTATCTGTTTTAGCAGTACCAGGAAGGAAAATGCCTGCAAAAGTAGTTTGTGTTTTTGTCAGGAATCAGCAAGAGCAGGAGCTGCACTGTGAGAGGACAGGGAGGTGAGGACCCAAGCAAGGTCATCTGGACAGACCTGGAGGTGGTGGCCAGATCCAACCAGGAGTCCAGATCATAATGCAGTACTACGGTCATGAAGTAGGTGTGAGGTCAAGCTGGGGAGTCAGTGTATAGTGGCAAGACTAAGACCAGATTCAGTGATGCCTGGGCAAGGCCATGGTGACAGGCATGGATGGGATGTCAGTGTTCAGGTGAGGGTCAGGATCAGGATCCCCAGTGAGGGGAACCAGGGTCAGACACAGCCTGTGATGGTCCAGCAGGGCCATGGGGACAGGGACAAGTCAAGGCCGTGCTGGCACATTAGCCTGTGGGTCAGGACTGGCTCAGCAGGGCTCATGGCTGGGCAGGTCAGGGGTGTGGGGAGCTGGAGACCAGCCCTTCTGTGGTGGCACTGGGGCATGGACTGGCAGAACACAAAGGGGATGCTGAGAGGGGGTTCTGGGCCATGGGCAGGGACAAAGGATGTCACAGGGAGGCTGGCAGGGTTGGTAATGCCTGTTGGTACTCTCCGGGCCCTGACTTTTTTCTTCCTTTTTTTGGACTTCTGTAAAACTTGTGATATGTAATATTGGTCACCATCTTCATTAATGACCTGGATGATGGGGCACAGTGCACCCTAAGCATGTTCGCAGACAATAAGAAATTGGGATGATAGATCTGGTGGTCATCCTGCTGTTCAGAGGAAACTTGGCAGGCTGGGGAACGCATCAGATGGAAGTCTGAAGAAGTTCCACGCAGTCCTATCCCCAGGGAGGAATAGCCCTGAGGACCAGAAAGAGGTTTTTACTGAGCTTAGGGACTTCTACTGCTAGGCAGTTGCTAAGTGAGACTTTAGTAGACGGCTACAGTTTGGGTAAAGTCCTAAAGTGCACCTCTGAGGCCCCAAGCAATGTCTAAACATTGCTCCTGCACCAAATCATTTTAATTTTCAGTCAAAAAAAGGCTACTTCCCCACAGGAAGTGGGTAATGAAACGTGTTGTTAGTCAAAGACTGCCTAGGTGCCTTGTCAAGTTTTATTACAGATCGGAATCAGGGAGTCAATTCAATCAGTTCCACAGCAATAAATTATTACAGAATACAGATTTTTAAAGATGCTTAGTTGCCCAGAGACATAACAAGCCCCCAGATACCTTCAAAAGCATCGTCTTTGTATTACCAAAAATACCTCTTTTTGGATCAGCTACTGCTGTCATTATACATAGTGGAATGTGAGTGAAATCCCAGTTGCAATATGTGACATCTGATTGCAATAGCTTGTTTGCTGTAATTAAGAACAGAATTTGTTATATGGCACAAAGAATGATAAGATCATAGTGAGATCCATAAATTTAAGTTTATTAGCCATTCTTTGGGTATTGTTGTAATTTAGATTTTTCATGGAAGTCCAGTTTTAGTAACTCCTGTGAAGGATGTCCTTTTCCAATTGGCAAAGAAGCAAAATCAGAACCATGAGGTATATTTTGCTTGATTCATGTTTGTAAATAGCTGAGATTCATTCTTGGCATAAGAAATAATCAGCAAGAATCTATGTTTTCATCTGAATTATTCAAATTGTTTTCCTTTCAAAAGAGTATTATTTTCTTCTTTCTTCCTTTCTTTTTCTTCTAGGCTGCCACTGCATTTTACAAATCAGGAACAATCAAAACTGATATCACAATAAGCAACACCTGAATATTCCCAGATGATTTTCATTAAAAAGTTTATCTTAAAATTACCAGATATTTTTATTAAATAAAGCTGGTGAATGTTTGTGGCCTATTAGCATTGGATGTTTCATTAGATAATTTCTAGAACTCCATGAAAAATTTAGTATGGCCAGGATGGACAGTGGAAGCACATGTGAACTGCTGGAAGTAGGACATATTGCCTTGTGTCCAAAACCAGCAGATGGTAAGTGATAGGAAGAGGACAGCTATTATTTAGGGCCCAGAAAGGTTTGGCTTCATACTTTGTTTGGGAAAGTCAGGCTATGGTGTGACAAGTAGTGAGCACAGTGTATAAAACTGAAATTTTAAAGAGGTGGTAGCAACATCCAAGCAGATCCAAAATATAGTCACATAAATGTGATAAACAGCTGATGTGATCCACACAGCACCACACATACTGAACTCTTCTCTATGTCCAAAACCAGAAGCCAAATGAATACATGTTATTTGTTTAAAGCTGGGAGTCGATTTCCGGTGAGACAAATGTTTTGCACCACCTTATTCAATGTGCTGTAACCTGTTGAAGAGACTCTCCTAAAAAATACTAGAGGACTGCTAAGGCATACAAATTAGGCATAGGTCAATAGCTTTCCTCTCCATAACCATACTCCTACTCAGATTTTTCCCTGAGTATTGAGCTGAACTGAAGCAGTGCTGCTGGATTCACAAATTAGTCCAGATGGCATTTGTTTTAAAATTCAGAAAGCTGAAAATCTTTCCTCTTTTTACTTATGCATTTCTACAGGCCTCTGTAGAGAATTGCCAACCCCTCACATGCCCAACACCAGAAGCAGGCACAGAGTGCTGTATGTGATTTAGTGCTCTGCGTAATTTAAAAGATTTAAACATACAATGCTATTTTGGTTTTAAGCATTTTAAACTATAGCACTATTTCACACTGTATAAGTTCCTTTCATTTCTTGTTTTTATATCTACAATGTTTTTAAAGAAAAATGTATTCAAATAAAGCATGACTGCCTTTATCAGTTTAGTTTGAGTGCAGCCACTAATATCTACATAAGAATTTTCAGCATAAACTTATGGATATCAAGAGTGAACATTTTCTTTTTGACATAATTTTAAAATCAAATTATAGGTATTTCTATGTAGGTAAGCATGTAAAAATGTATAATATCAGTAAAGTTTATGGCCTGATTTATGGCCTTGACAATCATAATTTCCAAATCACTGGAAAAGAAGATTGTAAAAACCAATCTATTGAATCCTTGACAAAAATGACCAGTAAGGGGGAATAAATAGGTGGTAGAATGAAATTCCTTACAACAGGTGTTCAAATTGAGTTCAAATGTCCTTTGTACATTTAATTAAGGTAGGTCATTAAGAATCAATTGTCAAGGCAATATGGACATGTTTTGGAACTGACAGGTTTCTAGATTTGGAATTACTGTCAGTGGCTTTTTCAAGCTGGAAAAACGAAGCCAAACTAAACCAGATCGAAATATCTTGTGAAAGAGTAAGTACAAAAACCCAACAGAAAACAACCCTTATCTGAGGGTCTTCATTGGTTAAGATTAAAAATCTTTCAGGAATGATTGCTTCCATTTTTGTTTACTAAGGGAATTGTGTAATAAAGTAATCAGAAATGATGTGGCAGTCTCTCTCTAAGTAGTGCTGATGATCACATTTTTGTGTGGTAAGAGCTGTGGAATGAGTTTGTAACAGAAAGGGAGCTTAACAAAGGCCTATTCTGCTAATGTCACTTTGCATACTCCCACCATAAACAACACCACTAGAAACCAAGCCAAGAGGAAGAAGATAGAGTCCAGAAAAGATGAGTCAGGTTATGCTAATGCTGATGTTAATCAGAAATGTTAAAGGATTAGGTATGGGTATTTTTGATATTCACCATGTCAGAAAGAAAAGATGTTGGAGTTGTATAGAAAGCACAGCTAGCACAACAAAAATCTGTCAGTTTGTAGATTTCAGTGATAACATCTGTGTGTGTATGTTTGAAAAATAAAAGCATTATAGACTTGCCCCTCTGGGTAAGTACAGAGATTTAGCTAGACAGTGGCAGTGGGAGGTGCCCTTTAGCAAGATCTCTCAACCCAGGCCATTATCCATGGTCCATAGTACTCACCTCTGCCAATGTCTACAGGCATTGCATTATGGATGTTGGAAGGTACATCCCTTCCTATCTCTTATAGACTTATTTTCCATGAGCTTGTCTAATGCCTGCTTGAATCTGGTGATACTTCCTCTACGACTTTATTTAGGAATAAACTCCAGAAGTTAGGTGCTGTTTGCAAAGTACTTTTCTTTACCTGTTTTAAACTGATTTGCTTCTAGCTTCAATGATTAAACTTTAGTTATTGTAGAATTCGGTGAATGTCACTCACCTTATCTGCTTTCATGATTTTGTACACCTTGATTGTATTCCACATCACAATTCACCTTAAATGAAAAATCCCATTATTTTCAGTCTCAACTCACAAGGCAGTTGTTACATCCTCTCATCATTTTAGTTTTCTCTCTGTACATTTTTAATTGCCCTATGTCCTTCTTGAGATGCAGAAATCAGAACTGCACAGACTACTTAAAATGTGGGTGCCAGAAGGTCTTCTATAGGGCAAAATAATGTGCTCTGTCTTGATGACCTCTAAAGGTCACTTCTAACCCAAAGCATTCTATGATTCTATGAAGCCAAGTATTTCAGAGGTGTGTCAACGTACAGGAACATGACAATTAATGTCCTTTGTACATTTAATTAAGGTAGGTCATTAAGAATCTATTGTCAAGGCAATATGGACATGTTTTGGAACTGACAGGTTTCTAGATTTGGAATTACTGTCAGTGGCTTTAAACTGGAGTTTTGGCAAGGATTACATTATAATTACCTCCTGACTTTTTCTCTTACATTGTACTAGTTTTTTGTATCACTGACTTTGAACCTAATGGGATTTTTTTCCTACTGAGTATATTGCTCTAAAAATGTTCTAAGATTATAACAGCCTACAAAAAAAGTTATATAGTACACTTGTATATTTAAACTAGATATTATGTCCTTACTTTTTTTCACTTAATTCATTTATTTCACCTGGGATAGTGTCATACCAAATGTTTACAACTCTGAGTGCTCAATCAGGGTAGCATATTTTTAGTGGTAGCTGTTATTTGGTATGTTATATGATACTTACATGTTTTAATTCTGACAGGGAACCTCATTGCTAATATTAACAGTTTTGTACAAATAATGTTGTACAAATAATATACAACAAAAGTCTAATTACCTTGCTTTCTCATTTTCATCTACCAGCTAATCTAAAACTCTCACTGATATCTTTGTCAAGTTTCCCATCTGTACTTTAGAACTTCTTCAGTTTAGCTCCCTGTGTTTTTTTGACTTCCCTTGACTTGATTTTTATTAAGACTTCCTCTTTGACAAGTTTCAAAACTACTGTTAATCTTCATCCAAAATCATCTGTGCTCTTCCTTGTAAGATCTTGTCCTTTATTGGCTTACAATATTCTGTCACCTACTGATTTATCTCCAGTCTTTATAGCTGTTCCTTGCACCTGCGCAGCATCAGAAGGCAATTCAATGGTTCTTCAGGCAATTCCTGTAATTTTTCTCTTTAAATTTGATCTAATCTATAAGCCTGAAGTTAGTGAATATCTCTATGACAACAACTTGCGGATCAGCTTCTCTTCTCTCTTCTTATTTAATCTAAACCCTCTATTTGTCTCTCTCACTTTCTCTATTTCTTGATTGGCATTGACAGTACTACCATCCGGCCTATCACTCAAATCTGTAATGTGGTTGTGACATTTCTCTTCAATTTCTAAAGTTTCAAATCTGGAATGTGATTAAAATCCTGATGCTTTTGTGAGTGTAATAACTTAATATGTGGGTGTTATGGATATTTCTTTCCCAAGTAGCCATATGGCTAAAACTCTCCTCCAGACTTTTATCATATTATGTTTCAGTTTTTGCAGCACTCTTTTCTGTGGCTTTGCTTATATGAGTCACAATTCTGCTAGAAGAAGTAATTTCTTAGTTTTTTATTTTCACCCTGTAATCTATGCCTATTTCACTAGTGTTACCTGCTTCTTTTAACTTTTGAGCCCCAAAATCTGTAATTCCTTTCCGTTTTCATCAACTATCACTTTCATGGACTCTGACTTTCACTTGGCTCATAATATCAGTTCATATCATCCCGCTATCTACTTTCTCCCATGCTCAAATGCACCCTTTGGAAACATGCTTAGTACAAAAAGCCACTCAATTAACCCCTCCTAACACTGTGCTTTGTTGTGATAGTTGTAAAATTGCCAGACAACAGTTGAAACCTCTACAGCACTACTACAATACAAACAATATTTTTAACAACAGCATCCTTTAAAAGAATATGCTGAAGATTGGTTTTGTAAGAATGAGCATTTTCTTCTTCTAAAAATAACTAAATTAATTTAGTTTTTCTAATAATTGCCTGTTTTGAGGAAAAAAAAGTATTCTTTCTCTTTAGTTGACTGTTATTTATGTAAATGAACCACTCCTGTTTCAGTATGCACATGAAGTCCCACTTCAAATTAACAGATTACACTGATATAGCTGAGGAAAAAAAATGAGTTCATGAGCCCCTGAATATTTATGAATTCAAAATTGCAACCCCTGTGTGGTGCCTTGTTTGGCTTTTCCCCCATTATTCAGTTCCAAGAATGTTATATTATTGATACTTCTGTCTTGACTTTGAAGCATTTGCAAGTGGAAGAATGTACTTAATTGCACTACTCTGGCACTATACTGTAGCACAAGGAATCTAACTGTATTTGTAGAACAGTGCAGTTAAAAATATGTGTATGGCAGGTCAAAAACAGGAGCTCTAAAAAGAAATCCGTGCAGCCTGGAGGCAAGTGTCTGAAAATGTGATGACACAAAATAAAATAGCCTTGCTCTACACATTAGTGTCCAGTCATTTGTACCTCAGCCTACAGCAAGACCCCAGAAAACATCACATACTTTCTTCAAGTGTTTCGGGAAATGTTTGTGTTTCATTATTTAGAATTATAATCTGATTCTTATTGAACACTAAGATTTATAGTCTGAGATTTATAAATGTGTGCAGTGTGGGGGCTGGGGAGGTTACAATCTCAGCTTCAGCTGAGAATGGTTAAAGAAGGGCCTAATTAGTTCTTCCAGGTGTACATAAAACTGCCGCATGAAACCTTTGCTTATATCTTCTACCTTTACTGCTGACAGTTTGGTTTATCTCTCATTTGTCTAGGTAAAGATGAATGTTGGGTTTATGTTCAATTTTGACCCTGCAGGGCTGGGTGCCTGCTTGCCACTAGAGGTGTATGTCTCCTCTGGAAAATGGCATAGCAACATTCCTACCTAGCCATATGTTTCTAATCTACTGAACAGTCATGTCTGAGATTTTTGCTTATAGAGAAAATTGAATCCTTGCAGAGTACTGGCAAGCTGGTCAGAAACCTTTCCTCTGCCCTGAAAATTTGCTTTCAGGACACTGTACAGGCCATTACTTTGTTATCACCAATCACCACAGCATTTCAGTTTGTATGTAGTCTCTTGAAAGTGAGAAATTTATTCAAGGTTTTTTTTTTTCTTAAAAGGGACTTGTTATCCTTTGCATTACTGCACTGCAAACTTGACCTAGTTTATGGGGATTTGAAGTTAGGTTTCTGGTTTTGTTTAGCTATCAGCCTTTTGTCTAGCACACAGGCAATTTGAAAGGTTTATGTTTCAGACTTGTGATTATCCCAGAAGTTAACCAATTAGCTTTGCAAACTTTGAGAATAGTGCCAAAGATTGGAAAAGTATTCCAGCTCCTACATTTCCTTTCTGGAAGATACTGTAAGAGTAAGGAGTCTAGCAATCTGAAGTCTGCATAAATAAGAGTCTGAAAAATAGCTTTGAATTAAGATTTGATTTAAGAGTCTTGACAAGCTAACAGGAAAAGAAACATCCTACTCTGCCTTATGCAATTACCCTATCAATTGCTGAGTTTTGTCCTAATGGAAATCCATTCTGAAATGGAAGGTGTGAGATGCTGTATCTAGCCTTGACTTTTCTGACCACTGGCATTTGATCATATCCAGCTACAGTGATTCAACCATATCCATCACTGCAAATTTAACCACTGGCTGTTTTTACTTCATCTTGGAATAAAACCCACTGGATGAATCCTTAGGTGGGCCTACTCTAACTTTAGTACCCAATTGATACTTACATCTACAAGACTTATCTTAATCTGGGATTTATTTACTTAGGTCTAATATAACGTGTACAGAGTTTAGTGTTACAGGCCCAAGATTATATAAGTATTCTTATCTATCCTTTTTGAAGACAGAAGAGGGAAGAGGGAAAATATCCTAATGGGGTCATGTTTCTTCTGATGGTAGTTTGAACTCTTATAATGTTTCCACAGTTTTCTAAGCTCCAAATCTTCTACTTCTCAAGAGCTTTGAAAATACAAATCAATTACTAAAGTAAATAGTTTTCTGGGTGATTATTCTAAGAGTAATGCACAGTTCCCTTACAGCTACTCAAGCCTGGCCTTTGATGTGCATAATACTGATACTCACAGGGTTTATTTTTTATCTTCTTCCTCTCCCAGATTCCTAGCATAGGATAAGACTGATGCCATGGCTGTTGTGAGTTTTACTAAAGATTGTGTGGTTTCCTTCTGAACTGCCTAGTGAGTGCTCGGACTATTTAAAGAGCAGGGTCATCCACCACATTCAGAAAAGAACAGCAGGCTTCATTAAAGGTTAAATCTTTTAAGGAAAAGGTTTCGAGTTCACTGATTTGATTCCATATGAAGACAATCTTATGTTCTTCTGAGAAAATACAGTTTATAAATAATTCTTCATGCAGGCAGAAATATCTCTTTACTAATCTGGATGCCTTATTAATATTTTTATCCTATTCTTTTCTGTTAACTGTCACACATAACATTTCTGAAAAAATATGATAGCTGATACTTTGTCTTTGCTTGTGATAACTTGTTTTCATGAGGCAAACAGATACATGCAGCTTTTTATAAACAAGGAATTGTTATTTTCTTTTTTTCTGCTCATGCAGATATTGAGATTATATTCATGACAGCATGGTAATTTACCCCAGGGTGAAATCTTAAAAACTTTTTTGACAACAAGAAATGGAAGTAATATTTGAGGAAAATGGGAGGGTTGTGGGATTTGTGGGTTTTTTTGGTATTTGTTTTAGTTAATTTTATCTAAACCCTGCTGCTGATAACACACACATCTTTGTGCCCCTCTTAGTTTTGGCCCCCAGCAACAGGAGGCCTAGGTAACACAGCCTCACTGTCATTGAACAGAGAGCAGAGGACTTTCAGCTAGGCTGCAAACAGCAGATGTTCATGCATCAGGCCTGGAGAATTTTGTATCTGTTCATAATGACATGTTTTATTGCTGTAATTTTGGAGGATAGAAATCTGGCTGACTATGTGCATGAGTTGGAGAGACCTACGGCACATTTTTGCAAATTAAGGATTATGGTCATTTCTGACAGCTCCCTTAATGAAAAATTAGAGGTTGTTTAGAACCAAGCGGATTGCTGAGCTCTTCAATCCTGACAAGTTTAATGAGACAGGGAGTTGAGTTTTGATCAAAAGGAAGCTGCCCCCTAACTAAAAACTTTTCTTCAACACCTCAGCTTTTTTTGCCATGTGGAAGAGTCATCCTCTGAGGAATACTGTTTTACAAGTCTTTTAGTCAATGACTGAGAGATTTCTTTTTCAAGCAGATGACTTATTTTCCCCCTGAATACATGCCAAAACTATCTGAAAGAGGATGTTTCAGAGGTGTTCCAACTAGGTGTTGATAACTAGGTATAAAAAAGTTTGTTGCTGACACTTTGTCATTATTCCATGATAGCATCTGTATGTTAATCTGTATGCTAGGAATAGACTCCACATGTTACAGTGTCACAGCTTCACTGATAATTACGTTAATATGATGCTATGAGGTGATGAATCTGTGACATATCTATTGATCTCAAAATACATGCAGATTTGCAGAGAGAGTACAGAATTATGTGTATTTCTTCCAAGATTATTTTCTCTCTCAAAATTTAGGATCCCACTGTTATGTGATGATTGTCACTTTCCAACTCTGCCTCCTTGGCTTGCCTCTTTCCATGTTAGGATACTCGTTGACCTGCTTTCTCCAGCAGCCTCTGTTTGCATTTCTTTTGTTTTTTGGGGGTACTAGAGAGAGGTGGAATTTTTTGTTTGTGTTTAAATCAGCGCCTTGCCCTAGAATATAATCCATTTCTTTTTCACAGCTAGCACATGTGTTTTATTATTTATTGGAATCAAATGAAGGACTGAAGGCTCTGAAGGGCTGAAGAAGCACCAAACTATTGGAGTTCCAATTCGTCCTCATTTTTAATCAGAATAATTTCATTCAGAAACAGGGATAAAGTTTTGCTTCTGGAACTGGATTTATCCAAATAGCAGTTCATGACATTCGCAATAAACATCATGCATACCTATGTGTTTAAGTTATTGTCCAAATACGCAGAACAAATGCTTCTTGCTTATCATGGAAAATTTAATACATAATTATTCGTGTTTTGTGACACTGTTGCTCCAAACCAAAGAAAATGATTGAAATTATTGCAGCTGTTGTTTCAAAAAAAGGAAACCAAATATATGCAGTAAACCTTCTGACACTGTGCAATCAGAACAGGAGCATCTACTTGTTAAAGATGCATCTTTATTAATACAACAATTGAGGCTTTATCATGCAAATGCATCCATGTGGCACAGAACTGTAGTAGATTTATCATATATGTAAATTCATTTTTCCATCAAAGCTGCTGCTTTCAGGATGTCATCTCAAAATGTCTCAGAGTTGTCATCTCACAGTGTCTGATTTTAATTTCCTAGTATTAGTGATGTGCTTATGCATGGAGGGTGTACTCAGAGTGTTTTTGTCAAGACTCATATTTATGTCTCTGGTTTTCTGGTTTTGAGTTTGGGAAAGTGGCTGTGGAAAAGTGTCTACACATATTTGCTCCTCTTTTCCTCTTTCTTAACAAATGCTACAGAATAATTCTGCCTGTGCTCACCTTTCAGAAACATCAGAAATTCCAGCTTTTTGTAGGAGTGATACAAGAAACGCCGATGTGTTACAGTGATGGTGCCGGCTCCACAGGACTACTAAGAGTATTTGCTGAAGTTGTCCGGCAATAAATTGAACCGGAAGATTTAAATTTCCCAAACCCTCTGTGTAAGGCAATAATGGCATAACAATCTGGGTGCAGTAGCCTTTCTTTGGCCCCTGAAGTGAAATTCACTGAAACACTCAGTATGACTCAGAATTTAATTCAAAATATAACCTATTATTTATGGTAAATGAATGTCAAAAATGAGTAACATGTGAATTATAGCACCCAAAAAGCCCCTGAATCCCCGAACAAATTAAGGTCAGTCTAACAACTGCTTTCACAACACACGTCCATACAAAGAACAGAGAGGTAAGAATAACATAACAGTAATGACATTTCTTGCATCGGTTTTCTTTTTAAATAATAAGATACAAAATGTGACAAGTTTACCAATTTCATAGGAAGCTAAACCCATGTTTCTTTTGACCCTTAAAATATAGCATCTTCCACATTTGAGGGTTTAAGCCTCAGAACCTGACACAGGTAAAATAGGTGTCAAAAAAGTTTTACTAAGCTAAATGCTAAGACAATGTTCTGACCCCATATATGGGGAGCTAGTGAGCAAACACTGGTAATTAGCTGCCCCAGGAGTCAGAGATCACTGTTAACTGCACAGCTGGGACTTACAACAAGCGTGTATAATGCACGTGGGCTTGGCAGGTGACCACCATGAAGAAGCTCCTTGAATATTTTCCTCTTTTCTTTTCTTTGAGTAATGTTTAACTGTAGATACACATGGACAGCTTGCAGGGTAAGAAAAATAGTGCAAATAAAACCCCACATTTTAAAAATTGGAATAATGATAGTGAATCTATTGAAATTCTTACAGTCAAGGACAACTGAAAAGTGTTTATTACTGTAATAATTTCACTATTACCAAAGGAAATAAATATGCTGTTTGGGGTTGTTTATTTAAATACATTGTCCAGTTTCTTAAATTACACCAGTTTTGGATTCTTCCAGTCCCAATAAATAATCTAAAATAATTTACTAAATTTGAGTTCTAAGAGTGTCTACTAGATGTTGTGACCAGAATAATCATGACAGATACACATAAGATAATAATAGATTTATAACAGTGATGTACTCAGGGAGATTGTACTATCAGGGAGAATGAAAAAAAAAAAAAAGACATTTTTCATGCCAAGAACACTAACTGTTGAATCCTTTAATGTCTGTGAAGTCACCACCAGAACACTGGAAAATACAGAAACACTTTTGTAGAAGTTATAGTAGAAATTCATTCTTTTCAAACTTGAACAGGAAATGGGGAAACAGAGGCCAATGTAGTTAAAAGATATAAGAAGTTAGTATAAGCAATTAGCAGAAGGCTTTTAAGTAACACAAACAATCTGGAAAGGGAAAACATCAGGAGTCATAAAAAAGTTAAAAGACAGAAGACAAAAGGAAGTGGTGAGTGTAGAATTACAGGAGATATTTCAACCACCTGTAAAGATGTCCTTGAATAAAGCATATTTGCAGTGAGCAGAAGGAAAGTAAAACAGGCAGGAAAGTAAAAAATTGACTAGTAAAATAGCTATGGAAAATCCAGCAGAAGAGACAAAGAAATGGCAGATTTCTTAATGTCATTTTGTTTCACAAATGAGAGAATAAAGAATTAAGTGTATTTAAAATTAGGATTGTTTGATCTGTACAGTCAGTGAATTGGTTAATGGGGATGCAAGGAAAACATTTTACAACATTAAAACCTAAGCAATAGAATTTTTATTATTGCAAAAAAATCTTCTCAAACATCTGAATTCGATATTAGCGGATTTCTCTTTGGTCAGTGGTTGTGGTATCTGAAACACTGCCTGCCTTTGAAGATTACACCAAAGAGGACCGTAGACAATTCCTGGCAAATCCGCTCACACTTGAGGAGCAGTAGGAACCATTCTCAGTATAAAGCAAGACATTTTATTGATCCTGCAAAATCAGGGAATGAAAGTATATATTTCCGGTTCCCATTTATTGGCCAATTTCTTCTTAAATACTTGCATATATACAAAGAGCCTGCCTAAAGCAGAATAGAACAAAAAATATCTCCTTTTCATCATGTGATCTGGCAATACTGGACTTACTAAATGTGCCGTGATGTGTGAGGACTTCTGGCAAAGCTAAAGTTGCAGGCAGCTTGTGCTGCGTGACTTCCTCTTCCCCTTTGGATTAAGTAATCAGTTAAAACAATTTGCATAATTTAAATTCATGCTTACAGAGTGTACTCCAGAAATGTCACATACTCAAGCAGTTAAGGAGGCTTTCTTAGGGCGACTACTCCAATTCTGAATACCTTCCTATTCAGAAACTATGCCCTTTAAAAGTTTGCGTTTTCCAGATTTAATCTTCCCATGTTTCCAATTTTCAAGTTTTTCCAGTATGACTATGCCAGTATATTCTGAACACTCTCCTAACACGATTTAAATGATTGTTTACTCCTAAATGGTTCACTGTCAAATCCCAGAAGGTGGAAGTTATTTTTTTTGTTTGTTTGTTTAATGACTCCCATGACCAATGATGCCTATGTATGTACCTTTCACATGCACCTTTCAGACCACATGTGTCTGAAATATATTATAATGTGCTTTGAAAAAACTCAGTCAACTCCAGACATTTTTATGGAAACCAAACAGGTGTATGTTTAGCTGCCAAATGTCATTTCAGCTGACTGAGTTTTGGATTATGAAAGGATGAAGCTGGTTATCATGTCATGTGTAATTCTATGCAGAGCACCAAGCTTTTCAATTTCAACATTTTCTTACTATGACTAAAGACAAACTGTTACTTCATATCTGCACATTCCCTTCTGTTAGACTTACAGGGGAAACTATTGCTCCTTTCTTTCCCTGTAAACATCCTCCAGGAAGGCAAATAAAAGCTTTGATATGCAAGAACTGCAATCCCTTCAAATGTACTCGGACTTTTTCCAAACAAATAACCTTACAGCTGTATCTTGTCTAAGTCTACTAAACTGTGAGATACATTACATTATCCCCAGAAGAGACATACACTCTAAGTCTGTCATCTCCTGATTTACAAAAGACAATTAATTCCATAGAGTTTCATGGACTGAATCATATTTTACTTAAAAGAAGATCTTTTTGGGGTAACTATTAAATAAGTACAATTTTTACATTTTCACAGTCTGGATCTTGTGACAAAATAATAAAAAAAAAATCTAGTCAATAAAGTAACCTGATTGATAAGGAATCTGTATCTTCTCAAATCCCTCAAACACACCACTTTAAGTGGTGATATTTGATATGCAGTGCAGAAGAATTATGTTTAACTGCCAGAAAAATCTTTTTGCTTCTCACAGAGTGATTTAAAAGACTTTTGTACTAGGAGTAGAAGACACAGATAATTCTCAAAATACTTCAAAACTTGTTTTTCTCTGTTGTATTCCTGTGCTTGATCCCAATGCTTAACCAAGGCTAGTTTACATACAGTCTGAAAAGCGTAATAATGGGGTTGTGTCCTGTCATAGGAAACGGGCTTCATGTTCAGTGAATGTCCTAGAAACAGAGGCTCCCAGGATGCAGCTAAACCTCACAGGGCAGGGACCAGCTGTGCAGGTCTGTGCTTTGAACCAGAATTCTTCATTGCGCACTCCTTTCTCCTTTGCAGCCTGGAAATGACATTAATAACATGTGGTGAGTGTAGTAGGTTGTGAGCACTCACATGGTCTAATGTGCAGATGCTGTAAATCTCTGACTCAGTTTTTGTGTAGGGTTCACAGAACTGGAGGCTTACACAAAATCTGACTTGAAATGTTTGAAAGGAAAAATTAGCTTTCTGGCCCCAAGTCTGGCTCCATTGCAGTGGCCTGTACTATAAGCTAGTGCAGAGCAGGTTCCTGGAGGGTACACTTGCAGCATATTGTCTTCTGCAAGGTTAAACATTATGTGTGAAGGGATGGAGCTAAACTTGTTTGATTACAGCCGTTTAGATGTCTGCTTGATATAGCAGTTGATGATAAAGTGGATTTCCTTTGATGTGGATTCCTGCAACTTTTGCCAGGGATTAAATAAAACAAATTAGTTCCATCAAATATTACATGTTAAAGTAAGTAAACCACTGTAATTCTATTGCTAACTGATGTAAGTACAGCTGGCTTTCCATGTCTCTGATTCCTTGGTTCCTTGTGTTCAGATCTGTTGAGTCTGGGATGAATATCTGCTGTGCTATTGTAAATACAACATTTACACTGAAATACTTAATTAAAACAGAATATATTCAGAATACTTCAGAAATAGGGATCCTGAGCAATCTGTCTTTGTGCTGAAAGATTTCTGTCTTGTGTCTTGGAGTGTGAGAACTTTGATAATGTCACTACATGTTTTCACCCACAGGACATAGCACAGTGTGTTCCCAGTCCTGACTCATATCTGTGTGGTTGAACTGGAACTATTTGTCACTGACAGCTGAGATATTATGTCTTTGCTTTTCTTGGAATATCTTCACTGCCATGTGAAGACAAATTGCATGTCTGACCTGAGGGAAACTATCACAATGCCTTTCATCATCTATTTAGCAGCCTTCTTTCATGGATGATTTGACTATCCCTAAAATCATGTATTTTAGGGCAAGTCAGGGGACTCCTCTGCCCTAGACAGTCAATTACTAACCATTTGGGGAAATGGCTTCATATAATATCAGGAAAATACTCATAACATGTTTTTTTCTCCAAAATGTGATCCAGTGTTGTTCCTATCAAAAATACTATTTTCAACTAAGGCAGCATTTTTCACCAGAAAAAAATCATTCACAGGAAATCTTCTGATGTTTTCTGGAAGACAGTGCCAGATGCTTCCTCTAATAGAACATTGCAGTTTACATAAAACCTTCATCAGCCTATTGGTTGGGATAACATCTTTACCCTGAACTCTTTGTTAGTTTTATCCAATCCATCAAAGAAACATTTGTATGCTACATGGTGCTGCTTGCAGTAACTCAATCATATAACTGAAATATATCATCAAAGTGATGAAAACAGGTGCTGGATCTGATTCATAACCCTGATAAATCTTTTTTTAAACATTGCAGAGCTGTAATATTTCATATTTCCATAGCACTTTCCATCCAGAAAGGCAGAAAACACAAGCTAAGTGAAGAATCAGAGGTTAAGTTTTCTTTAAAGCAATTTCCTTTTAGTTTGGAGAAGACTGGATACTTCTTGCCGTATGTATTAAAAAAAAAAAAAAATCACTGGATGATAACGTAATTACCATTTTTATCACTTTTAAATGTAAAGTTTCACTAGTCTTGGTGGCAGTGGAGTCCAGATCATTACGCATGGAAAGGTACAATTTCCTGTAAAATATTGCTTGATTTGAGAAGTGTCTAGAAAGCAGGTTTTTTATATTCTTACATAAGAAAACAAAATCTGGTTTACTTTTACAGCTTTTTCTGCTTTCTGTTAATATGTAGAAAGAATTCAATCATCTCTGGAAGCTTAGAAAAAATGTTTTGAATTTCACTCTGCTCCAGATTTATCCCTCTCCAGTGTCTCCAGAAGATATTATTCTGGGTAGCTGTAGCTGTCTGTCCAAAATATCTTTTTTCTAGATCTACCGTCTCCATTTTTTTTTCTTGTTCTCTCTGGAAACAAAATAGTTAACAAAAACTATACACAAGCAAGAAGTAGTCTACTACCACATGCCTACTATAAGCTCTTCATTCCTTTGCAGAATATTTATTGGACCTAAGATTAATTTGGTGCCTTATCTATTATTTTACTAAGATGCTAAGTTGTTTTGTAGCTCACCATGGATGATCATAAAGAATTGAGCTTGTTCTCTTCCCACGCTCAGTCAGAAGTGACTTGCAGCTTACCATCCATTTCAGCAACAGGTGCCTAAGCACTCTCTTAGAGCAGCAGAGCTTCCTGGCTAAAAGCCAATGGTATATTCAAGTATTCTACCACAAGAAAAAAAAGAAAAAAAAAAGAGAGAAAAACAAAAGAGAATCCAGAGCCCATTTTGATAAGATATAAAAATCCAGTCCCATGTCCTATCTCTACAATTTCAACACTTCAATACTTTTTTTTGCCAAAAAAAAACCCCACCCCAAATACCATAAACAAAAGTCCCTCACTGACCTTTTCCATTTTAAATAACTATTATTCTGCACTAAGATACATTTCCTAGTATAAGTCAATGTATATTTCAACAAGTCTAATAGCATGTAATAATAAAAGAGCAGGATGCTTGATTACTGGATCAACATGTTATTGCATAATAACTTTAAAATATTTTTTTTTGTATTTGAGGTGGATAGAATCTATCCACAGCTTTAAGCATTTCTATGTGACATCTCTGTCAAAATTAGAAAAGTTTCTGTTTATTGATGTTAGTTTATTATTCAGCTAGTCAGACATCTGGAGTGTTAGTACCACATTGTGTTTTCACCTTTTTTTAACAACCGTGAATCTCAAAGACAGCATATTACACAAAGAGAAAGGACCGATGTCTTTCAGATCAGTGAAGCCTCCTCTCTGTTTCATGGACCTGGCATTTATTGCACTGCTGAAGCTTACGTAGCTTATGTGCAAAGACAGCATGCTAATATACTGTCTCTCAGGTCAGCATCAAGTAAAAAGTGTCAGACCTGGAAAGATTAAAATTTTCACAGCCTAGTCAATATGTGCATATGATTCTTAGGCAACAGAATAGCCAGTTTATTCTCTAACTGTACAAACAATCCTTATTACTGCAATTATTCACTAATTCTACCAGGCTATTTGCTGAGTAATCATTAGTGTTCTGCCAAAGCTTCACAAGCTTGAAATGCACATTGAGCTGAGTATAAATACTTCCTCAGAAAAGTTCATCTTTTTAACCAATCCCACTGCTTGGAACACTTACAGCACCATGAGTAGATGTGCTAAGAAAAATAATGATGGCAGACAGATCATACAACCTGCTGACACATAAACAACCTTATTTTTCTTCCTCATTCTATAAATTCCCTACTACTTAGGCTCAAGAATAAATGACCACTGATTTCCATTTGACATCATCTCTTCCCTAACAGACTGCTGCTGTTTTCCTTTTTCATACCCAGTAATTGAACAGGAGTTTTGTGTTTTCTACTCCAAAGAAGAAACGGAGAAAGAAACACTTCATTTGGAGTCACATAGATTCCTTAAAGACAAAAAATGGGCATTCTCTTGAAAGCACAGCTGCTTTTGAGAATGTGAGAATTCAAACTTTATCCCGAAAATTGTTGTTGGTGGGTGGGTTTTGTTTTGGTTTGGGTTTTTTTTTTTATGTTTTAAGTATTTTTTGCCTGAACCTCTTCCTTTTAGATTAGATTTAATCTTGCCAGTGCTCTCCATTGCTTAAATTCTAATATAATTCCTTCTCTCTCCAGAGGCTCTAAAAATCAAAGTAACCTTCTAGCATCAGAGATTTTTTTAAATGGAATTTAGACTATAGGGGAGAAGAAAGGAAGGTACAGTACAACAGTCTCTCCTCAGCACAGAAGTGTTGAATTCTAAAGACTGTGCTGATGGGAAAAAACCCATACAACAGTCTTGATAACTGTAATTTCTGTTTGAGCAAAGACATATGTAACCAAGACAGAGACAAGAGCTCTCTATTTCACTCCATCTGTGATTCAAACTCACTGCTGATTCTGAGGACTATGCAAAAAACCTTCACATTTTTTTTGTCAGTATCTATAGCAGACAGGATTATAAAAGCTTCAGTTTCTAATAAAAAAGGAGGGGAGGGAGACTGATGCTGATATTGGCTGTTCATTTCCTAATTTATTTGTTTTCTATTTCATTTCATGTGTGTGGATTTTACTAATGACAATGATACATGTGGCTTGAGATAGTTGACTTTTGTATATTATTTTGTATTCTTACACTCAGGGCAAAAATCAAATCAATATATGGATTACAATAAGCATTTGTATGAGACAGAAAACCTGCAAAACCTAAAGTTAGGGGGTAAAATTAAGCCACATAAAGTCCCCAAACATTAAATTCCTCACCATTGAGGCATAAGAGAAGAAACTTGTATTTGAATGGGAATTTTCTGTCAATTTCTAGCCTGTCCCAAGAAAGCTTTCACTCTTTCTCTTTTTTTCCATTTACAGGGGAAGGAGGGAAAGTGTGTCTGGTAGGGAAGGATGGTGAATTTTATTCTTAGTGATAAGCAAGTCTTTGCTTTCTTCTGGCTCTTAATCTGCCTACTTGACTAATTGGTGTGACACTGAACAGGTCTTAAGACAAACGGATTGTGAACCTGCTTTGAAGATACTAAAATTGGAAGGGGAAAAGAGGACAGAATCTGCTTTTAATTTCTGGTACTAAAGGAAGAGTTCAAGAAAACAACAAAGAAATTCACAGCTTTGAATTCTGTTGAGTTGCATGGTATTTCTTTATAATGGAATTTCCAATGGGAAGAAATTTCCACCTTTAATTCATCTTTAGCATTCAGGTACTTACTGAGCTTCTAAAAGATACTTCTCTGACTTTCATTTCCTGCAATGTAAATTAGTTTTCTTAATATATGAGTATCTCGTGAGACATCAATTTGTTTTTTAAATATCTAAATATCTTTTAAAACTGGCCCAGTAATACATGTTACTGTGTATTATTCCTTGATGTTTAAAATTCTTTGAGGTACATCCATTATGTGGATGCCTGTTCATCAGTGTGATTAAACTTCCATATTATGCTCATAGTATTAGATTTCTGGGGAACACAAAGCACTGTGAAAACAAACACAAAAATTTTGTATGTGATGCTGTTGATGTGACAGCGTGTTTGAAGGGATCGGTCTTGACAGAAGCCAGTAATGGTCTGAGAAGGTGGGAGCTGCTGAAAAATTAGCTAGTGAAAGATAACCCCTCAGTCTGTGTAAAAGCAAGGAAAATATGAACGTATTTTTCTTGTTCATAAGTTGAGTCAGAAAATATTCTTATTCTAAAGTTACTTTAAAATAGGAGGGAAAGCTGTAATAGAAGGTGTAAATCTAAATGGGTCTGTCTGAAGAAGCTGGGCTTTGTGGTGTGGCCAGATCAATACCGATGCGATGGAAAGTTACCTGAATCTGGAACATATGAGATGAAGCATTTGAATAAAGGTTTGTGAGCTTGTGGGGAAAGAAAATGATGTCTGGCAAGCTTTTAAAATTCTTTGCTAGGTAAGCTGCTGGCTAGTGAGGGACCTGAGTAGAGAGAGCCTGGATCCAGAGCCTGGATTCAAACAGGGCTGAAAGGAGAAACCTGCTCTGGGGACATCAGCAGAAGTCACAGTAAATGACTTTCATTTGAATTCCAGAAACAGTCAGCGTCACTACTGATGGTTGTTATGCCATGATGTTTCCACCAACCTTCCTTCCATAATGTGTTGGAAGGACTTCTGAGGAATACTGTTGGTAACTAAAGCTCCAAGTGGAAAATCCTATGGAGGAAAAGCCAATGCAGTGGCTGTATGTTTTCCCTTTGTTTTATGTGGTGCCACTGCAAGATATGTAGCACAGCTTAAACCAGATACAGTAACTACAGTTTACTGAGGATAAAATACATTGCAGAAAACAAATTTGCAATTCTCCCCTTAAGAAATCACATATGTGTGTTCACACACAGGGATGTGTGACTAGAGTTGAGGGTTGGGTTTTTTTCTGGAACTGTTAAACTCTTCAGGAATTTTAAAACACTTGCTCTCTTCCTTCCATTCCCAGTCCTTTCACTCCCTCTCTGACTTTTGCGGTCACAACAATGCCATTATGCTAGTTTCCAGTAAGTATGACAAACTGTTCTAATTAAGTCATTTAAAACAACAGTTTTATTGCAAACATATGTGAAACCAAATGTGTTCTTAAATTAATTTTCCACTGCTCTTTTGTGCAAATGAAATAGCTTCAACCATTGTAAGTGCAATTTAGGAAAGCTGGAGTTGTTGGAACACACTGTTTTGTGACAAGAAGATGCATTCCTTCTTTATTGAAATATCTGTGCTGGTAACATTTGTTCACAAGGAATATATTTGGTCTGTTGAAGTTTAATTCAACAAACATAAATATTTTACATAATACTGCCTAAAATATTTTAACCTAAGGAATTGGATAACCTGTGACTTTCAAATGTAAAAGACCTTGTCTTGTTAATTCAAGAATTAAAAACATTTTTTCAGTTGACATTTATGGCATGACAAAGCTATTTAAGTATTACTGAAAGGACCTACTAATGTTTTCAGTATTATTTTTTAACATGTTTTAAATTTAACTGTTTACATTTGAGATAATCTGTTTAAATCTGCTTAGTAAACATTTCATTTCTGTAAGTACAGTGTTTGGTGATATAGCTGTCTGAAATTGAGATTCTAGACACAAAAAGCAAGGTTTTATGTAAACAAAAGCTTGTTTAAGTATGAAGTGGAAGCTCAGGAGTAGGTCTGCAAAACTGATTTAACCTCAGCATGGCAGAAATTAATAGAAGGTTCCTAACTCTGCTGTAGAGACTGCTGATTTGGCTTCAGTGATCAAACTCCCTATTCATTATTTAGGGACAGGTAAGCATTTGTGAGGCTCGTCCTCAACAGTTCATTTGCCAGACTGGGAGGTATTTAGTCTTCGTCTCTACTTCTCTCTATAGATTTGCTCCAGGCTACACTTCTCTCAAATAGGAATTCAAAATCTTAACCCTTTTGAAAGAAAGGCATACTTTCAAGATGCTTATCCTGCTTTCATTCACCCAGAGATATGAGAAGCCTCTTTCATTAAAGCTGTCTCTCTGCCTGAGGATACTTAAACCCAATTTGTCCTTCTGGGGCAGGTGTTGGAAGCTAGGTCTTTCAATTTCTTGAGTGAATGATCCTTGTTCTGGGTTTTAACAGAGCTTACAGCAGTTATGTTCTCAAATTCCTAGATTAAATGGGTCTAATTTTGTATGATATAAACAAAACAGGCAGGGTTCCTTCTCTAAAATCAGTATGCTAATGAATGGAGGACATTGGTGACAGGAAAGAGGGAACAATCTTATTTGCTATGTATTCTTATTTTAAAGTGATTGACAGCCCTATCACTTACAGCTCCACACAGTACTTGCGTTCCCAAAGCTACTCTTATTAGAGCTCATAACAGAGTCATCTTCCCTCCCCTCCTCAGCACTCATATCAGAGCTTGCAGCATCTTCTCCTGCTTCAACCCCAAAGTACCAAAGTACCCTTACAGATCTCCATCGGAGGCCCCCAGCTGCCATTTACAGAAACACAGAATGAGGATCCGGTACAGGCTGGACTATTGTTGGGCTTGCCCAAAACATCAACCAAATTAGGTACCATAACACTGTGACTAATATCTTACAGAAGAATAGGCCAACAAAGTTAAGAGGATGGTACAAGCTCTGCAGTCCTGACAAAAAGAGAGCAAGAGAGATACAATTATTTAATGCTTGCTATTAATGCTTGATTGTAAGAGAGAGGTAGTATGATGTGAACTTCCATACCAGACTGCAGGTACAATCTAACTTACAATCATTAATAGCATACAACAATAATTATTGTGGGAAAGGATTAATGAAACCTGAAACAAGATGGCAGATGGGAACAAGCTACCAGAAGCAGAACATCTTGTCTGATTTGCAGACTGTCTACACCTCATATCTATGAAAGCAGGAGACCAAGAATGGGCACCCCCAATTTTTCTATCTATACCAGCCTGTTACTGAGGATCTTTCCATGTGCATGGATGTACAAAAAGGAAGTAAATGCTTGTATTAGGTTGACTGAGAAGTGTTGAATATATTGCATGTGCAGTGCATCACTAATTCCTCATGTGCAGTACACTTGATCTGTATCCTCAGGGCATAAGGTTTACTGTCTGTTTGGCCCACAGATTTATCCATGAGAGATTTTGTGGCTTGAAATAGAAGACGGCTAGAGGACCACTGCCACCAACATCCTTGATTAAGGAATTCTTCACAAAGATACAGATTCAAGTCTCCTCAGACCTTGATATCATATCAGAAATTTCCAGGTATGTCCAACAGTGGAGTGCCTAATTAACTTTAACATTAAGAAGTCAGACAAAGGTGCAACAACAGCTGTTCTCTGAAGACCTTTTGATAATCTAACAGCAGACCTGAAACTTGATCTGTGCATGACAGCCAACAGCTTATATAATATATTTTAATATCTTAATGGTGTTTTACCTCTATGGACTTTAAGGCAACTTTGCTTCATCAAGACAGGTTCCAAAGACATTTGTGATCTCTTCCTATCTGAGTACCCTTTGATATGGGTAGTGAGCACAGCACAGGTCAGAAAACTATTCTGGTAATGGTCGCTTGTCCTCAGCTTCTATCTTTCTCCCTTGTGACAGAATAGACCTATCCAATGATGCTGCTAAATATATGTCTAAATCCTGAGAAAAATGTGAAGAAACAAAAGTTTGAGCATTTTGATGTCAACTCCAAGGTATATGACCTGTGGAAGGGAAACCAGAAGTCACTGTGAGTGAACAGAGGGGCTGTTCTCTGTTTCACAAAGAAAAAGCACATAATCATGTTCCCAGAAGAACCAAAAGGAAACCAAAAGGAAATACTAAGGACAGGGCTGTATCCCATGAGAATAACCAACAGGAGCTCCCATCTGCTGGTGAACCACTCAAGAAGGTATACCATTGTGTCTGTCTTTCCAAGAGCAATGCAGGACTATTAGGATTTAAAACAGTGTTAGACATGGTGAGCTGTTGCGCATTTTGGCTACGAGTGATCAGAGAATTCACTCAAGATGTTGAAGACCATAAAATCTTCCTGACTAAATTCAGATACATTTTTTGCCTCATATGGAAGTGTCCTAAGGAATCAGAGAAGGAAGGTGTGACATTGAGCAGAAAAAAATTCAAGATTCATATGGTCAAAAGGAGGAGATAGTAGTACGATTTTATAGCCTGAAGAGCAGGGCAAGGACCTGCTCCTTACTGTCAAAGCACTGCTCTGTATATTATTCAATATTTGATATAATACATTCATAGGTTGCCAATAATTTTGATTTAAATTATATGCTTTTATTCAATAAAGCTATTAAAGATTATAGCTTAGTCATTGTGGTTGTGTGAATTCAATTTTTAGTGTAGATTAAAATTTATACCTGTGATCAATCTTAATTTTTTTTCTTGATGTGCTATCTCATCTCAACTGAAGATAATGTACAGAAAGTCTCAAAAAATTACCACAATATGGAAACACACAACCTCAAGGTTTACTATTCTCCTTAGGGACTGAAAATTTCATCTGAATGAGAATCAAGTTAAAAGGAACAAAAACAAATAAATAAAATAATTTTGGGAGACAGTAGTACTGTAGTAAGGGCTGAAAAAAATGTCACTCTGTGTCTGATGCAAGAAAACTTTATACACTTACTGAGCAAACCTTTTCAGGTCTTGACTGTGGCAGGAGTATGTTACATGCCAGCTGGAATAAAATACCAGTAATTTGGACAACTTCCAAAGAATTACATGCCAGGATACTGAAAGTTCCAAGTATCCCATCTTGCCATACAACTGAGCCAACACTTTTTCCCAAGTCACCATTTTGTATCTAAGAGAAACAGAAGTGTAAGAATGAAAGTGAGTCTGGTCTTAGCCAAAAGTGAATGAGTGATGTCTATTTGTTTAGGTCCTCATATGGTTCCTATCACTTAGTATTGAGAGTGTCAACCAAATATTTAAGAATACTGATTGGATTGACAGACTTTATTCTCACTTTAGAGACTATTCCTCTCAACTTTCGAACCTATCAGAGTGTGGCAATAACATCTGAAATGTTTGACAAATGACAAAAATACAGACTATCTGTTTAGTTACATACAGCTCCATTTCTTTTATAAAGTTTTAAGAATAAAATATTTTTTAAAAGATGCTTCCTCCTTGCATGAATTTAAAAATAGACAGGTCTTTAAAAGATAAATTCACCAAGCACTGGACTGTTCACCCACTAATAGGGAATGTGAGTTGGGTTAGACCAATCATGAGGCAGATTAGTTTTACCCTACTGATGATGTGTTGTTGCAAAACAAATCTTGAGCTTTAGCATAGCTTGCAAATTTTAAATTTAACACTTCTGAAATTTCAACTACTGAAGCTAAGGGAAAAGACGTTAACAAGAATGTAAATATTCACTTCCACTCATTTCCACGCTCAGACCTTTTGCCAGGTGCCACCCAAATGTGAGTCTGTTGACTCTCAAAGTTCTGTACAAAAACTTGCAAAAACTGGGAATCTACATATGTGTTCTTAAGGACGCTCAGAAGCCTCACTCTGGAAGGTGGAATCAATATCATTAGGTGCCTACTTCCTGCTCAAGCCCTGCCTTCAAGTGCAGCACACCTCCTGGGGTCGGCATACATGTAGCAATAGAGGACTATGCCCCTTCTTTTTTCTGGTGGCCTAAGACAGCCTTAGGCTTCACTGAGTGCTGAAGTTGATCTTCTTTGTCTGTCTCAGTGGATTCAGTACATGGCTTCTGTGTGACAAGGCCTACTCACAAGTCCAGAGGACAGTTTTCAATAGATTGGGGGACTGAGGGGTTTTTGAGCTGTCTTGAAATGTTAGAAAGATCAGTTTCCAGTTTGTAAACATCAGTTAAACAGGAATTCAGGGTTTGTGTGAGTTTGATCCTATAAATCAGAATTTCTTGCTAGGACTTTAAAATCTGGGCTCCAATCTCTCCTCTGGTGTCTAATTGCCACAGGAACAGCACGTACTCCGATGATTAAAACACAGTTATGATAGTAAATATTTTAACAAATACTAAGTAAAAGCAACAGTAAATACAAGAACTTAAAACTCTGAATCTCATGGCTTATCATGTGTATCTTTTGTAAAATTAAAAGTAAACAGAAACTGAGTTACCAAGCCTTCTTATGCCTGATTTGGCAGTGTTGCAGAAAAACAAAGCTGAGTCACCTTACTCCAAATGACACATAAAAGAGCCATGGCAGTTAATTCTACACAGACCCTTTTTGTACCATGATTTGAGATTCTTGCCTTTGTATCTGTATGTATATGAAGTCCTGTCAAAGGCAGTGCCAAATCAAAGAGTTGATTGTTTTATATTTACCTCTGATTGTTGTACAGCTTACGCTCATCTTTCACTCCTTAGCTTGGTGAGTGTGAAGACTTAGAATCTCTGACATGCAAAAAACATTTCAGCTGTAATAAAACTTCTGCACCACAACAACAGACTTTAAGTAATCAGAAAGTCTACAAACTTCAAAAGTCATCACATAAAAGCCAAGGTTTGATAAAAATTTCAACAGTTTAGAATAAATGATCATTGGAGAGGATCCTGGAAATGGGGATGCATTTTTCCCCACTTCTTCAATAAATATCTACAATAATTACATCCTTCCTGTTGCAGAAACATCAAAAATCTTAAACAAGGCAAAAGTTACAAGTTTCTGTTTCTCACTCTACTGATTGAAATTAGATTAATTAGATTAATTAAACCCCTTACACAACCTGCACAGCAGTAAATGGACTTCTGTCTTGACTTGGGTGTGCTCTGTGAGAACAGAGCAGTATCTAAGTACACTCCTTCTATAAATCGGAAGAAGGGATGCTTCATATAACGGACCTTGAGACCTCAAGTCAGCCTTTGGCTCCTGTACAAACAGGATTGAGCATGTAAACCCAATCTTTTTAAAGGAATCTCTCCTTTGTACTTAGATTACTTGCTTTGTGCATTAGAAAATGATTAAGAGACCACTAAATGTTTGGATCCCAAAATCACAAATGCAAGTAATCTCTCCAGCTATTTCTGTAAAACTTGGATTTACATGTGAATTTAAGAGAATGCATAATTGCATGGAAATTAAGGAATGGGATTATAGATCCCAGTGTCTGTGAAAGCAAGAAAACAACTCCCTTGTACTTCACAGAGAAAGAAGAGATGTTCTCAGTAGCAGGCTAAAGCAGGCCAAACTAGCTGTTAACCGGCTAAACTGTTGGCTTGATTGTCCATTTTATCAGATTACACAGGTTTAGGATTGTATTTGCTTTCAATACCTCTAGTTTAAGCAACTTCTAAAGTAGAAGGTCAGTGCCGTAAAATACTTATGGAAACTTTAATCAACACTTCACTCCAAACAATTGGCAAAACTGAGCAGAGTTTTAAGAAGTTTCTAGAGTCCTTTGTAGCTCCTCCTTTGTTGTTTGTTTGTTCATTTGATTGGCTTTTAATTCAAACACTGACAAGGTTGTTGAAGTCACAAATTTACAAAGGTAAATTGCACTAAGGGGGCCTTATTGGGTTTGTTAGACTGATGCATTATTTTTCAAGTGCAGAAAAAGAATGGAAATTATCAGAGACACACAAATGAACATGTTTATATTAAGCTTTCTGATCTTCACCATTTTATCTCTAGATGAAATCTGAGTTGGTGTCAGAAACTGCAAAATGGTGCTAATGACACAAATAAGGTTGTCTTCAAATGTTAAGTGCCTGAGCAATAGCAAGAGCCAAAGAAAATTAGATTGTTCTTCCTTTACTAACCTCTGGGTAACAGAGCAGCCTAAGTTTGCTGTTCCCATACAAACTAATGCATATTTTAAAGCAAGGGACAAAAAAATAGGATTTTCCCTACCTTTCAGACTGGAAATGATATGAGGGAATTTCTTCTCATTCATTGTGCTAACACTTTTTAAAGTTCTTTTCAGAGTAGAGTTATTATATGTAAGATCTTCTAAAGGAAGAATATTCAATGTTAATCAAATTTAGCATTTTTAATGCTAAAACAAATCAGTATAGGAGATTTATATAGCAATTTACTACATATGGTACTTGACACCTGTACCAAAAGTAATTTAGGTATAGTTATTGGCTAGATAGAAGTATTCAGCAATATAATTTTAGAGTGACTGTATGGGTTGAGACCTCAGGAACAGAAGCATATGTGTATTGGTGGTGTGGTTTAGCCCCAGCCAGCAACTAAGCATCATGCAGCCGCTCGCTCACTCCCCCTGCCCCAGTGGCATGGGGGAGAGAATTGGAGGAGTAAGACTGAGAAAACTTCTGGGTTGAGATAAGAACAGTTTAATAATTGAAATAAAGTAAAAGAGTAATGATAATAATAACACTACAATAATGATAATAATAATAATAATATACAAAGCAAGTGATGCACAATGCAATTGCTCACCACCCGCTGACCGATACTCAGACAGTTCCCGAGCAGCAATCGCTCCACGGCCAACCCCCCCCAGATTATATACTGAGCATGACGTCATATGGTATGGAATAGCCCTTTGGTCAGTTTGGATGAACTATTCTGGCTGTGCCCCCTCCCAGTTTCTTGTGCACCTGGCAGAGCATGGGAAGCTGAACAGTCCTTGACTAGCATAAACAGTACTTAGCAACAACTAAACCATCAGTGTGTTATCAGCATTCTTCTCATCCTAAGTCCAAACCACAGCACTATGTCAGCTGCTAGGAAGAAAATTAACTCTATCCCAGCTGAAACCATGACAATTGGGTAAGGCATAAGGTCCTTTTAGCTCAGTAATCTGTGTCTGGCAGAAACAAATGACAGTAGCATAAAAACAAAGCACATCCCAGGGAAACTAAGATACAGAGTCTTCTTTCATAGACAGAAGTTATATCTTTCTGCTAAAAGATAAGATTGGACATACTGAAGACGTGTCACAAAACAAATTTACAGATGTTTAGATCAAACTGTCTCACTTTTTAAAGGTGGCTTGTAGACTGTGGGTCAGGCCTTCAGGTAATATCAGTCAAGTATGTTAGTTATCAGTTTAATTATGGGGGCTTTTCTGAAACTAAAACTGGCCTATTTTTCTCTCTACATGTTACCTACTAATCAAGTGTTTAATGGCTTGGCTTGTCAAACAACCAGCCCATACTTGAATGGAAAAAATCAGTCTGGTCTGGATTCTCTTCCTAAGCTGTTGCAATATTACATCCTGTTTTTAAAAAAAAAAAAACAAAAAAACAACAACATAAAAAGGATTAAGGTAGAACTGCCTTTTGCTGTCACCTGAGTGCTACTAACTTTTCCTGGTGCTTGCTAAAAGATCAAAAACTATTCCACTGTTTTGAAAAAAAACCCAGATATTCAAGGTCATGAAAAAATTAAACCTCTTTCACTGTGTTGGTTTTGTACCTTTCAGCTGGGATTACAATCCAGAGTGCATAGGCCCTAGAGCTTCTTTTTCTGAACCAGTAGCTAAAAATGGACCAGTGATAATTACCAAGGAAGCAAACGGCACACACTTGATTCTGAAGATTTCTATTAGTAATAGTTCCTACCTAGGGAGAAGGGGAGTTGTGAGTTTCCCAGCACAACTGCAGAGAATTGCAAATTCTCCAGAACAAATTCAAAGCTGAGGTAAGCAAGAACACTTTGTTTGAATGACTGGTGGATGAGACACTTGGATACCTACTGAAAATATTACTTCCTTGAAAATACCTGGCACCACTTCTTAAAGAAGCATTAGATAAAATGTACATACCGGTATGTGTCATTGTGCAACTGACATTTTAAAGACAGGTCATAGGTCCTGAGAGACTGCTAGAAATTATGTGACTGATTCCAGGTGAATAGATTGTGGGAATTTGCAAGGAGATTGTTTCATAGAAAATATTGTTTAATATAAAAAGAGCATAGTGGAAAAGCATTAATGGCCAAATTAATAACAGATGACATTAACATTATATGAAAATTAGTCAACATTGAATAATGGAAAGATCACATATTTTCAATTATATTTATCTGAATTTAGGAGTGGAATATGGGAATATTTTTCTACATTTCAGAAGATTTTGACTGGTGCCCCTGGGTGCTTGGGTCTGTAACATTATAGGCCCAGTTCAGCGAGGCTTGGACAGAACCAGCATGTTCTCATGCCATCACTTGGAGAACAGTCAGTACCTCAAGGGACTACTTGGCACTCACACAATCCAGTTGTATGTTCATCAGTGAGTAATGGATCCTTCCCATTTATGTTTCTGGCTTCTTTCTCTTAGTTTGTACCACGGCTTTTAATATAATTTGAATCTGGGGAGTAGGGGAGGAAGTGGCAGAGATTCATTGTCTGTTGATGGATAATTCATCAATCTAAACCAAAAGCCTTGAAGGAGTGAATCTTCACCTTTGCTTTACAGTGTATGACACAGAAAAAATAGTTTTTTAATTGCAGTAGCTGGAGTGAGGTTTGAGATAGAGTCTGTATAAATCCACTGTAGGCCTGAATGTTAAATATTTGCATTTTTGACCTTTGTATACTTGCTACTGTACTCTAGTCCTTTTCCATGTTTGGGTTACTCATTTAATCTGGCATTTTTCTTGCTCAGGCTATTCTGATTGAGGTGCTTTAGGAAAGAATCCAGACAGTGTTTTTCTTGTGTGCTCCAGATGGTTGCAATAACATACTACTGAAGTGAATGCCAGTGGTAAAGGGAAATTCCTCTACAGGAAATACTCTGCACCTGACAGCAGCCGATAGCTCCTTAGGGAAAAAAAGGCACCAATTTGTTAGCTGACAGTTAACCAGTAAACAAAAAAGTAATCTTCGTAAAATTATATTACGTGTATAACTTCCAGTAACTGAGTTTGAAAAATAAGTATAATTAATGACAAATATAAACTGTTGCTTGAGGATTACTGCAGAAACGTATTCAGCCACCATTCTCCTTCCAGTCTTAGCATCTGTTTACTTTTCAGTTTTCAAGAGAAAAAAAAAAACAAAAACAAAAACCTCCTACTCTTTCCAAGCAATTATGCAGAATGTATTCAACAGAGGAAAAAAAAAATAATCTCCCATTATTTCTATATTTTAAAAACATTTTGATGGATATTTGCAAGAGGGGTGCAATAAGCATGGTAAAATGATGTTTTTCCTTCCCTGACCTATATTCTTATTGTTTTTTGTCATATATAATATTCTATTGATTTGCATTAAGACAGCCATTTTTGTTAATTCTCTCCACCAAAAGTATGGACATTGAACTAAGTGTTACTGTGAGAGCAAATACATTTCTGCATCTTTCAAGGATGTGTATGCATATAGTTCGGTTTTCTTATTCTCCTACATTAAATTAAAAGATTTTTTTTTTTTTTTTTGCTTGCCTATCCAGTGGGTCATTGTGGACTCAAAGCATTGCACAGAGAATTACTTACACAATGTTAGAAGCCATTGTATAATATGAATGGACAAAGTTCATGTAACTTGGACAAAGTTCATAATGCCACATTACCTCTAGGTACTTGTGTTCTGACTGAATTTGGTTTTGTTAACCTGTCTTACTAAATCCGTAGGCTGTACTCTGTTGAATTTTACACTGAAAACTGAATTTCTGTTGAATTAAAACAAGTCACAGATATAACTGATACTCATATGTTTTTAGTACGATGCTCCTTTTATTTATCTAGGTACTGAGGGACTCATTTGTGGAAAATAAATAATTTAAATTCTTTCTCTTGTGTACTTTTCAGAGCTTTTGACATTTTTGGACAAATATCACTAGTTAAAATTTGACAGAAAAAAAGCCCACTGCAATTTAGTGCCTGGGGAATATCCCAGATGGAGGCTGGTTCATTTGCTATGATTGTTTTACAGCTCACCAAGGAAGCCTTATAGAACACAAATGGTTCAAAGAGGACTTAGTTTCAGCAAGTTTATCTTCCAGCTAGGTAGTATTTCTTATTTTGCCATGAAGTGGTAATAAATCTTGGGATTTGGCATTCCAATACAGAGACATTATACAGATTTTTCTTTCAACTGTATTAACGAATATGACACTCCATCCTGGGCAGATTGATGGAATTGAACATGAGTTATGCATGGGAGACATTTTATTCATATTTAATAGAGAAATTCTTGCTTTTTTTTTTTAAGTGAGGCCAAAATAACTAAGTAATTTCTTCCCACAACATCACTCAACAAAGGATTTGCCAGATAAGAAAAGTAACTTTTATTGCCACCCTGATCATACACATTACACACAACATGCAATGAAAATAGATTTGGATTCCATAAAACTCTGCTCTACTTCTACCTCCAAAGGAGAATAACATACTCTAAGCTGTCTGTTCAGTTTCTTAAAAGCTTAGCTCCATGCTTAGGGTTCTGCTCTACAGATAATCAGCCCCATACTGTCTTTACCGATATGTAAATCCTTAGGAGAAATATGTGCAGTTTGTGCACTTGACCAAAAGCACGATATCACTGGTTTCATGCTATAAGTATGGTATGCCTGATTTGAAATCAATATCAAGAAGAAAAAGGTTGGAGAAGAAAGACAAGAACTTGGTGCAAAGCGTGGCTTTGCCTTAATGCTGATTTCCGTTATGTTTGCTAGTTACTGTTTGGAAATGAGCCAACTTAATTCAGAAGCATGTAGTTTATTTTGTGAGATCCTGAGATTCTTTTAAGGGAATAACTTTTTGTTTTTAAAGAAGTGAAATAACATAATGGCATTTAATTATACCACACTTCAGAAAGTGCTTTTAATTTTTTCCATTAACTGAAGAGTCTTTCAGCCTCTACCAAAATGAACTACAACTCTATAGTTCGGAGCATAAGCAGCTAGTGTGACTTCCTCAGCATAACTGTTAAGTAATTGTTTAAGAATTAAAAAAAGTACACCATATTCAGTTAAATATGGGAGCATTTTTGAAAGAGAGTAGCCCACTATTCTTTTAGGATAGAAAAGATAAAAGATGAAAACCTGTGTTTAACAAGTACCTGTAATGTAAGTTAGTGGCATTGTTCTATAGATCAACTCATTGTTTTAATTTAACTTATGATTAATTTTGAAGATTTCAATGAATATTTTAATTAGCACATGTCCAATATGAAGCCTGTAGCAACTGAATTAAGCTTTCTTCCCCAATTTCATTTGGGATGAAAAAGACAAGTTTACTATTTCAGTGCTTCCCTATCTTGTACATGGAATATTTCCTTTAGGGACAAATTCAAAAGAGGGATAGAAAAAAGATTACAGTTTTATTTTTCATTCCCAAAATTAGTTATTTCAGCTAGGTATCTTTTTGCTTTGTAAATTATGTAATTTTGCTTGGAAAGTTTGAAAATGTTTAAAAAAAAATCAGAACATTCAGATTAAAAATGTTTTGTTTGACCTAGAAGACTTGGTTCAACTTTTACCTTTGATAAATAGCACAAATCCCAAACAAAATACCTTCAACAAGCAACAGCAAATTAATTTTTAGTTAATCTATCTGAAATACCCATGACTTGGGGAAAGTAGGATGTAGTTCTACATATATAATTTGGAAAGTGCTCATTTGGTTTCTATTCTCGTACAAGAGAATAGAAACTTTCAAGCATGAAAGTTTTATGGTACTGTATCAGCCCCTCCCAAGTAGGTAAGCATTTGGGGCTTTTTATTGTATTATTTTGTGTTTTTAATAAGAGAGAAGTGACTAAATTTAAAAGTTACTACATTTCTGTATTTCTGATATGACTGCCGATTCTCATGAAAAATTATTTCTGTGATTCATGTACATTTTATGATTACTCATAATTTCCTGCATAGTTTCCAACTCTCTTTGTGACTTCACACAAAAAATAAATAGCATAAATAAAACAGCATGATAAAATCACTGCTTTGTGTGTGTGTTCAGTTCATTCTATTCGTAACGCTGGGCTGATACATAGGGTTTTTTTTTTTCCAAAAGGAAAAGTGCCATCTACTGAATCACCAAAACAAAAATTTGCAACATCTTGAGACATTTTCCTGAGAGATGTCCTTTCCAATTACTGATCAGGCCTTACTCAACTTGTGAGCTTTAATGAGATCACAGCTGGCAATGATATGGTTGAGTGCCGCATTACTTCAGTAAGTATTCATTTAATGTGTGTTTTATTTTGTTACGTCGCTTTTTTCTGGATTAAAAAGTGTTAGTGGAAGATCAGTGAACTGCACCTTGAAGGTCTTAAGCTTTTGTCTCCAAAATAACTTTCTCCCCAAGATTTCTGGGGAGACTTCTTGTGCATCCTCTGCATCTCCCTAATGGCCTACAGAGGGCTACTGACTTCCAGTAAGGAGTTACTCTTCTTTTCCCTGAATAGCCACTTGAGGTTTGGTGAAGGTACGGACAGAAAGACTTCAGAAAGAAATAACTGATAACACACTGATAAATAACGTTTGCTTGCAGACACAGAAGCAAAAGAAATGGAACAACTAGTAGATAACTTTGCTATGGGACACTACCTATAAGTTAGGTGAGGCATGGTTTAGCAAGGTATAGCACATTTTTTAAAGGCATAAATGCTTTCAAGACCAATAGGACAATGAACTTTACTCAGGACTTAGAAAAGCTGTCAGTTTTTTTTCAGAGATAAGCAGTAGATACTTGGATGAATACAAAATATCAGCCACTATATAATCCTGCGCAGCTCTTAGAAGAATGTCACTACAAAAGTGGAGGGATTGGTGAAGTGGACATGATTTATATCTTCAAAAGTTTGGGAATTCTCCAAACACCATCCCAGGATTAAGGAAATTTGATAACCACAGGATTATAGGTAAAGTCTTGTCATGACTTAAAACTAACTGATGAGATAGAACAGGAATAAATTTTCCATTCTTAAAGTAAAAATATTTAGCAGTGAGAAGTGCCAAGGCTTTATACAGAGACAATGAAAAGGTAAGTAATTGTGGGGGAAAAATATGTCTAATCATGAGTGATCAACTAGGAGAGACAAAATTTAGAGGGTCTGTAGCAAATCTGGTAGTAATTTTGTGACAATGTTGATTGTTTCTACAGAAATGTAGTAGAAACCATCCCTTACCTATTCAACCCATATTATGTATAGGTATGTACAATACACTGTTATACAGTATCCTTAACTTCTGTCAGAAAATAGACTTTTTTCTCTAATTATAAACTGGATATGTGGTGGCTTCTGCATGGATAATTTCACTGATACCTTTTCATGAATGTTTTCTTTTTTTTTTTCTGTTCATACAATGCCTTTGAGGAATAGTATTCAAACATATTAATTGAAACTTACTCAATAACTTGTGGGCTGCTTTTTTCCTAATTTAGTGGTGACTGCAGTTTGGAAATTCAGACTGTATTACTTAGCTAACTTCAAAAATCATATGATGTTGTTGCTCATACAGAAACAGTTAAGCAAAAAATAACCAGCAGGAATACTTTTAAAAGTCAGTGTTGCAAGAGCTTTTGCTTTGGAGAGATGAAAAAAAATCTACCATGAGACTTGAGGAAAGTCAAGAGGAAAGACATGGGCTCTTCTTGATCATGGTCTCCTTGAAATTGTTTAAAAGGTCTGTGAGACACTTGGGGGAGAAAAAAATTCCTTTATATGCCCACTAACAAATTATTTCAGCCAAACACTGCAGGTTTTATAGTGGTAAAAAGTGGAAAGATAATCACGCCTAACCCAAGACAGTAAGAGGTGCTGTCAGCCCCTGCCTATTTGTATGCCAGTCCCACACCCTTCCTAGAGACAAACGGTTCATCACCAAGTGAGATTTTTACCATGTGCAGACACTCCACTCTGGGCAAGGTTTCTGCTTGTCTCCTCCTGCTTTAGCTAGGTTAAAACATCTCAGGCTGCCAAAATTCTCAGAAGCATTTACAGCATCAAAGTCAGTTGCAACCATGCAGGGTGATCCTTGAAGCAGGGCTTGGCTGCATGCCCTCTTCTTGCTGTTCATAGCTAGTGGGAGGTAGAAATACCTAAACCAATTCCTTTTACCTGAATATGCTGCCTTTTGCAGTAAGATGAAAAGCCACCAGCGGTGAGTGGTCTCTAGCGATCTCTTCCTTTTGCCCCACAGATCGATCTCGGAATAATGCTAGGGAAAGTGTGCGTTCAAAAGCAGCACTGGCTTCTACTTCAGAGAAAGAGACAGGTAGCATATTTGTAAAAGGTATTCTGGCTCATGCAGATTTTTTATTTCTATCTGATGAGATGCACAACGTTTACTTCTCGAATAGAACAGGGTATACTGACCACTGTGTGTTTGCAGGGCAGTATATAGGGGTGGGCAGAGACATGTAAGTGCCTTTTACAAACTTGGCGGCATTTACAAAACACTGTCCTTCCTATAGCCTCCTTACAGCAGCGAAGTCCAAAACGAGCATGCGGCACCCCAGAGGTGCCAGAACGGTTACTTTGCAGTGCAGAGGTGTCGTCCGAGTGTCACCTCCCAGTCATGACTCTTTTCACCAGAAACAGGCACTGTTGACTCCTTCGACGGGAATTTTTCCGTGAGCCAGCCACTAGAAGTGTTTCCTTTTTTTTGGGGGGGGCTGTTTTGGGAGGTAAACATTTTCCTGCGGTACAGCTCGTGCAACCAGCCCCCGCGCCCGGGGACCACCCGGGGGGGGTGGTGGTGGTGGGGGGTGTCTGGGGTGACCCAGCGCCGCGCACTCGGCCCCGCCGGCTGCCGGGCCGGGACGAGGGGGGCAGAGCGCATCTTCCGGAGGAGTCGCCCGGCCTCCCCCGCCCCCCGGGGAGCGCAGGGGGGGGGCGATGCGGCGGGCGGCGGGCGCTCCTCCCCCGGCCCCTCTCGCCGGGGCGGGGGCCGGGGCCGGAGCTGGAGCAGCAGCGGGAGCGGGAGCGGGAGCGGCAGCGGGCGGGGCGAGGCGCAGGCGCGGCGCACGGCGGGCTGCAGCCGGGCCCCCGCGCCGCTCCCGGGAGCCGATGGCAGCTGCACAGCGCGGCCGCCCGGCGGAGCGCGGCGCGGCTCGGCGCCCCCGGCGCGGGATGCGCGGGCGGGCAGGCGGCGGCGGCGGCGGCGGCGGCAGCGGCTGCGGCAGCTCCGGGAGCCGGAGGGACGGGGCCGGGCGGCCGGCGGCCGCCGCGCTCGCCTGACCTGCGTGCCCCCCTGGCCGCGCCGGGCTGCCCCGAAGGATGTCCGCCCAGTCCAAGGGGACCGCATCCTCCTCCTCGTCGCCGTCCGAGGGCCCGCCGTCAGCCTCCAAAGCCAAGGTGAAGGAGCAGATTAAGATCATCGTGGAGGATTTGGAATTAGTCCTGGGGGACCTGAAAGACGTGGCCAAGGAACTTAAGGAGGTGAGAAGCGGAGGGCTGCGGGGGTGCATCCCCGGTCCGCGCCGTGGGGGGCGAGCACCGTGGGCCGGGGGGCCTGCTCCCCGCGGGGCTCCGCTGCCGACCCCAGCCTGCTTTCATCACTTCTGCACCGCAGGTCGAGCAACTGGTGTCCGGGCTGGGCACGGGGCGACCCCCGGCCGTGCTCCGGGGCTGGCGGCTCTGCCTTGCTGCGGCGCCCGGCGATCCGGAACGGGACGGGGCGGCGCAGCTGGAGCCCCGTGTTCCGGCTGCGCTGGGCCCCCCGGGCCGGTCGTGCTCCCCCCGCCTGCGAGGCGGCTGTTCCCGGAGACTTCCCACCTCAGCGCACCGCGGGAGGGTTTTTATTTTTTTCCCCGGGAGGCCGGGAGTGCCTCTCCTGCGGGGTCCCCGTGGGAGAGGAGGGCGTTTGGGGGAGCTGCGGGATCCGCAATCCTGCCCGATCCCGGGCTGCGCCGGGCAGGCATCCCGGCGGTGGAGAGGCGTCAGGAGCGGCTCCACTCCCGCTCCAGAGGGTTTAACTTTTCGGCTGCTTGGTTCAGCCCCACGTTGACCCCCCAGGCAGCAGCCCGGCTCGGGTCTCCCGGCCGGTGAAGGCTGGGGGGTCCCGAACCCCCCGCACCCTCCGCCCTGGGCGAAGGGTCCCTGCCGGGCTCGGCAGTACCGGCACGGCAAAGTCTGCCTCTGCCTCTGCAGGCTGCTTCACCGGCAGCTGAGCGCCCTGTTTATCTTGCCTATCTGGCAACATTGCTTTCGCAATCTTCCTTTTGCCGGTGGCGAGTGTCATCTCCCCTAGGTTAATCTGCAGGCGGAGTGCGATTACCGCGGGCATGTTCATAAGCAGGGAAATGCTGTAGCTGAAGGAAGATAATTTGACTGTCCTTTTGGAGATTTCCACGTTATCTTGATTTTGCTACACAACTGGTCGACAGATGGTTGGATTATGCACCAAAATTCAAGTCCGGAATGTCTGTGCATTGCTTTATAATCCTGTATTTGACATTTATAACAGGCTGTGGTTTTTTGCTATCAAATATTAGTTTTCTATTTTAACAACATTGTCAACAAGTTTCATTCAACAGACTTTTGCCATCTGAGGCAGTCTGAAATTCACCCAGTGCTTTGTATAATGTTGAAGGATGTATAAACACACGGCTCACTAATCACAGCTGTTAGACTTCTTTCTCACCCACAATTCCAGATTTCTCCTTCTTTTTTGAAAATATATCTATAATTTCTCTTTTCCTTAATGTGCTACTGTCTGTGCTTTGTAATTTTTTTGAGGTATTTTGAAGTAGAAATAAACCTTGTTTGTAGGGCAGTTCTTTCAACATTTTAAAGACTGATAGAGCTAACTGGCTTCTGTTGCTGCAGAAGTGCAGAAGAACATTTTCAGGACCTGGAGAGGATGTACTGTGATCTGTCCCGTGAATGTAAATTATTCTCTGCACGTAATCGGTCCTAGCTTTTCTCTAGTGAGCAAACAACATCACTGTAGGTGGAGGTTGTACGTCATCATTTACTGTGGCATGTTTTATCTAAGCAAACTTGTCTGTTCTGGTTGACTGCATCTGTGAAAGAGAACTGGATTTACATCTGCTTGATGGCGAAATGACTTGTGTGGAACTCCTTTTCCAGAGTAGAGTGAAACGTAAAAGGGAAGTTGTAGAGAAATGGTGCTGTAACTCTATTAGGTTACTATGTACCTGTTGAAGGGTGGAAGGATTGCCAAGAATATCTATTTTGAGAAAGTAAAAGTATTTTTATAACACGGATAGTTAAATCTCGTTCATAACCACACATGAGTTTTTGAGTAATGCTTTTCTCTACATATGTCTTACAAAGATGATAGCTGCAACACTGACAAACAAGGGTTGCATATGCAATTATCTGCTTGCTTGCAATATTATCATTATGTGTTAAATACCCTTGACATTTATTTTGAAAAGTCCACAGAAGTTTGCCATCTGAGTACCTCCAGTTGTCTGCCTTTTGTAGCATGGACTAAATCTATAAAAGATCATCTGCAATGTATACCTTTTTATGTGAAAGTGAGGTAATTGATATTATAAGCTAATAATTAGTCTCTTTCATAGGTTGTTTGTAGGTGTTAGAAAGTATTGACAGCTCTTTCATTAAAGCATATATGAAGTTGGTCTATAGACACTTTTGGACTATTATACACAGAAGTATACCTGTGCTTCATTTGTGGTTCCTTACCGTAGGATCAGGCAAAATGATAAATTAGAGGATGTTTGCACTTCCCATTTTCACTGCAAATTGTGTTCTTCTGGAAATGTTTTGGCTATTCTTTTTTTTCATTGGGTGTTTACTGCAGTCCAGCTGTTGTGCTACCACCTTTCTGTTGTTCATTGCTTTTTTTTTTTTAATTAGGAATATAGTATTCTGAAAATAGCCTTTCATTCTTTTTATTACTGTCTTGTTAAAAAGACTTCAATTCTGCTACAATGGTAGGGCATGAGGGTTTTTTTGGTGCAGTTACAGTAATATTTGGTTGTGATACTGAAAATAGGGCATTTGTAGAACACTTCTTTTTTCCTATTTATGTCTATCTATTTGTTACCCTTAAATATAAATTATTTATTTATTTATTAGTTTATACTTGATGTAGCACTTTAGCTATTGGGGTAGACTGGATGTCCTCTCCTAGCATCTTTCAGGCTTCCTTTGTAAGATTTTATATTCAGAGTACTGTCAAATTGAAAGATAGTTTCATTGCTTCAAAGTGAACTATTCTATAACAGTAAGGAGTATGGCTGTACAAGACTTGTATGTCTTGTTACATTTAGCTTGTTATAGTTTGCTTACATTAATGTATTTCCATCTGCCCTTTGTTCCAAAGCTTTTTCTAATTGATGCTTTAACATGTTTTGTATTTAAAAGGGGGGAAGGGAGGATTGGGGTGTGAAATCCAGATGTGCAAACCATGAAGCTTATAAATTTATTGTAGAAACACGTGACTAAATCATGTGGAATAAACCAAGTACATGTTAGGAGTTGCTGTGTCTCAGAAGTGGAACATCTGTCTCTTTTTTTCCCCCCTTATTTATTGGTCTGCTTCGCTTAGGGTAAGGTAACTATAAAAGACCAAGAATGGAGCAGGGGGGTGACTGGGAGACATGTTAGGATGGAGTGGTACTAAGTCCAGAGTCTGAGCTCATGTATGGCTAGATCTCTCTAGGGTGCAGTTAACTAAGGAGAGACTTGGCCCCTTTTGTTTCCATGCTACAAAGAAACACAGGGTGGGTGTGTACCAACAGTGGGATGTGTTTTTGTGCTGCAAGAAATTAATGGATTTAAAATAGATTGAGTGGCGGTTATTTGATGAATATTCCAAAGAAAAATCAAAGGGGTGCCGGAGGGTTGAGTAACATTGACTATTGCTTTAGTCCAGGCTATTTCGAAACTAAGTTGATGAAGCCTTAAACTTTGATTCTCCTCCAGAGGATTGGATAAAAGACCTCTTTCTCTGGAGTCTGTCTAGAAGGATGGTTATTATTAAGTCCTGCTTTGCAGATGATATTTATCTGTCTGGTACCTAAATAATGAGGTGATGAACACTACTGGAAGCCAGAAGATGTGTGCTAATTAAACTATTTTGGATGTAAAATGCATGATCTAGCCCTAATTCTCTGATGACTTCAGAAGGGATTGTAGGGGTTTGTGCATGCACATCTGCGGACAGCAGGGCACAGAGATCAGTATCATCTTAATACTGATACAATTTTTAAGACTTCCCTGCTTTTACGTGTTATGATAATGTTGCACTTTTCTGTAGCCTTGCATTTATTTACAGTAAGGAAATACTTAACTAAATCATTTGATAAATACTTCTTGTAGTAATAAGAATTCATCATGTAGAACAGATGATAACCAGTTCCTGGAAGTTATGTGTGAAATATTTGCATAGCTTTTAATTGGCTAAATACACTTCAAACTTTTATCGAAAGGAAGCAGCTGTGTAGCTATTTCCAATGTTTAGAATAATCCAAAATGGAGGTTGTTGTGGTTTAGCCCCAGCCAGCAACTAAGCACCACGCAGCCGCTCGCTCACTCCCCCTGCTCCGGTGGGATGGGGGAGAGAATCGGAGGAGCAAGAGTGAGAAACACTCCTGGGTTGAGATAAGAACAGTTTAATAATTGAAATAAAGTAAAATAGTGATGATAATAGTAACAAAATAACAATAACAATAACAACAACAACAACAATAATAATAATAATAATAATATACAAAGCAAGTGATGCACAATGCAATTGCTCACCACCCGACGACCGATACTCAGACAGTTCCTGAGAAGCAATCACGGCTCCCCGGCCAACCCCCCCCCCCCCCCCCCCCCCAGTTTCTATACTGAGCATGACGTCACATGGTATGGAATAGCCCTTTGGTCAGTTTGGATCAACTGTCCTGGCTGTGCCCCCTCCCAGTTTCTTGTGCACCTGGCAGAGCATGGGAAGCTGAACAGTCCTTGACTAGCATAAGCAGTACTTAGCAACAACTAAACCATCAGTGTGTTATCAACATTCTTCTCATCCTAAATCCAAACCACATCACTATGCCTGCTACTAGGAAGAAAATGAACTCTATCATAGCTGAAACCAGGACAGAGGTGCAGGAGAAAGAAGCCTTCATAGGCATTGCACATGCGTCAGTAAATTCCAGTCTTTCTGAGTCTATCTCCTCTGCTTTAAATCCTCCAAAAATGTCTTGCTGACAGAACAAGTGAATAATCCTCCCTCATCTAACTGATGTGTTATTTTCCATAAAGATGTGATCTATAAAATTTGGGCATGATTTAACAAATGACGTTTTCTAAGTGATGATGCAACTAGCAGATGCCAGCTCCCCCTCCCCCAAACACCATGACAAAGTTTGTTATGGGGTAGACCACCTGATTCCATAACCAGGCCGGTCATCATTCTTTTAAGAGGAGGTAGTCATGTATTCCATGGTCTTCATGACTGGATCAGGCCTGTAGAAGCATATTAGAATTTCAACACCAATGTTTTCCATTCCGGTTTTGGTTTTGTGTTCAGCTAATGATCCAGATGGCAGAAAGGCACTTCAGGTTTTTGCCTGTTAATCCAGAAACTACAAAACTGCAGTTTGTATCCACCAAGAGGATTAGAGCAGCAACAATCAATCATGTATCAGTACCTCTGATGTGCAGGCAGCAATACAAACACCAATACAAAAGATGTTTTGGGTTCATGTTGCTGCATGAAGGCAAGGGGGGAGGTATTATGGCATAGATACAGAATATACTCTATAGAAACCTAAGAGTATGTAGAACAATACCAAAATGTTTTGATCCTTTCCTTCCCTGCCTTGTCTCCTTTTTGAGGTCTCTCCAGATGTGAAGGACCTGCTGCTCCTTTTGCTAGGTAGTGGCAGTTGAAGGAAGAGGTTTTTGAACATACTTGTTCCTACTGTTCGAAATCAGATAAATGCAGATGCCTTTCTTACATATGGATTCTGGATGCTGCCCCTCTTAACAGTGTTCCTCTCGGAGTCTTGTTTCAGTGGATACACTCTCTGTATATGCAGATCTGGTCAGTGAGGTGTGAGAGGGACTGAAGCTTTCTTGTGATATTTATTGCTGTAGCTGGGGTTGTGGTCCAGTTCAGGCACCAGGACCAAGGTGTTGTATGACTAATGGCATTGCCCATTCCAAAACTTGCTAATCTCTCCAGCAGCAGACTTTTTTTCTGATTTCTTACTGCAGTCCTTAGTGACAAATGCAATCATGAACTGTACCTGGATGTTTATTGTAAGTGCAGAGCATGAGTCATTATGTAAGAACAGCACTGCACAGCAACTTTATTGTGATCTGCCCAGGGGTCCAAACAGGGCCATAAATAGTCATTGCAGGTAACTGAATCATAACTTTTCCTTTCCTTTTATTTCTTGTGGTCTATGAAGCATTTATACAGTTATACACAACAAAAAAGTGCAAATGTATTAAGATAAAATTCTTATGCTGGTAGTGTCAATAAAGCTAATAGAGCTAAAAGGTAACTGTGAACCTTAAAAAAACATGATATTTTAAGATTGTCAGGGGCATTTTAAATGCTGATATATGACAAGATAAGGTTGCTCCACAGCTGATTTGTAACCAAAGCTACCAAGACTTAGTAATTGTGTTGTGTAACACAGTGAAAAGAATAGCTGGTATACATATACAGCATTGCTTATTAAGATCAAGAGGTTTGACAGAGGGAAGCACACTGTCAATTTATGCTAGCTATTTTGTTTTTATAAACACTCATGTCAGCTACTTCATTCCTTTTATGCAATACTAAGCTCCTGATAGTAATGTGTATTGTGCAACCATAAGCTAAATAGAGCATAGATAAATTCAGTTTTCAAATAAAAAACGTACCACAGTAAAAATATGTATCTTTGTGCTAAAGTTTGAACTTCACACAGTCTGTGTGCTACTGACCGCGATACAGAAAACAAAAGAGTGAGGCACAAACTTCAGTCTGTTGCAGTCAGGTTTTGCCATTGATTTCAGTAGGAACAGAAGTAAGTTTAAGGGTGACAGAAATTAGCTTTGGGCTGCTTCATTTTTATTAAAACTTCAAAATTCAGAGGAATCAGTTGCTGCTATGTGTATGTATGAATGCGTCACACAAAAACAATGACTTGGTTGAGCACTATCATGGAAGTTTTGCAGCTTTTTGCTAGTTTCCTCTGGAAATGAAACAATGCTTCTGTTCCCATTACTCACATTGGACAAAGTTCTGGAATAGCCTTCCCACTTCCAGTCAAAAACTACCAGCCAAATTGCTACTCATAGTTGATTTGTACACAACTAATTAATACTCCTCTCGGGGGAGGTGTGGGACAGGTGCAAATGTCCCTGAGTTTAAAGACTAGTTTCCCATAGTGCCGATTTCACGATACCTTTATGAAGAGCACCACTGTCCTCTTCTAGTTTTCATTTCTTTTAGAGATGCAAAATATTGGTGGCTCATAGTCTTCACTGTATATTATACGTGTTCTTTGAAAGGCAGGTGAACTGAATGGTCAGTGACCTCACAGTAGCTCACGTATATCCTGCTCAGGTGTCCCTGTTTTTTTTTCTTTGGTAGAGATTATTGCTGTGAGGCAGAGTGAAGGGATCTATTTTGCATACGTATTACTGTACTTACTACATAACCTGTGGCTGACATTCAGCCATGCAGGTCAACACTAGCATAGTTACTTACACATAGCAAGGGCTTTTTTTCATTCTGCTAGTAATCAGGCTTTTTGTTTTGTTTTGGTGTTTGGGTTTTTTTTGTTTGTGGTTTGGTTTTTTTTAATAGATGCGGTAAATAGCAGCTAATGTACATTGTTTTCTTAAGGTAAAGGTCTTGAGGTAGCATTTCATTCATATTTCGATGCAGGGTGCATATTATCTGTTTTACCAAATCTTTAATATTGTTAGCCATGAATGTGTGATAAGGGCTGCAGGCTATACATGCCTTCTTCTCTCACAGCTCATGTCCAGTGCTGTACATCATGGACTCTGGTCATTCTTGCTGCAGCTACCTGCAATGCTTCAAAATGCCCTTTCTTACTGTACTCAGGGGAAGAAGAAAAGCAGAGCCTGCTTTCACTGTGGAAGGACTGAGAAAATTCTCTAGCAGATCTATCACTACAGCTTCCCTGTGTCAGGCTGTGTGTGTATGTTGAGTGACCGGGGTGGGAGGGCTTGGTGAGCTGCTGGCATTCTGGTTTTGTTTAAAATTACTGTGCGACAGCTGATGGGAGTAGTGAGGAGCAATTGCCTCCAAACAGGAGTAGTGCTGTCAGTTGTTGCTTCTGCAAAAATTACAGTATGTTCATATATCTTTGAAGGTTAACAACTCATCCGTTGTTTCATGCAGCATGTGCCTCATTGCATTATGAAGACTGAGAGCACTGATGTTGAATCATTTCCAGATTTCATTGCAGATTATTTCTCGGTAATTGAAAAATCCTGCAATTTTAAAACACCTTTCAGTTTTTTGTTTAGATAAATCTGCAGTAATAATTTTAGTCTTTTATCCATGATGGTATTATGTTCTTCTCCTTATTGTGGTCTGTTTGCAGTTCTTTCAGTGAACAGATTCAAGGTAGAAGCAGAATAAGACATTCTTACTTGCACTGTAATCATTTGTGTTGTAGGTAAGAGAAGAAGATAATTTAGTACTTCTGAAAATAGTGTGAGAAGTTTATTATTTGCTTGAAGTCAGACCATATGCATGGGGCTCCAGGACTTCGCCGGGGAACCAAAAACTAGATTTGGGCTTTCCATTCAACTGCAGAAAGTGAGATAAGTGCTTAAATTATTCAAAATTTTGGTATCTAGTAACATTTTATACTTTACTGGAGATGGCACTGTGTTAAAACAGGCAGCTTATGTGGCCTGAAAGAAGTAGATTTTGAAAACAAACTGAAAACATTAACAAATGAGCAGTTTGGGCTTGCTTATCCATTATAATTTATTGGTGTGTACCCATGTAATGGTGTCCTTTCTGTATAAAATTAATGTGAAAATGTGAAAAATCAAGGTCAGTATGTCTTTTCTTTACTGCAGTGTAATAAAAAACAAGTTTAATTCTTTCTTTGCATCTTTGTCATTGAGATTTTTTTTGTGTGTGTGATATGCCTTCTGCTTTTTCTTGTCTTTTTCTTAAAACCAGGCAAAGAGAACACTTTTTCAGTGTTAGTTCTCTGAATTCTTGCAAGGGCATATGCTAATGAGAGAGTAATTGTCCAGCTAAATTAACTACTGAAAGTTCAGTAGTTATTGGGCAAATAGTTGGAACAAGTAATATTTATTTTTAAATATAGAATCACAGACTGGTTGGGGTCGAAAGGGACCCCTGGAAATTGTCCATCCCATCCAAGAGTCAACTAGAGCAGGTTGCTTAGGACCTTGTTCTTGAATATCTTCAAGGATGGTGACTCACAGCCTTTTTGGACTACCTATTCCAGTGTTGAATCACCCTTACAGTAAGAACATTTTGTCTTGAGTTTAAGTAGAATTTCCTGTATTTTGATTTGTGCCTGTTGCCTGTTGTCCTCTCATTTACCACCACTGAGAAGAGTCTTACTCCTTCCAATCAAGTATTTATACACATTGGGGGAAGATTTCCTTGAGCCTTTTCTTCTCCAGGCTCAACAATCCCAGTTCTCTCAGCTGCTCCTCATATAACAGATGCTCCAACCCCTTAGTCATCTTCTCAACCTTTTACGGGACTAGCACCAGTATATTCATGTCTGTCTTGTACTGGGGAGCCCAGAACTGCGCACAATACTCCAGACATAGTGTCAAATAATACGGTATATATTCAGTCAAAATTCTATGTTACAAACATTAGCTTCCCTCAATAAATATTTCTTTATCTGAAAACTTTAAATTAGCTCAAAAACGTATCTTCTGCTTTTTCATTAAAGTTGCAGTAATAAATGGTTATGGACTTCTCACTGCCTGTGATCTGAATCTGGATTTTTCTTACTTTCAGACAGAAGAATAAATAACACATTTGCAGTATAAGTCCCTATATGAATATAACGGATGCATACACCAAGGGTTTGGAGCTGGCATTCATAAGTGAGTGCAGCCACTGGAGCATGTATGTGACATTAGGCAGTGATGACAGGAAGGGAGGGCTGCAGCTCCTTCTGCTTTTACAGGAGTGCCGCTCCTCCATAACATTTCTCCATGAAACTATGATATATACCTTTCCCCACCTCCAGGTGAAATTGTCAAGGCAAACCCAATGTAATTACTCAAATCAACTTCGTGAACGATTCAGATTAATTTTGCCCCTCTGCTCCAACCTCTGCAGATGTCAATTTTCACTTTGATTTCTCATCTTTTGTTGCATCATACTAATCCCTCCATTTCTACAAGCCCTTTTGTTTTCTTTTCCTATCCCTTTTCCTCTTTTCCCTCATAACAGTTTCTGGTGCTTCTGCAACTTTATCTACCTCACTGTTAGTGGCTATCAAAATGACATCTGGCTTGTTAAACATGAGAGTGCTTGTCTCTCCATTCTTGAATGTTGTCTCAGGAAAGTCAACATCAAAGTTTTAAGCTTGGTCTTAAGAATTTCAGGTGATTCTGGCATTCATTTTAGTAACACAATTGTTCTCCTCATGCATCTTTCACATGCTAATAGGAGATTCTCCTGTGTAGGATCTGGAAGCATTGTCAGTATTTTTTGCTAGCTCAGTTTCAATCCAGTATAGCAACTGAAAGCTCTGTTGTTTGGATCCCAAAGTTATCTGGGTTGTTATTACAACCAAAAGCATTTTGTTGAAAGTCCATGATAGGTTAACGTTATTTTCCAGCTTTTCAGTTCAGCATCCAGAACATTTAAAATTCACTCTCAAAATACTACAGTACCACTCTCTTAAATAAATGATTTTCAGTTACCAATTACAGTGTACTTTATTTTACTGAGGATTGCAGAGACCATTTGTATGGGATAAGTTTGCAACGGCAGGTAGTCTCTGCTAGTGCTACTGAGTTTTACCTGTGATAACTGGAGTGGTACAGTCTAGGCTTACTTGACTTTCATTGCCTATAGGTAATTTTATGGGATGGTTTTAAGGTTCAGTAAAGCTGTGGCATTTGGGTAGAGAAATGTCCTGTGTATGGACACAGTGTCTGCTAATTTGCATTATTAAGACTAGGAAACCATACAAGCATACATACCTCTGCTGAAGTAGTAACTTTGGTTTCTTGAAATCAAAGTACAGAAGGTAAGGTGAACCTGTAAGACTTACAGAAAACTGGTGTTTGACCAAACTGGGAGGTTTATATTGAGGCAAGAGAATGAGGAGGTTGTGATTGTTAGTTGTTGTTGTTCTCTGTCAATAATTGTTTTGCATGTGTGTGTTCTTCAGATGGTGGTTATTTGATTCTGTCTATTAAAAAAGATTCATAGAATTTCAATGGTTTATTGTAAGCACTTTAAATCATGTGCAAACACTTTAGTTAATTATTTTCATTAGCTGTCTTAAATCTTAGCAAGCAGAGCCTTTGCTGGTGTGATACAGTGTAACCATCAAGGTATTTGACTAAGCTGAGACTTTAAATTAACATGATGAGTGTCACGGAAAATGTAGTGTACGACAAAAGTTGTATGAGACAACAGGGCTGCGCAAAAAAACCCCAACCCCCAAGCCAATATATTGCTACACATAATAATCTTTAAAGTAGGGATGGATGGATGGATGAGTTGCACAACAAAAAGTCACAGTACTTCAGGTGCTGAGAATGCTGAACCAGAAAAAATACCTGCTGCACCAGAGTGAGAATTTTTTATTTAGTACAGACTTTACAGCGTGGCCAGCAGGTCGAGGGATGTGGTTCTGTCCCTCTACTCTGCTCTGGTGAGACCTCACCTGGAGTACTGGAGCCCTCAGCACAAGAAGGACATGGATCTGTTGGAGCGGGTCCAGAGGAGGGCCACAAAAATGATCCGAGGGCTGGAGCACCCCTCCTACGAGGACAGGCTGAGAGAGTTGAGGTTGTTCAGCCTAGAGAAGAGAAGGCTGCAGGGAGACCTTGTTGTGGCCTTTCAGTACTTAAAGGGGGCCTATAGGAAGGATGGGGACAATCTTTTTAGCAAGGCCTGTTGTGACAGGACAAGGAGTAATGGTTTTAAAGCAAAGGAGGGTAGATTTAGATTGGCTATAAGGCAGAAATTTTTTACAATGAGGGTGGTGAAACACTGGAACAGGTTGCCCAAAGAGGTAGTGGAGGCCCCAGGTTTGTCTTTGAGGAAGGTTTGAAGGATATAGTGAAACTGATGACACTATAATGCAATTAGAACAGTGGCTTGAGTGACTTTTTCCCCCTATTTCTTTGGTGATGTACACCGAGTAAACTTAATTTGACTTTGATAGAGCTGCACCATCTTGTATTAACTGGCTTGTTGTTCTCAAGTGGTGCCAGTCATTCTGGAGATTTGATATATGTGTCTGTGTGTGTGAAGTTGGTGTCTGATTCATGTGATTCATGTTCTTCATTTTAGGAGAAATTAGAACCCCAGTACTTGTATAGACAGTAATATCTATGAACTGTAATGACAAGGTTCCAATTCTTTTATCTAAGGGTTAAGTTCATTGCATACCAAGGAGTTATAGTCTAAGATTGATTAAAGCTAGACATAGGTGGGAATTTTACACTTAATGTTAGGTAACGGATGGAAATACCTTTTTAAAAAATCTCTAAAAATGTCTTCTAAATTCTTAAAAGTCCTTAAAAGGACTTTTAAAATCTTCTGTTCACTAGTGAGTCTTTTCTAAGTGTTTGATGCAAGATTGTAAGTATTACAGGTGGCATCCTGGTAGAAAACCTGACTGTATCTTAATGAATGACTGCTGGATACTATTTCTAGGAGATAAACACTTGGCTGTCATTGTGAATCTCTACTTCAAGTTTCTTAGGAATTAAAAAAAAAAATCAGCTCTATCAAAGTTTACTCAGTGTACACAGCCTTAGAAATAGGGGCCACTTTTATAATACTTTCAACAGGTTATTAAATGTACCTAGTCAGTTATTTTCTCTGTAATTTGGTAGTCTGCTGCAAACTCACATCTGGCTTAGAATATAAATTATTTCTGAGTTTGAATGTTTAACAGATATTAGTCAACCAAGGGCATATAATAATATACTAAAAGAAAAAGTTAATAAATAACACTCTTGATGAATTCTTTCTTTAGGAAAAATGTAAAAAACTTTGAATTGATGCTTTGTATTATGGAGTCAGGTGTAGTTAATAATAATCTCTTATGAAAAGAAGGAAGGCTCTATATTTCTGGAGATCTTGTGGATCATTTGCTAAATGTGAAGCATGCTTCTGTTTAGTTTTCACCACTTCTGACAGTGACAACTCATGCTACAGCATTAAAGTCCTGGTGTTATGTGACAGCTTTTCAAATGATTTTTGTTTCTTTTATAGGTATCTTTTGAAAGAGTGGCAAGGCTCAGAGGGAATTTGGAACATTATTGAGCCTTAATTTTCTAAAAATCAAGTTCTTGTTTTAATAACTGCTTGTTTTGTACAGGCAGAGTACTTCTCCCATGTTCATCCATTATTTCTCAGCTTAATTTATTAATCGAGAATGAGGCATCATTGTTATCACTGTGAAATGCAGATATGTCTTCCTTCTATGCATGGCTTCTTGTACATAATGAAACAAAATTGTCTGTTACATAAATGCTAATATAATGCAATTAAATCTTGATCAAGTGGTTTTTATGATAATTAAATGTCTATTTTGACCAGATTAAATTGTTTCCTTGCTTTTCATGTAGTAACTATAGTCTTGCAACACTTTGGTACAATTTTTCATTGAAGAACTTTGTGCTAGACTTTGGGAGGACAAGATGTCAGCATCTTGCTTTGTTCTAACATAGAGCAGTAGCAAGTGTATGTGGCTTTAAGGTTTTCTTCCAATGAAGGAGATGTTCTTGGAGTCTTCAAGTGCTTCCTACTGCAGATTGCCATGTAATGCATATGTAGGAAACATAGTACAATGTTATTGTGAATGTAAACTGTTTAATTGAGGCAAAAAAACCCCAACAAACAAACAAATAAACAGTGACAATAAAATTTTGTTAAAATTTTAGTAGTAGTACAGATTAAGAGGAGGTTTATCAGAAAGTGTTTTCCCCTTAGCAGTACCCTTATCTTTGATTTCCTTCTGCTTCTGATTTTTTCATGGCATTTGTTTGAGATGCAAAGTATACATATGATAAATTAACATACACAGCGCACTGTGGTGTTGTGGCTAGGCTACTTGTGGAACTTGTCTCCTGTGACATAGACATATGCTTTACATAATTTTCTCTGTTCATGCATGTGTGTCCTCTGGTAGAAGTGGTTGCAGATAATGCACAAGGCATCCTTTTTTTTTTTAGGAAGCACATCCTGTTCCTAGCTCTGTAGAAAGAGATTTCTCTGAAGGAATGTTTTTCTTTAAGGACATCAAAGGGGAACAAATTACCTTAGTGTTTTCTGAACCACATCTGAGGAATAATGAAACTTTAAAAGCTCTGTAGAGACTTACAGGCTAAGTAGAAGTATTTGCAAGATGAGATAATGTGGTCCTCTGTATTATTGCAGTGTGTACATTACCAGGAAAGAAATCTTGAAAGTGAATAGTCTACTTTCTTAAATGAGAAGGCAAACATGTTGCATTAAATTTGGCAAGAATTTAACAGTTTCTTTTTTCAAAAGGTTCTGTGTTGCTGTTCTCCAAAGAATACGTTCTGGATGAATGTTGACACTGTTATCATCTTGATTTGCAGACTGGTCTTGGGCCTCTGCTGCTTGTTGTTGCCTTGCGCAACACGATTGGTAGTTTTCACTACAGGTGTGAAGAAAATCATAACTATAAAAAGTAGGAATAAGATTATTTGTGAATTTTTTAAATTCTTGGTAAAACCTCAAGATGTCACAGGTGCTGGAACTGTTGACATAGAATGAAGAACTTGGAGAAAGCACAGGAAGAAAGAAAGGAGGAAAAAGGAGGGGTGCTGATGGTGAAGGAAGGTAGATGGTGGAAAAAAACCCCCTTTGTCTGACAGTTTTTCCAGTTAGAAAAGGACGATGAAATTGGAGTAAAAGACATTCCAGCCATAAACTCAGCTTATGATATTATCTGAAATGTCATGACTCTTCTGTGTGGTGGTCTGTTTTATTTAAGACTAGACTGGAAAGAGCAAACTATGTCTCTGAATCCAGGACCATTGTACGAGAGGCAGATCACGTTTCTTTGTGAGTTTATCTAGCTCCATTTTAAATATAACCATTTCTTTTGTGGTTCTTCTCTTCCTACTGTTCCCAACAGAATAATATTTTATAACAATTAATGTAACAACTTGGAATCTTTTAAAAACTCCCCCCCCCCCAACACCCAGGGTCTTTTGCTAGTGTTGCCACTCAGCTCAGGTAGCTCTTGAATTTTTCTTCCCCTACCTGTACTTGTATGTTGGTACATTAGTAAAGAAAATCTTACTCCTTTTATTAATTTGATAGACTCTCTCTCCATTTGATGAAACAGAGAGCTTGTCTATCTCTATTTTGATTGAGTTAATCTTCACAGAAATCTGTACAATACTGTGGGTGAGGTCTAACCAGAGCTTTGCACAGTGTCGCTTATCTTTACTGCAACTACATCTTTTGCTACATCCTGAAGTTGTATTTCCATTTTGGTGTCAGATTGGCAGCTGACAGCCATACGGTGATCACCTTGTAGACAGAGGGTCTTTTCCACACAGGCCTATGAATTAGTGAACTTCCAGTCTGCAGCACAAAGCTATTTAGTTTGTCCTCATGTTTACAATCTTGCCTGTTGCACAAGGGGGATTTTATTCCACTTTGAAGCATCTATGAGATTTTCTTCATCCCCTGTGTATTGTCTCCTTGCTCTGCTGGATCAGCAGACTTCCTCAGAGCATTTACAACATTTGTGACAGGGTAATTAATAAAAATATTGTATGACATCAGCCAAAGTCTTCCTAAGGAGTTTCATTGCTGTTTCCTCCTGACCCAAATCTACTGCTTTTTGCATATCTAGAAAACCAGTTAACTACAAAGTAATCAGCAATCTGTCCAGAGGTGGCGTTTCAAACAGTATGTACTTAAGTTGTGGAATATCTTGCCACTATACATTATGGAGAACACAAGTTTTCATGCATGAAAGATAACAGTGGACAAAATTAATGAGAGGGAGCTCTCTAAATGCATAGAAAAGCCTAGAAACTGACTAAATTTATAGAATGAAGCACATGTCTCAGGAAAACCCTGGGCCTCAGGTGGCTGTAGCCTGGGAAAGTGCTTAAGGAGACTACTCATTGTGCTCTTCAGCATAGGTTTTTGATCACTGTTGGGGATAAGATGATAGGCTAAATAGAGCTTTGATCTCGTTCAGTATGGCCATTTTTACGTAGTTTGATTATCATAGTTTAGCCAATTTTATTTACTGTCTTTGTTTCTTTCTCACAGGGATTTCCGAAGTTAAGGGGTTTCATTTTAGGTTTACCAGCCTGTAGCTGCCATCCTTCCATTTAAATATAAATGTAATATCATACTTTTTCTCCATCACCTGGTGTCTCATTTGACTGTCAAGATTAAAAAGTCTTGCTACTGGCCCTGGAGATAACTGTGTCAGCATTTCTAGAGCAGCACAGCTAAGCTCGTCCCGTGCTGCTCACCTTGGTGCATTGAGTTTCTGGGCTTTCATTTCTGTCTCTGATGCTTGGAGTTTAATTTCCATTGTCCATCTTGCTGCTGGATAGGCATAACTGATATTCAGTGTAGGAATAAAAGCCAAGTAGTTCAACCAGGACTTGTGAAAGCTAATACAAATTAAAATTTGAGGGCCACCTGTCTTTAAAGTATACTGGCAACCATATTCCTTACTTTTCTTAAGCAAATCTAAAGAATCTTTCACTACTTAATATCAGTCGCAAAGTCTAATTCAGGTTGTTAATTATCTCTTTTACAATATATTCTTCTTGACTGTACAATCTTTATTTTTATGAAGTCTTGGTGGACTGTTCATTTCTGTGTGCTCTTTGAGGTAGATTCTCACCAAATTAGTTCTGGAAGTGAAGGGCTATGATACTTCTGATGGGTTTTATACTTTTACTTGAATAAATGCAGTCCTTCTCTGTATCCAGATTCGTGGGCCTCTCAGTTAACCTTGTTAATCATTCCCTTGTATTCTGTCAACATCTATCTTTTTTGAATTCAAGACCTATTTCTGATTTGTTGTTTTTCTTTTTTTTTTAATTTTAAACTACATGTGTTAAACTACTGCCATTATATGCGGGATTATTTCTGTGATTGCACTTTCTACAGGCCCTGAAAGGTCTGAAATGGTATAATATCTTACTGAAGCAGTGACTAGTTGAGGAGGATGTGTCTGGTTTCATCCTGAGGAATACTTCAGTATTACCATTAACAATAGCAATGTTGCTTGTGTTACTGGACATACTTGAGTTAGGAGGAGATGGGAAGTGCAAATCCCAGCAAATGTATAGTTTACTGGGCAATCAAGCAGATTCTGCAGGTTTATTTGGTCCAATAGGTTCAAAGACTAGTAGTTACCAAACATTTTTATGAAACAATGGTTACACCACCGTAGTGTTATTAAATTATTGTTACAATAATTCCATAACAGAAGTTGAGACTGCAAAGAATGAGCTGAAAAAGGCAAGACACAAAGTGAAGGAAATTGATGTTGGTCTTCAGAGTCTGAGTAATGTCTGTGCGGTCTGGCAAGAAAATCTGCAATGTCAGGAATACAACTTGAGGAGGGATTTTCACTGAAATTTGTCCTTGCTATTCTTAATTTTATTTATTTTCCACCTCCTTTAAAAGCATCCCCTTAGTCACCTTAAATTGCAGCTCTTACTTTCATGAAGGAATATGTCCACTGTGACTTTTCTACAGTCATAGTCTCCTATTGTTATTTATAGACTTACGCATGTTTCTATTACTTTTGGGATTTTTGTTAATATTTTTTTCTTTGGATGTTAGAACATTGTAGTGTTTTTGTGTTGTGCTTCATTAAGAAAGCATATGTTGTGGTTCTGCTTTTTCTCTGCCTGTTTTCTCAGACCATGATTATTCTCCAAAAGCATATTTCAAAATATCTTTTCTCTGTTATTAAGTCTTACAGAAAACGAAGGCTATTTATGTCACTTAAATTCTGTCCTTGTTCTAAGACAAGGTGATACTTCTAATTAACTACCGTTAGGTGTCCTGGCCTGGTTTGTCTTGTGGCAACCCCTTAATTCTCTCAGCAGGCGAGTGGACTTTCCCAGTGTTTCCTGTCTTCCTTGAGGGTTAGGTTTCATCTGTTGTGAAACCATAGCCAAAGGGTAACACCATGTTAGAACTGGAGTGTCTTCTCTAGCAGATTTTTCCCCTCCCCTCTCTCCAGTCAGTAGACTTCTGTTAAGGTTTTTCAGGCTCTGGGAAATGTTGTATCAAGATACCCAATTAAAAGCAAGAGTAATAGCAGCTGAAGATAGCAATTCAAGTGGTGTTCTTGTATGGGGGAGTGACATTAAGCATTTGTCTTTGCATGTTGTTACAAACCTACTCTATCAGTGAAGTAAAATAATGTCTGAAATACTAATTTGCTGTAGCATGCTGTATATTAATGGCAAACGAACACTGTCCAAAATGACTGGGTACATTTTCAAGGGCATAAAATGCCATTCTGAAGAGTTTACTTGGTTTTGTTAATTTAATTTTGCTTTGTTTTGCTTTGCAGATAAACGTAGTGTTACAGATAGTGTAACATATCACTAGGTTGTCAGGTGCTTCCCATTATAAAACACCATCTTCAGTTTTTTGTAACTTTTGTTAAAGCCAAATAGTTCAGACAGAAATATTCAATGCTGAGTTCTGCGTCATGCTAGTATTATTTTTTTAAAAAAAACTTTATTTTAGACCAAGTGGTTGATCTACTTAAGAGTAATAAGCATGGGAAAACTTACTTGTTTTGACCATGCTTGCCATCTTCATGCTTGAAAGCTTTTTCCCCCCTTTCTTTCTCTACTCTAGCAAAAAAGTCTAGCCTTTGCTAGAGTGTAGTTTTTTTATCATGGAAGCCTGTATGACATGACCAGCAGATGTAAATGCCCCCCTGTGAGCTGCAATAACAAGTCGGAGTCCACGACTCCAATTTGTAAGTCAGGAGGACTTTTTTTTTTTCCTCCTCCCCTGAATAAACCATGCCACTCTTCTGACCTAAGTTGGTGAAGAGATGCATATGTGAAATGAAAGGAGAAAATTAAACAGTAGGTTGAAGGCAAACTGGGGTGAGGATGCTGTGATGCACATAAACTGGACGTACAATTTACCTTTGCATAAAGAAAGGTTGGCAGAGGGGGATGGGAAAATGGCTATAAATGAAAAACTGATATGATGATAAGGCTGTGACCAGAGATGTGCATGTTTGAGGGCTCTGGGAAGAAGATGTCAAGTTTGAGAGTTTTGAGCCCAATCCATGTACTGAGGTCCCTTTTCTTCAGAGTGCTGAGTGAAAAGGCTCCCAGGATCTTGTACTCTCTCCCACCCTCATCTCTAAAAGTGTGAAACCCTCTAGTAAAAGGTCCATCACTCTCTCAGATCCTTCATATCATGGCTGTCAATTATCTTGTTTCTTTGTGTACCAGGGGTCTTGTAATGATCTACATGACTCAACTATCAGTATGGTGCCAAATGATGGAGTTGATCTTTTCCCCTGTTTTGGTTTGCTTTTAAACTAGGAGATGCAATGTAAACTTTGGGTTGTATTCTTAAAATGTTTTCTTTATTGGTTTTGATGCAGTTTTCAGTTGCATTTTCATAAGCATTTTATTTGAGGCTCTGCCTTAGAGTATTTTATGATAGTTCATGCTTGCTATGTAATTAGCTGTGTGATAACTATGTCGTTGTAATTATTGGTGTGGTAGCCCATGCCTTATACATAGCATGATGTTCAGAGCTTTTCTGAATGGAGAATTAACTTCCTATTGGGCTTTCTGTGGTAAGTGTCATTATGGTCCTGGAAAGTCTCATCAATGTTTAATGAATTTATTTTAATAATACATTTATGAGGTGAGGGGGTATTATCTCCAGTTCACAGATACAAGAATGGAGGATGCCAAATGTGAAACAGTAGGTACCTCCTTTTTGAGTGTATTAAGCATTTTATGGCTCCCCTGACTTCAGCTGTAATAGGTTTATCTTTCGCAAATCAGATACAAGTATTTCAGGTCAGGAAATAAGGAATACACATCTGCAAGGTAGGTACAATTTTGATGGTGGTGATTTCCTACGGTATCACCAAGCTGTGTGGCAGAGACAGGGGTAGAATCAGGGTATTTTTGAAACTCATTTATTGAACTAGCTACTGGATCATCTCTCCCTGCCCCCCACCCCCTTTTTTTTTGTTTAAGGCACTGTTGCTTTTGTACCTTCCAACACAGTAGCCCAGGGCTCTTTTACCAGATGAAATTAGCCTAGTCTCAGGCCAGCTTGACCTTTTCCATTCAGTCAGGTGGGACTTATGTTGAAAGTACTGTGCAGTTCAAGTCTGGACCATAAAGTATACGTGTTAGGGGCTCCGACTAAAATTGTAGGTGCAATTTTGACCCAGTGACACTAATTCATACCGTAATTTTTAAGCTTTAGGCTTTGGGAAAAGGACACTTTCCAATCTTAATGATTCCTAGTTTTTACTTTCATTATAAATAATCCAGCCACCAAGCCAGGAAACATGAAATTGCTACTCTACCCTTAACTGGTTTACTGGCGGACTTGGTAGTGTTAGGTTAATGGTTGGACTGGATGATCTTAAAGGTCTTTTCCAACCTAAATGATTCTATGATTCTGTGACACTAAAGGGATGTAAAGTTTGTGTTAACTTAAGTGGTTTAGGAAGACTGAATCATATATATATTGAAACCAACATCTAAAACCAAATCCCTGACTGAAATGAGGCCACTAAAAATTCTAAGTTCTGAGATGGTTTATGCAAACTGAATCAACAGCTAGCTGAAGTTAACTAACTGAATTATGAAAAAATGTAATACTGTGTCTATCTGTTAACTATTTTCAGCTGAAGTGCTATCTAAATCTGTATGCATTAAAGAAGAAAATGCCACCAAAAAGCTGACTGTGGTTTTGGGAAGAGATTTCAGCCTTGTATTTTCATTATTCTGTGTTCTCAGACTCTCTTGCAGAACCTTTTGCACAAAGATCTTCTAATGCTCATGTAATACCCACTGATCACAAAGGTGTCAGGTATAAGCAGGTAGCTATTTAAAAGATATTTCAGGATCTGTGGAGTCTAATCAGTCTAATTGTAATTTTTACTTAGGATTGATTAAAGTAACTGTAAACATTAATTTTAAATTTTCTGAATTGCATAGTGTTATTAAATCAACATTTTGTACTACTGATATGAGAAATTATTTTCTCTCCTAGAGCCTAAATTTATATAAATCTCCTGGTTTAAATTTCAGTCCTGTTTTATCTAATTGCTCAAAGAGAATATAATTTATTTGCGTTTAAAAATCAGTCATGCTCTTGAAGAAATGTGCACTCTTTTTACCACAGTAGCTTGATCAATAATCACTTTTAAAGATACTATGACACGCAAAGAGAATCTTTTATTCCCTAATTGTGGATGATCTTGGTCACTTTCAGAAGAAAGGGTTTTTTTAAAAAGAAAAAAAGTAAGTGGAATTTGCTTGCTCCTCATTATAATACGTACTGTGAAAACATACTGGTTACATTTTTCCACTGGAATTTTAATTAAGCAAAGCCATCAAGAAACTAGGGTAGATACTTTTTAAAATTGTAAATTTAAAGCCATAAAACAATAAGCATATTGCAAAAAGGAAATTCTTCCCGTGGGTGAACTATGTAATACACTATACATTGTTTCCATGGCACATTTAACTTTCTTGTAGTGTACTTCTTATGTAGTAAAAGGACACTGAAAATGAAGATATGAATCTTTTACAATATTCTTTCTATCTCTGGTGTTCCCTTTTTTTCCACTGGATACAGCTTCTGGCATAATACACCATTAGGGAAGACACTGTTTAGCTACCTCTACAAAATGTTTTTCATTCCTGAATTGTGTTGCAGCATAAACCCGAAGTCAGTGATATATTTCGTTTCACATTTGTTGAAAGGCTCAGCACAACGTGGAGAGACAGGAGAAGGGAATTTTTTTGATGTTTTTGTTATATTTAGAGGTGACGAATCACTAGGTTATATGTAGCTAAAATTATGCCTAAGTCAGCAGTAGAAACTGAAAAAAGTTGATACTGGTGTGTTGTTGATCTTTATATAGCTTGTGTGTTTTTAGGTTAGGGTTTTTAAGCAAAATGGAGTTTAGCACAAGTTTGATTTGAGTATACTGCTGTCTGTTCTTTATGCACACCTATGCCCAAGTACAGTCTCTGTCTTACCTATTTCTTTTTAACATGGTTTCTTTCAGATCTTCTAGTCACCTCTCTAGATGATTGTTGCGGCGGTGTCGAAGGTCTGGCATGTTCACAGCCCATTTGTCAACTTTTTTGCTCAACTGTTGCTGTCCTTCCACTGAATGTGCATCAGTTCAGATGCTAGAAAGACTATCTTTGCAGTTTCAATAGCTGAATTAGAATTAGTTTTAAATTCAGTGGGAATTGAGCATTGTCATTGTAGCAAACATCAAAAACAAGCTCTGGGTCAGGCTTTAAACTGGCGCTGCAGTAAATTCTTCTTGAAAACCATTTTGACATCTGAAATTGATTTTATGTTTGAAATTAAACCCTGAAGTTAATTATTTTTCCTTGATTGACCTAGTTATAGGTTTTATTACAAGTGTAGTGCACCCAGAAATACCTCCTGACAAAGGATTTTGAAAATGAAATGCTGTGTAATATTATTGCCTAAACTGAGCTCCACATCTATGCACTTGGTTTGACTATATTTCCCTGACCTCACCACGGTGTTGTAAAAAGAGCTGCGCTAAAGATTGTAAAATGCCTATATGTTATGGTAATAGGGGCCATGTAAGTACCTAAGATAGATGGATAGACAGATTACATTAGTGCATTAGAGGGTTCCTTGAGAACACTAACCAGATTAAGTGCCAGTGTTCTCCTATGTAGCAATGTTAATTGCCAATTTTTGGCAGTTGCACAGGCGCTAATTACTTTTTAATAGAACCAATGGATGAAAATTTTCCACTAAGCTTTTATGGATAATTATTGCAATTTTTTTCCTTCCAGGAGCTTGAAAGTTTGCTCTTATAGCATCCATCAGATCTGTCTTCCAGATAAATGGTACCATTACACCATGTGCAAGATTCTGTTCTGTAGCTTTATACCATCCCTGTCTGCTTTTTAAATGATACCATTTAGAACCTACTCCCCGACTCAACAGAGAGTTTATACAAATAGCACATTAACACATTGCTTTGTCTTGTTCAAATGCATCGTGTTTCTACACAGTGCATTACGTAACAGACACATCTGTAGGGACTGTCCGCTGTACTTGGAGCTTTTGAAATGAAGCCTCCTGACCGCACTGAATAAATATACAGGAGTGCTAGGATTTAATGCACTAAATTTGCCAGTGTCTGTTTCTAAAGGTTTCCAGGATTTACTCTTTCTGTGGCTCGTTCTCTCATTATGTATTCATGTTGTGCTCAAAATAAAAAGAAGAAATTGCTGTACGAACGGTCTCAGAAAGACAAGATCCATATAAGATGATAAACTTTAAATCGTGTTAAAAAATGAGTGTGTCATTGCAGCTGGACTGAAATGGTATTGGCATCATCTTACATCACCCTTCTGTCAGCAGTTTGTTACAGTTCATTGGGATTTTAATGTAACACTCATCTTTCATAATACTTCATAAACCAATATGCCATGTCTTCTCTGTGGTAATGAGTTAGACTGAACACTAATGTTTTTGGCTGCAAATCCCACTGTGGCTTCAGTATTCCCTATTGGCTACAGGGTAAAATATCAGGTCTTCAGCTGTAGGAGATTCCTCGAAGGACACGACCTACAGATTTAAAAGGGAATGAGTGTTTGTGTTGGTCAAATTCTGGTAGTTTATCAGAAGGTCCTTAAGATAATACATATATGTAAAAACAAGAGTGTTTTGGTGGGCTGTGGGCAGGGAGGGACAGTGTGCCCCAAATCATCCCCACTATGGGGACTGATGCAGAGTCTACTCAGGTGTGTGTGGGTCCTACGTTCACTCTTGTCCTGCATGTGGCTCTAAAATACCACTCTGACAAGCCTGGTCCTGTCTGAAAGATTACCAGAATCTGGACAAAATTTTTTCGTAGTTTTTCCTTGAAGTGTTTACTAGAATAATTAACCATTAGCAAAAAAAGGGGGGAGCAAATGTTTATATTTGAAGTGTTATTCATAAAACTTTTGTTCTTAATGTTCTATGTAATAAGTTCAACCTATATACCTGAAATTATAAATTACATCATGATATGAAATTATGATTACAGAGTAAGAAACCTGTGTTGTATTTGAAAAAATAATTTAAACATTAGCAATTGCTAAACCTGGTTGAAGCAATGTTTGCTTAGAGACCCATTAAAAAGATCTTTGTAGTGTGTGTGTGTATAAGGATAATGTGTTTATAATGTAGTGTGTGCTCATTCCCTTCTCTAGAGCCATTCAGTTGATTTGCATTAATTGCTCCCCACTGCTTCTTTCTCCTTTACTTTATGCTTGTCATTTAAAAAAAAAAACAAAAAACCCACAAACCAAAAAAACCCCACTCCTCCCCCTCCCAAAATCACCTTTCCCTTCCAGGCCATCTCTTTCCACTGTCCTTGTGACTTGGTGATGGAATAGTCAGTATTACAAACCTTGCTTATCATACTTTGTATGGCATTCATTCACACATTTCAAGGGGTTTAAAACTTCGGCTCTTACAGTTTTAATCATGATGAAAAACTCGTTGTTCTCCTGAAACTTAAATAAATAAAACTCAAAGTTACAAGGTTTGTTGCAGTTTCTGAACTCTTTGCCAGAATTGCAATATTTTAATCAGCTTGTATCGAAGTATTTTATTTGTTTTGTAAGTTATTAATTTATACAGGCACACACAAATGACTAGATGAGAAAGGGCAGAAGCAGCACTGGGAGAAGAGGCTTGCAGGGAAAGGAGAGTGCTCTTAACAGTTGGAATAGGTGGAGGATGGCAGAAACATCATCTGTGTGAAGTTACCCTCAGCATTGGGTGTAACTAAGTTGACTGGTTCCCTCACCTCCTAGTGGTAGAAACTACTGCAGATGTTTCAAACACATGATGTGAATAACCTGTGCAAGACTGTTGGGAAGATGATTAAATCTAAAAAGTGCCATTTTCCAAGACTGAGTAAACATGAAACATGGAGCAGGAAACAACCAACACCTATCAAAACAGGTTGATGCAAGAAATCCAAGTAACACTGAGTACAAGCAATGATACTCCTTATAAGTCAGTCTACAGCTTACAACAACTTAATCCAGAAGTCCCATTAACAGCTGGCTGTTGGTCTAAATGGCTAGCACAGGGAGCAATAATGGGATTGTCCTCAGTTGCTGTCTTTTCTCATAACTTGTAATTCATTAATGGAATATTGCAGAATGCTGATACATGTAGAAGTTCATTCATCAGAACAAAATCCTGACTGTGTGATCATTGTCCACAGTTGGATGTAGTCCAAGGCACTCCCTTCAGTTCCAGGCTCTCAAGTCATGGTTCTTGTTAAATGTTAGAGCTATCCTCCTGTATGTTATCAGATCTGCTGATGCCATTGTTGTGCCACTTCTGCAGTGTGTGGGGAGCAGGAGTACACCAGGAAATTTGATATATACACTTTCTTATTTAAGACTTTAGATGTTGATTTGCTATTAGTACACAATGGATTTTGTGATGGTCTTTGGAAAGTAGGATTCTCTTCTACAGTAAGAAACACTGGACATGCAGAAGGGTCTTAATTCTGTACCATAGACCTCACTGTTTCAGAAACGAGTTTGTCATTTCTTTGAAGCTGGGTTCAAAGGCAGTTCATTCTTAATTCAAATGAAGATATGAAACAGCTTATGGTTCTCAGCAGGAGTGATTTCTTACAGTGATAAACTGCTGCATTTTGTCACACATGGAATTTTAATCTTATAGGTAAAATCAAACTAGATGACAGTGGGTATGTTTCGGTAATTGACACAGTCTCCTAAATCTAAGTCTGTAAAAGCTGACTAGACTCCACCAGCATAAGAAAGGCTAAACAGGCGATGCTAAGTCTAAGGAAAGTCTAATGGTGGTGCTAGAATTGTCTGGGTTTCTGCTAATAGAGAGACCACATTCCCCTTTTCTTTATTAGTGTAAATTTATTAGTATAAATCTGCTTTGTATTTTTTTAAATTATAATTTCAAGTAATTTGAGGAGAAAATAATTAAAAATGTAAAATTGTTTTACAGTCAGAAGTAATCTTTCATCATTCAAAATCTGTGTTCCTCTTTGGTTTTGATGATTTTAAAAGGTATTTACTTGTGGCCTGTTCTTTAAAAGATCCCTAATAGATTTAATTTTCCTAATTTTATCTCATTAGGTGCTGAATAACTTTGTCTCTAGTGACCATTTAGCTGCCTATGATGGATGATTTAGGTTGTATTCTTACTCTGTTTTGGCTCTTGTCTGAGATAAGAGAATTGCAATGGCTTTAGAAGTTTCTGATTTTTTTAATGCCAGTTCAGTTTTAAATAATACTACGACTACCGAGTACATGCTTTATAAAATGTTTTCCCTTTGAAAACACAGTAATTTATTCTAAAATGATTAAAATGCTAGAGAATGCTATTAAAATGTTTTTCTGTGGGGTTTCTTTCAGATATAATTGTCATGATGACACCAAACCTACTTGGCAGCAAAAGAAAACAGGCTTTGGTGGATTGACCTTGGGTGGCTGCCAGATCCCCACCCAGCTGCTATATCACTCCCCCTCCTCACCAGGACATGGGAGAAAATAAGATGAAGAAGCTTGTCGGTCAAGATGAGGACAGGGAGATCACTCAGCAGTTACTGTCATGGGCAAAACAGATGACTTGGGGAAATTAATTTAATTTATTTCCAATTAAAAATAGAGGAGGATGGTGAGAAACAAAGGCAAAACCTAAAAACCCACCTTCCCCTCACCTCTCCCTTCTTCCCAAGCTCAACTTCACTCCTGACTGTTCTACCTTGTCCCCCCAAGCAGTGCAGGGGGATGTGGAATGGGGGTTGCAGTCAATTCCTAATGCTTCATCTCTGCTGCTCCTTCCTCCTCCTGGTTTTCCCCTGCTCCAGCATAGGATCCCTATCATGGGCTGCAGTTCTTCAAGAACTGTTCCAGCTTGGGACCTCACCATGGGATGCAGTCCTTCAGAAACAGACTGCTTCAGCGTGGGTTCCCCCATGGGTCACAGGTCCTGCCAGAAAACCTGCTCCTGTGTTGGCTCCTCTCCACAAGCTGCAGCTCCTGCCAGGAGCCTGCTCTGGTGTGGGCTCTCCACAGGCTGCAGCTTCCTTCAGGGCACATCCACCTGCTCTGGTGCGGGATCCTCCACAGGCTGCAGGGTGGATATCTGCTCCACCATGGTCCTCCATGGGCTATAGGGGAACAGTGTGCATCACCACGGTCTTCTCCAGGGGCTGCAGGAGAATCTCTGCTTTGGCTCCTGGAGCACCTCCTCCCCCTCCTTCTTCACTGACCTTGGTGTCTGCAGGGCTGTTTCTTTCACACTTGTCTCTCCCAGCTGCTGTTGTGCAGTGTTTTTTGCCCTTTTCTGAATACGTTCTCATAGAGATGCCACCATCTTGGCTGCTGGGCTCAGCTGTGCCCTGCTGTGGGTCTATTGGAGCTGGCTGGAACGGCTATGTCTGGCACAGGGCAGCCCTGACCTCTCCTCACAGAGACCACCTTGCAGCCCCCCGGGCACATGCACTCAACACAGAAGTCTTGTTCCAGAAAGTAAATGGAGTGTGCAACAGAAATGGAGTGCACCTTTGATTAATAGGTGACTTTTTTTTATAGAAAGCCCAGATGCTGAAGGCAAGATGTAGTGCAAAGTCCTTGTCATAGCTCATGAAACATGTAACTCTGTTCTAGAATTTAAGTTCCACTAATGACTTTGGAATAGGTAAACCTGTTTTGTTTTGGGTTTTTTTTTTTTTTTGTGTGTAAGGATTCCCTCTTTATGTGCAAAAAGAAAATGGAATCATGTCTCATCAATGAGATGCTTATTTGTTTGCATTATTATAGTGTATTTTGGACCTAATTCAAAGCAATACAGAGGCCACAGGATCTTTCCTTTGCTTTTGGTTTCTAATGGAAAGCCTGCTAGTGAGTAGCTGAATAGCGCAAGTTTAATGTGTGATCAGCCTGCTAGGCTGATACCTGGCAGGTTCCTTTTTGGTGTGATTCAAGTTTTTTTTCCCTGCCCCCTTCAACAGTATTAGTATTATAGCAAACTTGATCATTTTTTCCATAAATAGTTTCTTCCTTGAAATTTGATATAATGGTAAATGGTTTGTTGATTAAAATGTTAATAACACTTTAACTTTAAAAAAAAAAAAAAATCCACAGTACATTAGACATCTTAAGTGTTACGCCAGTTTTAAGTCCAAGAGGGCATGTGGTTTTAGGTTGCCATAGGTAAGGGGTAGGTTTGGGTGAAAGCTTCGTTGCAGCTTCAGAGGGACATTTCAAGTTTCCTTGCAGGAACAATTCATGGCTCTGACACTCAGTAAGAGCACTAAATTGTCAATGCATTGTGATGGCATTTAGCCTGGGAGCTAAGAGACTTCGTTAGGGCATGAAGCTTATTCTGACTTTCCTGAAATGTAAGCTAGTCTCTAGAGATGGAAGATTGTGGTTATTAGTACAAAACTACTATTTTAACAGGTCTGATAGTAATAAGCTGTTAAAGTGAAGATCCTGAACAATATCATATTCAAAGTCTTAAAAAGAAAAGAGCTGACAGCTTACAATAAAGTAAAGAGAAGCAATATTAAATCAGTCCCGTCACACTTGTTACCAAGAAGGTGATTTTAAAATTATTTTTGTGACCCAAAGTGAAGTTGATTGACAATTAACTGATTTGAAAGACCCCTAACATCAGCATTGTAAGGGACAAATATCTGGGGCAGCAGAGGTGGGGAGAACTTACAGCTAAGGCAAAGTCAAAAAAGTACACTGCAGAAGTCTCAGGAATATACAAGAAATGGCAATTATAAACCTTTATGTGTGACTCCTTGAGTCCCTTCAATTGAGAAATATACACAAAGTATTTTATGTTGAACAAATAAGCTGTTTTTCTATTCATTGAATGTGTTTATCTTGTGAGCAGGTGGATGCTACAGCATGTCCTTGGGGGAAGTGTAGATGTGAAGTATTGAAGTATTGCAGGGACTGGGTGGGATGAGAAGTATAAGGTGAAATGGACTTGGTTTTTTTGAGTTCTATATATGAAATATTTTAGTTCTGGAGAAAAAAGCAAAAGTGAAAACAGCAGCTGAGAGAGTCTGTACACAGCTGTCTAATTTTGCTTCAGGGACAACCATAGCCTGCCACCAGGCTTCTTAAGTTTTGTGCAAGTATTTACATTGCTGCTCAGAACAAAATACCTTAGGCTGGAAAGTGGAATAAACTCAGTAATTGGGTGGTGAAGGGAAAGAAATCCACAGGTTGCTTCCACAAGTACTTTGTTATTCAAAATGGTTTATATTATTTGGTTATTTGTCAGGACCATATTGTACCAGATACTGTAGAAGAATATCCCCAGTGGTTTGCGGTGTAAGGATAAGACAAAAATCAATGGTGAGTATTAACTGGAAGCACAGGAAAACAGTATTAATCAATATGATTAGTTCAGCTATGGCTTTTCACATATTTTGTAGGAGGAGATAGAAGGAAGATAATGGTTTTCTGCAGAAATACCCACCCTACCTCTGTGGGCTATCATTGGACAAAGCTCATAAATTCTCACTTGAAAATTTAACGCTGTGGGTTAGTCATGGATACTCTGCTATTGCTGTTCCTGCTGCAAGGCTGAGTAAGAGCATACAGTGGAGGATGGGTAAGGGAAAACAAAACAGCTAATTGTTGGAAAGGTGTTCAAGTAGAGAGGAACCTCTTTCAAAAAGACTTGTTAGGTTAGTCATCTTTGCAACAACATTCTGGATAGTTCTGTATGAGGCAAGTTTATCTTTCTCAAGGCCTGGGAAAAGGGTATTGCCATAATCTGTACAGTTGCTGGTGACTACCCTCTCCCTCAGCAGTCACTGGTGTTTTTCATAAGACACCTACCATCAGAGCATAGCAATGTTTTTTGGGCTGTAGTGATTATGAAAACTGTTTAGTAGGGTGATGAGTAAGAGTGTCCAGCACAATACACAGATGTTATAGATCACAGAGTAACTGCCTTCCTGTACAGCTGCCCTTTCTCTGTCAGTAATCACTCTGTCTTGAGAAATGGAAGCCTATATTTGTCAGTAGCAGCAGAACCTGTCTCTTGAGAGCAAATGATTGCAACACAGCAAGAACTGGATGCTAGAAATGGTATTGATGGCTCGCCTGCTCCCAATTAATTACAGCTTTCTCTGGTGAAGCCAGAAATCCTAGTGGACAGATGACATCACTGCGTCTTTCTTTTTTCGCCCCATTATTTACCCACCACAAAACTATAAACTACATAAACTTGTTATACGTAGTTTCTCCTCTCTCAAAGCCAGCCCTGCTCTGTTTTTACAAAGCAGTACCATCCCCAAACACACCAGTTCCCTTTCAGCACTGCAGCACTGTCAGATTCCCCCAGTTTACAAGCTCCCACTGCAATATCATGTTTTGTGATTCCCGTTTGTCTGGTTTTCTTAAAATCTCCAAACCCAGTCTCAAATGCTGGCATTCCTGGCACCCCTTTCATGGTGGGTGAATGCCGAGGATTTCAAGATTTCTAGCTGTCATCATTGCAGTAGTGCATTTGCTGCAAAGACCTAAAGGGTGTAAAGAGCTGGGCGTAAATATATTCAAATCACTGTTGGAAAAATCTATTTTTTAAGCTATTGTTGTGAATTTCAGGGGCCTGATTTTTTTGTTTGTTTGGTGGGGGTTTTTTCAGCTTCTTATTGAGAGATAAAGATATGTTAGGGCAACTAGCACATTTTTGCACTGATGTCACCAGTTCCTCTTCTAGTGTAGTGCCATACTCCAGGTTTTATGGCCACTGATCTCAGAAGCCCCCCTGCCTTGCCAATAAACAACTCCAACAGGCTGTGAAGAGTTTTTCTGGAGGAAACAGAACAGCTTCTGTCAAGATTATTTTATGAGTTTCAAAGCAGTGCCAATTGGATGATATTGTCAGAGTGGACCCGATCAGATGAGGCAAGAGGAGAACATGCAGCTGTGATAATGTTGTGTGTCATGGTGTATTGGGTTTGTGTGGCAAGGTTTTGGTAGCAGGAGGGCTACAGGGGTGGCTTGTGTGAGAAGCTGCTAGAAGCTTCCCCTGTGTCTGATAGAGCCAATGCCAGCCAGCTCCAAGAAGGACCCGCCATTGGCCAAGGCCGAGCCCATCAGCGATGGTGGTAACACCTCTGGAATAACATATTTGAGACGGGGGAAAAAAACCTGTGCAACAGCAACTGCAGCTGGAGAGAGGAGTGAGGGTATGTGAAAGAAACAGCCCTGCATCTGGTCAGTGAAGAAGGAGGGGGAGGAGGTACTCCAGGCGTTGGAGCAGAGATTCCCCTGCAGCCCGTGGTGAAGACCATGGTGAAGCAGGCTGTGCCCCTGCAGCCCATGGAGGACCACATGCTGGAGCAGGTGGATGGTCAAAGGAGGCTGTGACCCTGTGGGAAGCCCACACTGGAATGGGCTCCTGGCAGGACCTATGGACCCGTGGAGAGAGGAGCCCACGCTGGAGCAGGTTTGCTGGCAGGACTTGTGACCCTGTGGGGGACCCACGCTGAAGCAGTTTGCTCCTGAAGGACTGCACCCCATGGAAGGGACCCACACTGAGATCATGAAAAACTGCAGCTCGTGGGAAGGACTCATGTTGGAGAACCGCAACCCCCATTCCCCTTCCCCCTGCACTGCCTGAGGGGACGAGGTAGAGAAAATCAGGAGTGACGTTGAGCCTAGGAAGAAAGGAGGGGTAGGGGGAATGTGTTTTTAAGATTTGGTTTTATTCCTCATTACCCTACTCTGATTTTACTGGTAAACTAATTTCCCTGAGTTGAGTCTGGTTTGCCCGTGATGGTAGTTGGCGAGTGATCTTTCCCTGTCCTTATCTTGACCCACAAGCCTTTTGTTATATTTTCTCTCCCCTGTCCAGCTGAGGAGGGGACTGATAGAGCGGCTTTGATGGGCACCTGGCAGCCAGCCAGGGTCAACCCATCACACATGGGAAGGAATATTGCATCATCTAAGGTTTCTGGAGGTGGAAGCCCCCTTAATTCTCCTGCTTTCTTGCTTTCCAGCTGTGTATCAGGTTGTATGCAGTGTCTGTTTCAGGAAGACTGTATTTTACTGATCCCAATTTTATAAAACTCTTCTAACATATTGTTGCTGTCTTGCCTATATGAAGGCTGTTATTGTTTCATCATAGTTCTGCAAGTTTAAAAGTATCTTGGTTGTTAATTGCACTCTTGATTTTTTTGAGGAGACTTTTACTGGCTAAGCTCTGAAAGTTCTACTTCGTCGCTGCAGTGGGGTATTACTTTCAGTCAGCTAGCAGGAGAGATATTTAAAGTATATGATATACAGAACTGTATGTCTTCTGGGTTCACTTCTGCGTATGTGCAGATCCGCTGCTCAAATCTATTGCTTTTGCCTTTTGCAGATCAGTTTTGAGGCATCTCCTCCTCTTTATCCAAAGACTTTAAAAAAAACAAAACAAACCAAAAAAAAACTGACTGAAAATTTCCTTCTTGGACAAGCATCAGAAATAAATTATGCTCAGCTCCAGTGAAAAACCAGAATTAATGTAGGGATTAAATTGGCCATTAATGCTGTACCTTGTTTTTTCCTAGACCATGCAGGCATGATTTTTTCCTATGAAGCTTCTTTTAAATTCTTTACTGCTATAAGTATGGCTTTGAGGGGAAAAGTGTTTTTCAGCATTTCAGTGTATTTGCTGCATGACTGATGCAGCCTGATATGACTTATCACAACATGACTTGTCATCAGAAAAAAGCTGAGAAAACAAAAGTGAGTTCCTGGAAGCTAATGCTGAGAAAACCAGTGTTAAGGGCAGAGCAAGAAAAATGCATGCTTTTAAGAACGGCTTCTCTCTTCTCCTCTTGTTCCCTTTCCACTTAAAGAAAGAAAGCTGGCTAATAGAAACTTGCCAAGTAGTAAACTTTTAAATAAGATCATGGATTTGGAAGTTGTTTTCTAGGGATCAGGCAAAGGGAAAAGATGGAGGATACTGCTTTGGCTCTTTTTTGGGGGAGCATTGATCTCTTAATAGAGGAGGAAAGCTAATAATTAGCAAAATAACTGTGAAAGTTGTAGATTTTAAAATGCTATTGTAGTCTTAGTGGTCACTTACAGTAGTTTGAAGATTGGAAGCATTTGCAGTAGCCTAGCCTTTCAGGATTGGGTTATTAGCATTCAATTTTCATTTTCTTTTTGAATTCATTTTCTAAGTTCTGGTCATAAACTTTGTGGAAGTAAAAATAAAGCACAAATCAGAATATGTTCTCTATAGTCATATAGAAGTAGTTGATCATTTTTTACATATTTCAGCATGTAAATACACTGAGGAGCATAATTAGTTTACTAAGGTTGTACTGCTAAGCTCTTGTATGGCAAGATAAGAGTGATAAAGGGATTGCTAACTGGTGTCTACAATGAGTTGAATTCTGTATTTAACTTGGTAAGAATGAGTTTATCTGAATGCTAATTATACTGGAAAAAAAATTGGAGCATTTTCAAAGTTACTGCAGGGCCTCAAAGTGTTTAAGAAGAGAAACTTTAATGCAGTCACAACCCTGTAACATCTGTTTTCATGTTTCAAAGCATAGCCTGTGCCCTAAGTCCTTAGTATTCAATATAATTTTTTCTGGCTTTCAGCTTTTAATGTCACAGTCAAAAGCGGGAACTAAGGTAGGATTCTAGTACAAGGGACCACTAACAGTAAACTGATATGTAATGGCATGACTTCAAAGTGAGTGCTACATTATTTTAGCAAGCTACTTTCAGTTCAGGATGGAAGAGACAGTATGACCAGAGACACAGTGAGTCTCCAAGACCAGCATGAAAAAAACAAACTGCTGGAAAGGAGACCCAAAGAGATGTAGCATGGATTCACTAACCCACAGTATTATATGTCTAGCATACGATCTTATTTTGTGGATCATACAGTGCAGATATATAAAATTTCTCTTCCTTCCAAGAGACAATGGGCACAGGAGACAAATGAGCAGGGGTTTTGGTCCAGATGACCTCTAGAGGTGCCTTCCAGCCTCAACCATTCTGTCATTTTGTGATTGCATTAACATTTGTTGTCACTGGATCCTGAGAGAAGTGAATATTTGAAATGATATTTTGTTTGGTTTTTTGTATTTTTAAAAATTCATGTGCTTGAACTTTACTAGCATGAATTTAAAAAGGAAAATTATTTTTATTACATGTCACTCACCAGCATTTTCTATTTATAAATTTAACTGTGAAGTGTATAATTGTATAATATTTATTAGCTGCCATTCAATTACAGAGGAAGAACAGCAGAAAACTTAAGACATAGCTTAACAAAAGAGTTCCTATATTAGAAATATTTTTCAGTTCAATTTCCTTTCTGTGCTGTAATTTAAATGTGTTATTTACTAGTTAAAAGAATTAAAAGAAATTGGCTTAATATGACTTTATAATCCTTTCTCAAATAGTTCCAAGTGAGTTAATATCCTAAAAGGCATGTGACTCATCAGGAAAAATTAAGAGTCACCTCTTTCAATGGATGCAATTTTTGTTCTGTAAGCATATCTTTTTTTAGTGAAAGCTGCCAGCTGCCTACCATTTTTTAAGGAGTTGTAGTGTATTATTGGCTAATAATTTCCTTGAAGCTTTAAATAGAATCAGAGTTATTAAGTATAAATCTCAGACTGATATTACAGATGGGTCCTTTGACTTACATACTACAAGTGCTGCATGTCAGCTCTAGAAATCTCATTGAACTGTATAAATAAAACAGGATGCATTTGGGCTAATGTTTAGCCAATCTTCTGTAAATGACATGGACAATGTACCTAACTCAAATTTGGGTATAAGGTGTTACTGTCAACAACTTTTGAATTGGGAAGATGAAACAAATTGCATAATGATGTCATGTGGGTGAATTTTTTCATTGCTTATTAGAAACCTGAAGAGGAGTTTCCTAGTGTGGATGTATCAGAGCATGCCAAAAAAATCCCACTGATTTGTTTGTATTTCCAGTATTATAGTAGAGTTTTGGTTCTTTTGCAGCTGGAAGATATGTTTTATTTTGGCTGTGTTGCTGCTTCTTTGGTAGTTGGCAGCTCAGAAAGTTCAGTCAGTTACTCTTCACCCTTATGAACATGTTCCTTTCTGAGCTCTCTATGACTTCTCAGCGTGGTTTTAGCCATCTTAATTTGGTTCTGTGAAATAAGCATCAGCAACATGTCAAGCCAGTGACTCCTGAAGAAAAATACCTTTAAGAGCCCTATTAAAAAACATAAACCTATAAAAATGTGTCACCTAGAAATATTTATTTTTCAAGTATTTTGAAGTGTGATTGTTTTTTTTCAGATTGTATTTTGGCTCTTTGCAGAATATATGTGTGGAAAATGGCTTTTTTTTCCCCCAAAGGTTTCATCTAGCTTGAGTGGGTATAGAAAAGGAAAGGGGAAATGGAAGAACATGACTAAAATGCAAACACATCTTTGAAAACAACTTTAGTGGTTTTACTGGTCCAAGTGTTTTTGCAGAGGTAAACCTCCCTTTCCCTGTCTAGAGTTAATACATGTTATCACATGGCTGGCATTTCTTGTTTCCTCAGTTACCCTTCCTCCCATCTTCCTTGCAAGTGGAGGAGAAACATTTGTTCAGGAAATATTTTTCAGCTTGCTGGAGTGGTTTGACAATTTTAATATTGTAATAAGTAGTGTGTGAAAGCTCAGTTTAAGCACCATCTGCAAGTATATAATTTATTTTCAGGCAGTGTAAATAAATACTCATAGAAGCTACCTATCTTATTCATTTAAACTACCATCTTAGGCTTATCGCTTCCTTATTTCCGTCCTTGTTTTCTTTCACGTCTGCATATCAATTGAGCAATTTGGGAAATGAAAGATCTCTTGGGAGCGCTTAACAAATTTCTTGAATGCAACATTTTTTTTTCTTAACATGACTGACAGTGCTGAATAACATCATTTTTTTCTTTATGGGATTGGTGAATCCACCTCTGGTATGTTGAGATGGTTGAATCCTATCAGTTGCAAGTTCCTGTAACAAGATTATGGGAACCTATTGGTGATCACAGAGTTCCCTTTTTCTGTTAAAATACCATTATTTTTTTCTGTGCTAAGTTTCATTTAAATACATTAAAAAAATGGAAGTCTGAAAAACTCGCTACTCCATTACTCAGAGAAAGCTAAATTATTGTGACAGTTTATCTTGAGGCAGAGATCCTTATGCAAATGTCCTTAGCACTCAGGAGCACAGGAGCAAGATTTCCAAACTCGCAATATACAAGGTGGGTAATTAGGCCTAAAGAAACAGAGTGTTATTTGAGAAGAGGAGAAAAAGGAATCAATTTGGGATACTTTGTGTAATCCCCAAAGACAAAGCTGCTGTCTTCTAGAGAGCCTTGAATATGAGTCCTGGCTATATTCTCCTGCTCTCCTTGTGGGACTTGAGGTAGGCAGCTGTACAATGTATTTCTTTTGCATCCCATGTGTCTTGTCTAAGCTTAACTGATGAACAACATGACATGATGTTCATAAAAACAGCATTGACTTTTTCCAGGAATTCAGTTCTTCCATCCATAGGGAACTGCCTGCCCAGTGCTGGAGAAGATGATGTTGGGTCAGGCTGGTGTTCCTGAGGCTGTCCTCTATGTCTTACCTGCCTGGCTTGGCAGTGCCCTTCAGCAGCCCTAGTGGAGTCTGTTAATTTGGAAAGGGTGCAGTGACATACCCAATCTGTAGGGAGTTGCATAGGGGGCTTCCTATGTGGAATTTCTGCCTTGCAAATCAAAGAGCAGAGCAGACAGACCTTGCACAACATATGTTGAGGGGGGTTCCCAGGTCTCCTGGGTTGCCTGCACTTTTCTCAACACAACTGTAAGCATTATAGTTTTGCATCTTCACAGTGTAAGTGGTTTTGGCAGAAATACTCCAAACATTACATAACATGCACATAAGTAAGTTCTGGTTAGCCTCCAGTTTGCTCCCTGGGCCAGCCAGAGCACTTTGAGTTTACCCAAAACTGCTGCTCTTCATAGACCTCCTGGTTTGCTTGGAAGTCCTGGTAACTACTTCCTGCTCAACTCTAAAGAAGAGTTATAAACCAAGGAGCAGTGTGTTCTATTGTCATTCATAGAGTGCTGTTTTGGGTGGTGTTTTTTTGTTTTTTTTTTTTTTCGTTCTTTTAGCAAATGAAGTAGAATGAAAATTACAAAGATTCCAGATGATATCACTGATTCTTTAATTCGTACGGTATAGAGTATGTGTGAGCAGGATGGTGATGAAGGAAAGTGTTCTCACATATATATTTCTCTTTCAGAAATATGACTAGAGGCAGGTTAGCAATTACAAACTGAAGGACATCTGTCTGTGCTATCCATGTGTGCCTTACTATTTAATCTCTTTGCAGAGTATTGCAGATGTTCAGGGCTTGATTTAGAAGGTTAGAGAGTAAAAGGATATCAGCAATAATTAAAAAAGATTTATTTTCTGAACATTGTTTTTACTTCTTCATTTCCTTCCCTTGACCTTATGTTGGGGATGCTGAATACCTTCCGTTTCCTATTAAGTAAAAGGGAGGCATCTTCCAGATGTTTAGTATTTCTCAAAGCTAGCTATGTGTGATTTGCCTTCTTTTTTTTTTATCAAATATGGTGGTAGTTTCTGAAATAGAAATGTTGATAGTCATTTCGGAGAAGAAATTGTTTTTTCTTAGGTTAATAAGCATTTTAGAGCCTATTTGACCAATGGTATTGAGAAAGAAAAGGGTTTTTAATGCCTGAAGACTGGTTTTGTTGGGTATTTTTTTTAAGGTTTGGGAAATTTGAGATGGCTTTCAGTGAGTTGCCTTTACATTATTGTCATTCTTATCATCTTTTAGCACAACCTGTTTGTTCTTTAAAAAAAAAAATTAAACAACATAAGTTTGCTTATCTTACCTTGATTAAACTTCAACAGGTGTAAAACTAGGGAACCTAGATAAAGTAACCTTTAACTCCCTCCCTTCCCTATTCTCTTCTTTGACCATGAAAAATTAAAAGACTGATTTACCTTAAACTTTTAATTTGCAGGGCTTCACCTGTGCACTGAATACCTAACCTGTTCAAGTATGGGTCAATACCATCTAAAATTCACAGATATTTAGAGTTCAGAAGTGTTCTGATGTCTCTATAGTCTATGAGCATATCCTTCTTTTTGTAGAGTTCATGCTAGAGGGAAGAACTGAGGGGCTCCATTGGTCCAAAAGGCTGTCTGTGGGCCTGGATGATGGGAACAGCTTAATATAGGGACAATTTCCCTCTTGCCTGTTGGCTGCTTGTTAAGGTGAAACAAGAAGCATCTCAATAGAGGGGCTTCCTGAATGGAAAAGGCATTTTTAATCCCTGTCTGTGGTGGGTTGACCTTAGCTGGCCGTTGAGTATCCACCAAGTGGTTCTACCACTCCCCCTTCTCAACAGGACAGGGGGAGAAAATACAACAAGAAGTTCGTGGATTGAGATAAGGACAGGCATATCACTCAGCAATTACCATCATGGGCAAAACAGGCTTCACTTGGGGAAAATTAATTACTTTTTTTGCCAGTTAATAACAGAGTATGATAGTGAGTGATCAAAACAAAACTAAAATCACCTTCCACCCATCCCTTCTTCCCAGGCTTGACTTCACGCCTGACTCTTCTATCTGCTGCCTACGAGTGGTGCAAGGGGATGGGGAATGGGGGTTGTGGTCAGTTCATAACAATTCTGCTGCTTCTTCCTCCTCATGCTCTTCACCTGCTCCAATGTGGTGTCCCTCCCACGGGATACAGTCCTTCACAAACTTTTCCAATGTTGTGTCCTTCCCATGGGATGCAGTTCTTCAAGAAAGGCTCCAGCGTGGATCTTTTCCATATGGTGCAGTCCTTCAGAAATGGACTGCTCCAGCATGGGTCCCCCATGGTGTCACAGGTCCTTCCAGAAAACCTGCTTCTGCATGCACTCTCTACAGCATCGCAGCTTCCTTCAGGGCACATCCACCTGCTCTAGCGTGCTGTCCTCCAAAGGTTGCAGTGTGGATATCTGCTCTGGTGTGGTCCTCCATGGGCTGCAGAGGGACAAACTGCTTTACCATAGTCTTCGCCTTGAACTGAGGTAGAATCTCTGCTCTGGAGCACCTCCTCTCCCTCCTTCTTCACCAACCTTGGTGTCTGTAGGGCTCTTTCTCTCACATTTTCTTGCTCTTCCCTCCCAGCTGCTGTTGTGCTATGTTTTTTACCCCTTCTTAAATACGTTATCACAAAGGCACTACCAACGTCGCTGGTGGGCTCAGCTTTGGCCAGAGGCGGGTCTGTCTTGGAGCCGTCTGGAACTGGCTGTGTCCAACATGGGGACAGCTTCTGGTGTCTTCTCACAGAAGCCACCCCTGCAGCCACCCTGTTACCAACACCTTGCCATGTAAACCTGATACACTGACAAAATGCATCACAAAAGTAAAGAAGCTTCCTTTTTGGTAACAAGTCAGTTGTTTAGAGCATTGTTTACACTGTGACTCAGTTGGGAAATAGACATTTTGGTTCATGGTATGAGAGCACAGTTCTACTCTGGAAAATACTATTATACATGCCAATTAGATACTAAAATTTTCCTTTGTCATTCTTCGTGTCTTATTTTAAAAGTTTATTCTAAAAGACTACTATGTAAAAAAAACCCCACAACTACAATCTTCTGTCTTGCAAATGAAATAAATGAGGTGAAATATGGTGGATTTTAATCACTTGGCAAGGAGGACACTAGGGTTGTCAAACTTGGGAGCTTATTAAATCATTATTTGTAACAGTTTCAACATGGTAATTAACATTTTGGTGGAGCAAAACTCTTCTGCAGGCTAGTAAACTGTCAGCATATACGTTAATGCACATTTAAAGCCATGACAATCCATGTGAATTCTAATACAGAAGAGGCTGTGTGAGAAGTGAATAGATCTTCCTTCCATAACTTGTTCTTGGAGCGGATCTGCTGTACGCTAGTACATCATTATCTGGGTATGCGCAAGAATGGTCTGTGCCCTCTTGTACGTAAAGCAGTTGTTGTGCAGCAGAACCGATGAGATTTGTGGTGAGCAACCCCTTTTTCTCTTGTCATACAAGAATGCTAATAGGAATAGTTTCCAGCCATTTTGAGATTTCAGTTGGATCTACCAACAACAAGCTATCTTGATATATAGTAAACCTACAGCTTTCATTGTTAAACAATGAAAAGTTACTGCAAGTATAGGTGGGAAAGGTGGTAGTGAATTTTTATGGGCGGGGGGTGGGAAGTAAAATGTCCTGGGAGGAAAGAGGAAACTATTTTGCTGTTTCATTGCACTGCACATTCTAGAGGATCCCACAAAGTCTTTCATGGAAAGTTTTTTGTGGGAAACCCTGGGACTTGTCTGTGGTGACAGTGTCATTCATTCTGCACCGCCCATTGTAAGCAATGCAATTCTCCCTTTCCATTTTTCTCTATTTTGTAACCTGCATATCCTTATTAGAAGATAACCATAAGTAGCATTCACTGTTGAAGCCTACTTAAATCATGCTCTGCTTTGCTTCTCCAGCCAGCATTTTTCTCTCCTAGCTCTAAAAAGGATATAGACTTCATAATTGTGCTTTTTTTTTTTTTTTTTTAATAGGAGATGCAATCTGTAAATAAGTAGTACTATTTCTTTCTCCTGGAAATACAGTGTGATTTCAGTTTAGTGGTTTGGTAATATAAATGAGCAAACCAAAATGCCATTTGCAAAATATTTTAAAGTCTTTCTCTTCAGAGTTTGTTTGACACCCATAATACAGATCCAATTTTGTAGATAGATTCCAGTACTTACCTCCCCTCCTCCTCAGCAGATATATTTATGAATTAATTTCATTACTATTTCTTACTTTCTATGTCTTGTTTGGCATGTTACATTCTTCAGAAAAATCTGTAAACAAAAACATTTTGTTGGAGTATTTGTGTGAAAAGATGAAGTATCAAGTCTTAGTCCCATTTGGTTTTTATAAGGCAAGACAGTGGGAAGCTTGGCAAACAAGCATAACTTAATTTGTTTTCCAAGTTGTGAATACCTCTTGAAATGAAAAGACCCACTCTGTTGCAAATCTAAAATTAGATTACATATAATATATTCAAAGCTGACAAAATAAAATTGCTCCATGATGAGTGTCATTTTGTTGATATGAAACTTATTTTTAAATCCTTTTTTTGTGGGCTTTTTTGTTTTAAGTTTTAGCTGGAGTTGAACACCTCAGACCTCTGAGTCCTGTTCTTTGGTGGATTTAAGTATCTTTATCTTAAAACAAAATAAAAGGGAAGTGAGGAAGTGATTGGAAAACTTGATGCACATTCCAATATGTGCAAATTGCTGGATTCTTGACACAGCTTCCATACCCATGAAGATATTCAAACCCAGCAATGGATGAAAGAAATTATGGAGAGAGAGCAGAGCTTCCTGCCTAAACCAGGCTTTTCTGCAATAAGTCTTCTCTGTGTCAAACCACATGGAAGATTTTCACTGATACGTGTATTTTATTTTTACCTCTCCTCTATTTCAGGTTGGCTCACGTGACACTAGAGACTTGGAAAACCTTGGGTCTCTTAGGACATGTTAACTGTGATGCAGGTGCCACAGGAACAAGGTCAAACGAAGTCCAGGCTGAAGGCGGTGTAGTTACGTGATGCTGCACCACTTAGTGTGTCTTCTTGGCTTGCTTTTGAGCCTTCTGGGAATTTTCCAAACAAGATGTAGCAGCTCTGTGGGATGGATCTCTTTGACAGTGCTGATTTAAGCAAAATGTTGCAGTCTTTGGTACACAATAACCATATCTTGCATTCTCTGTACTGCACTAAAGCATAGTTTACTGAGACTGAAAGCACTCAACCCAGTGAGTTAAGTGGGAGTTGAGAAAATGCTGCATCTGGTGGGAGTGTACCCTAATTCAGGCATGGCTATGTGATGCTTGCTCTAGCCTCACTCTTTGTGGCAAAAGAAAATGAAATACAAACATGCCATGTGGGCGATTTCACACCTACCTGTACCATCTTTTTAGACATCTCTTCCACAATATATTTCCTTCGTGTTGATTCATCTTCCTGAGAGTTAGTTTGCTGTTTCATAAAGAGCCACATTGTGAGCATTATTTCACTTAGCATTGGTAGAAGACAAAGAAATTACACATGAACAGGTATAGTATTTTGCAACTTCCTCATTTATTATTTGTCTTCACAGACACTGTTTTTGCGAATGACCTTCTTGTTTATAATCTGATTTTGTTTAACCCTTACATCACTTATCTTAGTTTAAATCTGCATTTGACAACTTGTATTTCCCCAGATGGTTTCCTTTATACCTTTTTGGTATGCTGAGGCAGATATCTGAATGGATTACCCATGCCACAGCTTGAGCATGAGATTGATTTAGGGAGAGAAAGTGGGTCATGTCAGGCTAGCCTGAAAAATATAGTAAGGATTTAAATGACCTGCTTTACCCAGTGTTTTGTTTCACTTGTGATTTACTAAAATAATTCTTAAAATAGATACTACTCAATTTTACCTTTTCTCTAAATGATACCTTTGCCAAGACAAGTGTCAGTTTAGATGAATATTGATATATATATCCCCCCCCCCCCCCCAATTTATTAAGGAAGTGTATCAAATATCTTTTCACATCTTACAGTGATTCTCTTACTTTAATGGCTTGTGTTCAATATGTATATTAAAAGGTGGACTTCCAGTGGGAACAAAGTTCTTGTCCACTTGCAAATATATCTACTTGTATCGGGGACAGCAGTGGTGGCACACACGGTAGCACAGCAGTTACATCACCTAGCACAGCAGATAGACTTACAGCTGTAGCTTGCAGAGCAGACATTTGTCATTTCCTGGTAATAGAGTTCCTCCATTCTATCATTAATTACTTTTCCATATTTACTTTAAATACATCAAAGTATGGACTGCACTTATGACCCAAAAATAATAATACACCAAGCCTCAGTGAACAGAATTGCCCATGTAATGTGTATGGAATATATAGTTTGTATAATTACTCCATATGTGTAGACATGGTATTGACTTATAAATCAGTTAGTACAGATTTACAAGATGTTGTCTCAGAGATGTTATACAAACAAAACAATTAGATAAATGCCTGGCCTGTGTTAGTCTGATAAATTTTAGATCTGTATAAACTCATCTGCATAAAATTTATTCAGGTAAAATCTTTATATCATGTCACGTAATTATATGTGCACACTTATGCATAAGGCACTGAGTTCTGCCTGAAGTAATTGTATTTCCATAGCTTTTTTAACCATTTCTTGGTTTTGTCAGAAACTTGCACAAATAATTTATTAGTAATTATATTGAGGCATAAAACTAAGTTGACTCTGTGCTATCTAAACACCTAAAACAGGAAAAGGAGAGCATCTTTATGCACCTTATGTGCTGTATACAGTGTGTGAGGTTCAAAATACTAGCACAAAATAATTATAATAGAAAAAAGATACTAATGCGTAACTGTATTAGAATGCATTGCATGACTATAGACCTTTTGCTTCTCAGAGTTGGATCAGTGAGGGAATTTCTGTCATGCAGGTTCATGCAAATGTCTCAGAAGAGTGAATAAAGTGCTTGCTCTGTCACTCGCTTTGCACTTAAAAAAAAAAAAAACACAGTTAATAAGAATGACAGAATTTTTAAAATATTGATTTTGGTTTAGGTGAAAGGCAGGAGGTCGCTGTCAACCTGTCTGTGCTTAAACTGGATATAAAAGAAGGTATTTGAAACTCAAATGTTTTGAGAATTAACAGCACACCAGTGCTAGTTCCCTTATTTTTCTGCTCTGCAAAGTGTAATGTAAGTTCTATTTATATTTGATAATAAGGAGTTGTGACTTTTAGAAAACCTGAGTTCAAGAAGGATGAAAGCTGGTATTAAAAGTGGAAGGTTTGCTGCAAATACAGGAAGAAAGGCATACACTTTGAAAGCTGATGTTTACATGTCTGTTACGGAGCCAAGATCATCTTGAGTGCCATCACGTGGCACGTACAGGACAACCAGGTGATCAGGCCCAGTTGGCATGGGTTTATGAAAGGCAACTCCTCCTTGACTAACCTGATCTTCTAGGACAAGGTGACCTGCTTAGTAGATGAGAGAAGAGCTGTGGGTGTTGTCTACCTGGACTTTAGTAAAGCCTTTGACACTGTTTGCAACAGCACGCACCTGGAGAAACTGGCCGCTAATGGCTTGGATGGGCATACTCTTCACTGGGTAAAAAACTGGCTTGATGGCCAGTCCCAAAGAGTTGTGGTGAATGGAGTTAAAACCAGTTGGTGGCTGGTCACAAGTGGTGTTCCCGAGGGCTCAGTATTGGGGCCAGTTCTGTTTAATGTCTTTATCAGTGGTCTGGACGAGGGGATTGAATGCGCCCTCAGTAAGGTTTGCAGATGACACCAAGCTGGGTGGGAGTGTTGATGTGCTTCAAGGTAGAAAGGCTCTACAGAGGGATCTGGACGGGCTGGATCGATGGGCCAAGACCAGTTGTGGGAGATTCAACAAGGCTAAGTGTGGGGTCCTGCACTTAGGTCACAACAACCCCATGCAAAACTACAGGCTTGGGAAAGCTGCCTGGTGGAAAAGGACCTGGGAGTGCTGGTTGACAGCTGGCTGAATATGAGCCAGCAGTGTGCCCAGGTGGCCAAGGGGGCCAACAGCATCCTGGCTTCTATTAGAAATAGTGAGGCCAGCAGAACTAGGGAAGTTATTGTCCCTTTGTACTTGGTACTGGTGAGGCTGCACCTGGAATACTGTGTTCAGTTTTGGGCCCCTCACTACAAGAAAGACATTGAGGTGCTGGACCACATCCAAAGAAGGGCAACAAAGCTGGTGAGGGGTCTAGAGAGCAAGTCCTATGAGGAGTGGCTGAGGGAACTGGGATTGTTTAGTCTGGAGAAAAGGAGGCTGAGGGGAGACCTTATTGCTCTCTGCAACTACCTGAAAGGGGGTTGTAGTGAGGTGGGTGTTGGGCTCTTCTCCCAAGTAGCAAGTGACAGGACAAGAAAAAATGGGCTCAAGCTGCACTAGGGGAGATTTAGATTGGACATTAGGAAAAATTTCTTCATGGAAAGGGTAGTCAAGTATTGGAACAGGCTGTCCAGGGAAGTGGTTGAGTCACCATCCTTGGAGGTGTTTAAAAGACGTGTAGATGTGTTGCTTAGGGACATGGTTTAGTGGTGGACTTGGCAGTGTTAGGTTAATGGTTGGACTGGATGATCTTAAAGGTCTTTTCTAACCTAAACAATTCTATGATTCTATAAAAAAAGCAAAAATTTGCGCTGATGTTTATATGATAATTAATTAACATCATGCTGGGGTAATCATAATTCAAATTACTTGTATGTTTCCTTTCTAACTGCTGTATTCTGTTCTTTTTAATACTTGATGACTTTCATCTAGCCAACAGCCTTTCTGAAGATATTTTTGGTGTAATACTTGATGAAAATAGATCAGTCTTTTTTGTAGAATCCCCTTTGGATTTGTATTTTTTTTTTTCCACACCTCCACAAAGGCTTTCTATGAATTACCTCAAGACCAAGTCAATAGCATGGTACGACATTTTTTTTATTTTATTTTTGAAGCATGTTGTGACATACTAGATGTAATCTGAATTGTAAGTAGAGCTGATTTGAGGAGAGCAATGGCATACAGTCAGAACTTTCTTGACATTAGCACATTGTTTTATTGCAAAATGGAGTGCAGTGCAGAGATTTCTGAGGCAGTGGAAACTCTAATCTGCTATAAACCAGTTGAGTATCACAGGAGAAATCTTCAGCCTAGACAAATCTCTTCATGTAATCATAAAATGCATCTGGGTTTTTTTGTTTTGTTTTGTTTTGTTTTTAAATTTAAAACGATGGAGTTATGCTTTCAGAGGTGGCATACTATTTTGTAAACTGGAACAATACTTCAGTGCCACAGTGATAAGTCTTTATTAAATGGGTAAGATAAAAACAAGCTGGGCATCACATTACACAGTGAAAATCCAGTACTTGTAAGGGAAGTCATTGGCGTGGTTGTTCCTCCTACTGCTGAAGGCATGAAAAGATGTCAAGGAAGCTTCTCCCTCTTGCCAGCACTGAACTAGGAATCACAAATACAGGACAACTGCATTGGGGAAGAAGCTTGGGAGGTGCCAGGTGCAAGGAGGTGCTCGCAGCAGGATCAGCCATAGGGTCAGACCAGGATGCTCAGGGTTTTGTCCTGTTGGGGCCTGAGACCCCCCAAGGATGTACAGCCCCCAGGCAGCCTGTGCCACCACTTACCTGTCCTGCTGGGGAAAGGTTTTCTTACAGCCAGTCCTAGCCTGTCATGCCCCAATTCCTGCTGGTTGTCTGTGTGGCCTGTATTGTAAATGTGTGGCAACAATAATGAAAATCCAGTATTTATATTACCAAGCCCAGGCTATTATTAACTCGACCTAATCATAGAATCATTTAGGTTGGAAAAGACCTTTAAGATCATCCAGTCCAACCATTAACCTAACACTACCAAGTCCACTACTAAACCAGTTAAGGGTAGAATAGCAATTTCATGTTTCCTGGCTTGGTGGCTGGATTATTTTTAATGAAAGTAAAAACTAGTAATCATTAAGATTGGAAAGGACCTCTAAGATCAACAGTCCAACCATCAACCCAACACCACCATGTCCACTAAACCATGTTCCAAAGCACCACATCTACCTGTTTTTTGAACACTTCCAGGGATGGTGACTCCACCACCTCTCTGGGCAGCCTCTTCCAATGCTTGACCACCCTTTCCGTGAAGAATTTTTTTCTAATATCCAATCTAAATCTCCCCTGGCGCAGCTTGAGCCCATTTCCTCTCGTCTTATTGCTAACTATGTGGGAGAAGAGACCAGCCCCCACCTCACTACAACCTCCTTTCAGGTAGTTGTAGAGAGCAATAAGGTCTCCCCTCAGCCTCCTCTTCTCCAGACTAAACAACCCCAGTTCCCTCAGCCGCTCCTCATAAGGCCTGTGCTCCAGACCCTTCACCAGCCTTGTTGCCCTTCTCTGAACACGCTCCAGCACCTCAATGTCTTTCTTGCAGTGAGGGGCCCAAAACTGGACACAGTATTCCAGGTGCGGCCTCACCAGTGCCGAGTACAGGGGGACAATTGCCTCCCTGCTCCTGCTGGCCGCACTATTCCTGGTACAAGCCAGGATGCTGTTGGCCTTCTTGGCCACCTGGGCACACTGCTGGCTCATGTTCAACCGGCTGTCAACCAACACCCCCAGGTCCTTTTCGGCCAGGCAGCTTTCCAGCCACTCTTCCCGAAACCTGTAGCGTTGCATGGGGTTGCATGCATTAAGTGTATTCAACAAAGTTGTTTCTTTGTGGATTGACATCCACATCTATGCATGCATCATTCTCTGTGATGATACTGATGATACTGGTGATATAATTGCAATACTTACAGGGCCACTGTTTCCTGCAGTGAAAACATCACAGCTTGATCTGAGCATTAACCACATCTAGCAACAGGAGTTGACAATGCAAGTAGGATTCTTAGATGTGTTAAGAGGAGGTTTGCAATTAAAAAATGTGAAAATGGTATGTTAGAAATTACTCATTTGGAACACCGTGTCCAATTTTAGACTGCTTTTCAAAGGGGAAAAATAACAGACTTAATAGGCTCAGGTAAGATAGATTAGAATGGCTAGTGCCTGGTGAGATTTACTGCATATGAAAGTGGAGATTACAAATAAATGAAAAAAATAATCAGGATTTGGGTAAAGCATTTGCATTGTAAATACCTATGAAAATGACTGGCTCCTTTTTCTTCTGTTGTATAAAGAAGTGAAATTATTATGTAATAGTATTATTTATCTGCTCTCCTGGTCTGTAACAGCCTCTGCTGCAGTTGGTCACTGAGAAGTGGTTTACGTGCGAGTATTTTAGTCTTAGTATTAAGCTGTGTGACTAGTTGCTGAAGTTTAAAACAACTAGGCTTATCAGTTCTATGATTCATGTCATAAACTGAAGACTGTGGGGTACTCTGAAAAGTTGAGGTGCTCTAAAGACTGGATTTTCCTCTTCTGTTTGTCTGAAGTAGTATGATCAAGTGTGGCAAGCACAATGCACTGTAGAAAGGTAGTGTTATCAACATTAAATCTTTTTTGTATCTTTTAACAACATTGAAAGCACAAATGTAAATTTTAACCGTTATGCCAGTGTTGAGCTAAGTGTCTCACGCTGGCCACCTGCTAGACTTGTCAGGGAGTCCACTTCTGGGCTCTTGCATGTTTTTAAAACCTGTGGAGTCTGTGAAGCAACGCTGGGTGCTGCCTCTGCCTGCTGCAGCCGCTGGCTGTGCCCAAGTGCCTCTGCCTCTCACCTGCAGACCCTTCTGGCTGCCTCTTGCAGAATCATGGGATAACCTATGGGGAGAGAGCTTGGGAGGTGCTGGGTGTAAGGTTGCAGCAAGGATCAGCCATGGGGTCAGACCAGGCTGCTCAGGGAGGGAGGGAGCTTGCACAGCCTCTGGGCAGCCTTTGTCACTGCTCACCTGTCCTCCCAGAGAAAGGTTTCTTTACAGCCAGTCCCAGCCTCTTGTGTTCCTCACCCTCCTGCCATGCCCTGCTGAGAAGAGTCTGGTTCCCTGACAGCCCATCATAGGCAATGGGGGCTGCTGTTAGGAGCCCCTTCTCCAGGCTGAACCAGCCCTGGTCCTCCAGCCTCTCCTCACAGGGTGAGTGCTCCAGCTGTGACCATGTTGGTGTCCCTCTACTGAGCTGACTGTGGTTTATTGACCTTTTTCTCATGGTGGGAGGCCCCAGACTAGGCACAGTATCCAGACGTGGTCTAATGAGTGCTGAGTAGAGGCAGGCAAATCCCATCCTTTGATTTACTGGCCATCCTTCTGTTCATACATCCCAAGATGCAGCTGGCCTTCACTGTCCACTGGTTCAAGCTTCATGTCCAAGCCATTTCTGAAGAATGCTCTTTCCTAGAGGTGCACTGAAGATTTACATTTCAGCTGCTCAAAGCACTGGCGTTAAGCAATAAATGTTGTACATCATATACCAGCACAGCATTATCTCTAGCTGATAAGAAAAATTATCGTAGTGAAAATCATGTATCCTAAACACAACCCCCTTATTCAACATCATTGTTTCCATAAAAGTCTCTGAAGTCTATTGGAATTTTGGGAGGGTGTCACTAGAAAACTTCCTCACAGCTTGAGTTATTGAAGGTATCAACAGAAAACAAACAACTCAGATTTGGCAGTCTTGAGACTTTCCAGCCAATTACCTGGGCAGCATCCACAGTGTCTGAGGTAACTTTTTTGTGTACCTGTTCTGACTCCTGACAAACCAGTGCTTCCCCACCAGGAGCTAACCTATCTAGAGTAAACTATCATTCACTAGTAGTGAAAGGATAGTAGCTGTTCACTAGTAGTCAAAGGGATGCCTTTTGTTGAGATCTCAGATGTTGAGAACTGCTATCACCTTTTTTATCATGAAAGTATTTATCACTTATGTGCCTTTATATAAAAGAAAATGCCTTTTCCCTGCTGCTATGAAAATGTCAATGAATTGGAGTAGTTATTGAATTTGGCTTCATACAGAATTTGTTATCTAGTCAAACAGCTAGTCGTAAAAAACAAACAAACAAACAAACAAAAGAACCAAAAAACCCCCCAAACCTGAGAAATCTGTGGACTGGAGGCATTTTTGGGCTGATGTAAAAAATCTCAGCTTTAGTTCTTATTCTAGAAAATGTCAGATAAGTAGTGTGGAAATCAGTCATTTGCGCACCTTCCCTTCAGTTTTTCCCTTTTGAGATTATTGAAGCCTCTCTGCTTTGTGTAGCTGGGGTTTTGTGCTTTTGTTTGTTTGTTTGTTTTTAAAGCAGAAACGTGATTTCTGCTTTGGGTGCTCTGATTTACAGCTGGTTAATCAGAAAGGTGCAGTACCAGTGTCAGAGAGCTTAGTGGAAAAAAAAAAGAGTAGAAGAAACATGCAGAGTTGCTGTAGTGGAGATCTGATAGGGAGCCAGACCTGCTGATGAGCCAAACCCACTTTGTTTTTAACTCTCTGTCTAGTGCCAAGAGTCACTGAATAAAATATCTCAGTAAGCTATGAAACCCTTAAGAGACAGTTAAGAAATTACAATTTCTGTGCTTCAACAGCTAGCAATAAAAATGCTAAGATAGCCTTTGCTGTCTTTCTTGTTCATCTGAATATTTGAGACATTTTGTTTGTTGTGGTGTTTCTTCTGAATATTAAGATCTTTCCTCTGAATATTAAATACTATTAAAATTGTTGGGTTGTTTACTCTGAGGGAAGCTGACTACCTTTTTTCTAGTTCTAGGAGGATAATAATGCTCATTACTTACATTAGATTTTTTATGTTCAATGTTTTGTTGAGTCATCAATTAAACAGTAGGAGATCCCTTGGTGGAGTTGGGTTCAAAGGATAAATTAAATGCAATACTTAAAAATAAAAAATTGGAATGTAGTATTAGAGTATTGGCAAATTCTAATGTTTTCATTTTTCTTCTGTTGAATAGAGGCTTTACAGCCATGACAGATTCACTAGTTTTGATTTCGTTTCCAGACGTAAAATTGAAATTTTGAAGAGTTTAGCATGGAGAGGATATTTCTAAATTTAGGCTTCCAGAACCACCATCCCAAACTGCATTTTGTTATTTCTTTTATTGACATTGAGATCAAAGTGGTGCACTATTCTGAATTTTACTGTAATTCACATTAAAGACACACAAATAGGTATTTTAATATAATTTTTATATGTAACACAGCCACCTATCTCATCTTGTGTTAGCATTCCCAGATATTATAGAAAATGCGACATTATTTAAATGCAGATTGGTGTGTCTGGTCTGTTTGTCATTTGTTCAAAGGCAGTGCACAACTGAGTTACATGTTTATAAACTAGTTTTGGTATTTCTGTGTTCCATTTTCATATTCAATTCTGTTTCAGTATTTCCATATTTTTTTACTTAATTGTGAGGTTTAAACCAGGAAGTGAAGTGTGGTGGGTTTTTTTTGGTTTTTTTTGGCTTTTTTTTTTTTTTTATGTAGTGAAAGATACCTAAAGTCTTTTCTGTAAACTGGAGATGGCTGCTCTTGAGTAATTGTCAGGTAATTTTCATGTTTGTGACTACTTTAAGTAAAAACAAAGAAGCATATTGTATCTTAAAATTATTTAATATACATATTTATAGCAGTAGTTGATCATATGGATCATTTATACTCAGTTTAGGGGGGGACAGTGATGCATAAAGTGTTCATATCACATTGCAGTATTGCCATTTATGAAAATGTTTCATTTACAAAATATAATGAGTATTTTGAAGCTCTGTGTTGGTAATCCTGATTAAAGTAACATAAGTAGGAAATGACACAAGCTGGTGGTGTCCATTATGCCAGTGTCCATGGTTTAAGGGTCCCTGAGATCTTGTGCACATTGGTATGAAGGTAGTTAGTAGTTGAACTATCATGTTAGTGGTCTGCAAATGGCTTTTATTTTGTCAGTTTCTGCTAAGCATATGTTTCGTGTCCATGAGGGAGAAAGTTTTATAGGATGATTGAAAAATTTTTGTCTATAAGAAAAGCCTCTGTAAGTAACTGAAAAAAACTTGCCAGATAAGTAATCTGTTAGATGTTTTGCAACCATTAAATAAATGTATATGATCTATTAAGAAACGTATTTTATTTTGCAAGAAATAAAGCTTTTAAAACTGTTGCAGTACCTAAGCACAACAAAAAAAGAGGGGAGGGCTGTTTGAAAGTTTGCCTTAATTTATGTTAGTAATTGTAATCCCTGTAACTTCGGAGAAGCTAGGTGTTGAAGGCAAATGGTTTAAATGTAAACTGTAGCATTTACTCCTGTAATTAGCAGATTACACTTTTAAGTTAGATAATGTATTGACATCTAGGTAACTGATTATCGGTGCTGCCTGGAAAAAAAAATCTAGGTTCTGCCATTTGTACTCATCAACTCTTGCAGATACAAAATTCAAAAGATATTTAAAATACTGATTGCACTAAGTGATACAGTAAGAGATAGTTGCTGAGTTATTTGAAAATGTCAGGCTTACTTTAGCATACATGGCTTTTTTAAGGCAATGTTGTGACAATTTCAATCTTAGGACTTGAGTACCTTGGGCAGTGTAAAGAAAAAAAAACACTTAAAATCAGATAGGTTGATTAAATCTCTGTTTATGGGCTTATCTTTATCATGTACTTTGAGCAAAGTTTTGTGATCCTTATAAAACAAGAAACTTCATGACTGAAATCTGAAGAGCATCTGTCAGACAGCGAAGCTGAAGAAATACTTTGGTATGGTAGACACAAAGATTTAGAGAAGATGTAGTGGGAGGGTTTGACTAAACCTCTGTAATATATATTCACTAGTTATGGGAAAGTAGGAAGCTGTTTGAAATAAATGATGAGTTGGAGGTAGGCATTTCAGTGTTTTGTATGCCACCATCTGAAGGCATAAAAGGCAAAATTGTGGTTTGCGTATTGTATGGGCATCTGCTGATTCTGGGGTTTTATGTGACTTTGAGTACCTGGGCATCTCAATAGCTTCAGTATCCGAAAAAAAAATCTGTGAGTTTTCAGATGTGGTGTAGACTTTGTTGTCTGTAGCTGGTTGAACATGAATTTTGCTGTGGATCAGCATCTAGATCAGCATCCTGATCAATGTGTACATACATGTTTAAATAGTGTGAGTCAGGAATACTTCTGGTTTTCAAGGTCACGATGAGTATGTTGGCCGTGTTTCAATTCCCCAGCGGAGTGGCATCAGGGTGCATGCTTGTTGCATCAAGAGGGCTTTGGAAGGTACCCAATTTATCATTGTAAGTCCAGTCACGTTCAGTGCACTGAACTATCACGATTATGGATGCACAAATAATGTAGGCACCTTTTGTCTAGTCGTGTTGCATGAACTACCACGGCCACACTTAAAGCGTCTGGTTGTGTTCAATGAGACCAGTGAATCAAAGCAATTTATTAAAGCAACAGACACACAGGTTCTTTGGATTACCGGCGATAATTTCACTGACTGCAAGGCACATGCAAATACCAAAGCATGGATAACACACATGCATCAAAAGATACAGAGTGACTCTATATAGAGGTTTCTACATTTCCCGGGGAGGCACTTGGTATAACCAAGTGTCCAAATCTTACCCAAAGGCGTCCTGATGAGGGGGAAGAGAGGCCCAGCCTGTCGACTGATCCCAGAAGTCAGAGTGGTATGTAATGGTATCTTCCCTAACATCCCCTCTCTCTTAGGCTAATTTATATTATTTTTTAACTTTCAGGTGGAGCTTGAGTGACTCTAGCCATACATACTGTGTTATGATTGGTGTAAAACTTTCTCGCTTTGATTTAAAGGTATAGGCTAGGAATAATTCAAAGCACAATCTCAGTGAGGAGTGGTTGCACCTTAGAGACAGGTAGGTTTTGGGATGGAGGTGTGTTTTGGTATTATAATGATATTATAATGAGCAAAGTTTACCAAAGGGCAGCATTTTGTCAAAAACATGACAGGTTGTTGGCCCAGGGTCTCATATTATACCCTTTCCTATTGTCCTTCTTCATTCATCCATTGTTTGCCCAAGTTCTCGCAGTGTTCCATTATACTGCACTCTGTTCCTTTGGTAAGTACACCTCCAATAAATTATTTGCCATGTTCTGGCACAGTCAGGACTATACAGGGACTAAAAGCAGCAGCAATAAGGTGACAAATGCTTTGTCTTTTCATGTCCGTAGCTAGACCAAGTCTCCGGGCTTGACGGAGTGTACTGGGGAATCCAAGGGCACAGGAGCTGCCCCGGCTGGGCAGAATGCTTCACAGCAGTCCCATCTGGGGTGCCACACAGACCCTGGCCGCGGTGTCTCCACACCGCTCCACCCTCGGGGCAGTTCCTCTTAGAGCCAACACACCAAGTTCCCCTGGTGTTGCCGGCGTCTAAGGTTGCAGGCCTAGGGAACTTCCGTGAAACAGATCCCTTGCATGCCAGCTGCACTCCACCCTGGAGGCTTCTTCAGTGCTGTGCCTTTCCTAAAATTGTGAATCTAAGTTTAATCTCTAAATCACCTCCAGCAATTACTCTACAATGCTGCTTCTGGAGCCATTACCCCTGAGAAGGACAGCTATGTGCATGGGACAGCCTGCTCTGGCCATCAAACATATGTGGTGGGGAAGCAAAAAGAATTAGCATCTTCAAATTCCTTTATGAGTATCTGAACTGACAGAATATTGTTACACTTCCAAATATTTCTCATAAAAACCCCTGTGTGGTGTTAAGATGATTTGTGTTGCTGAACACAGTAATAAATTAATAACTTAAATTGCTACTTAGCCCTCTATTGGTAAGAAAGTACTTACCAGTTTACTTATTTCCACAGCAACTTCTGGTGTATGAAATATGTACGTGTATTTTGGTGTTGGAGAAATAAAGGTAAGGTGACTGATCTGAATCTAAGTGAGGCCATTAGGCTGTTATTCTTTGGTTTTTGGTGACCTAGGCAAGATGACTTTATTGCAAAGACAGGATTTAGCTAGATTTCACATGTCTCTGTTCTGCCTTTAGCTGTCTCCTTCCCATGAAATAGGAAAACTCCTCTAAATGGTTCAAATTCTGTTTGAATGGCACATGGGCTCATTGATTTTTCCCCTCTATGGGGCTCCCAGAAATTAATAACAGCACCACGTATTTGAGTGCAAGAGCTGAGAAATACATCCCTAGAAGCCAGGAATTCAAATATCCTGTTCAACTCAGTCTACTGAAGTCATAACAAAGTTATTGTGTCCACATAACACACAAGGGACTGGGAAAGCAGATCTAAAAGTCTGCAGTAATTTAACACAACCCCTTCTTCCCTGATCAAGAACTTCATCATTTCACTACAGAGAATTTGTTTTTGGATAGGAGAACTGACCCATTACCCAGGAGAAGATGTAAAGCAACATAAATTCCTTTGAGAACCTTTTCAGCTTCCACATGCTTAGCTGACAGAGCCCTAGTATGAACAGATGCTGTAACAGATGTCGTACTTCTCAGAAACAAGAAAGTTGATGATTTAAGGGTTTCTTGACTGGCAAATATCACTGGCAGAAGATGTAGAGCGTGTAATGCAATACTGTGTTAGCTGATTGCTGTTTATACCCATCTAGACTGCACTTTCAGATTGGTCATTGCCAGTAAATAGGTGATGGGCATAATTAAAAGGAGGTTAGCAGAAATGAAATGCATGAACACCAAACACAGACACATTCATTTCCTGATTTTGAAGAGTCTTGATCTATGTAGGGTATAAAACATCTCCAAAACAAAAAAAAAATTAGGCCGAGGATGTGCCTTTGAAATTCATAGCTGCAGCCAGGCGTAGAGGTACTGCCCTTCTTCCGAAATCTTGGCATTCTCAGTGTGCAACCTTGGTAGTCATAGAACCTTGGTAGTCATAGATCCTAATCTAGCCTGCAGATGTAAATCTCAGTAGTGATGAATGCCCTTCTCTTAGGGCCCTCTTAGTATTATTTGTGATGCAGAGGCAATGGGAAAGACGACCTATTCTTTCTTATGTAACAACAGGGCATGGCCTTACGGACACAAAGCACTGCTGGGAGGAGGTAACCTAGTTTGTGGGAGGCAGGTTTTAAAGAACTGGTTTTCCTGCACTTGAGAGTGCAGAACTTGATTGAAGGCCAATAAGCAACTCTCCATCCAATGAAATTTCCTAAGAGGATGAAACTCACAAAGTAGGGTTGTCACTGAAGTTAGGGTTTGACTCCTTTTGACCAAATTGAAACCTATCTCAGGCAAGTTCAGTCTAAAATAAGCATTTTTTTTTTCCTAAAATGAGAAAGTATATGTTTCTGCTTCATAAATCAAATAGATTGCAAGACTTAAAGAACCCACATTATATGATAACTATATCAGTCCTGGTGACTCACTTGGAGATCCTGCTCAGCACAGACCATGGGGGTACCAGACAGTCCTGCTGTGTTTTACCAGTGTGGAAGGCTGTTTTCTGTTCTCTCAGCTGGTGGACAAGAAGCTGGAAAATGGGCTGTCAGCACCTGAGAGCTAACATTGTAATGAACATTTGTTTAATAGAGAGTTGTGGGGAGTTTGCTGTGATGGGGTAGGGTCTTGGGCTGTTGTTTCACTCTGTGAACTTGCTGATAATGAGAATCAGTTCATCTGCTCTAGCAGATGTGGAGAAAGGACAGACAGATCTTTCCAACTTCAGGGAGGGATGATTGAAAGTCATTATATGTGATATGTAAGACCATAACGCTTGAAGGGAAAAATTCCTATTGAGAGGTACCTAAATGGAACAGAGGTGGTGAATTTCATTTTGTATTTATTGAGGACAAATACATCAGCGGAGTGGAACTATCACTCTGATTTACTGAAGAAAGGGCAATTTTGTCTGAGAGATGGCTAACTTTGTTGATAGCATTTAGGACTAATGATGTGGATGTTCTAAAGCAAACAAACAAACAAACCCTTTGATTTGTTTTTGCAAACTTGATTTTTCTCATGAAATGTGTAAAATTGTTATTTTAAAATGGTTAAAGCATGAACATCTGTTTTAAGAAAAGAACTAAGTGAGAGTGGAGAATCTTTTTTTGTTGGAAGAAATGAATGACTATTTTGTGCTTGCCAGTGCACAAATGTGACGAACGTTTAAAGAAATGTCACCATGTTGTATCTTTGCACCTTTAGCTGATTTCCATGAGTTTAATATAGGGGGTTTTTTTATTTGCTGGTTTCTGAAGGCAATTCTGTTATTTAGTACAAGTACAGAGGTCATTAAAGTAGAACCAATCAATTTATTTAATTCTACCAGTCTATTACTCCTGTTCCTAAGAGCCTGCAAATCAAAGGATTTTTTTTTAAGAAATACTGTGGAATAAAAGAGCATCTTTACACATTTTCTGGTTGAAAATAATTTGAATTTTAAAAATGATACACCGATAACACAACCAGACCAGGTGCTTGCTTTATTTTAAGAACTGTAATTAATTTGGGAGACCACTGATAGGAATTCAGCTGCAGTAAGAAATAACAACATTGCTTATAACTGAGATATAATTTCTTCATGTTCTTCTTCTACAGGTATAGATATATCTGTGTAGAAGTTTAAGTGTTTTTCAAAAAGAAATTAGTGCATTGTATTTTACTAATGAATTATGAATGTTGAACTGAGGTTAGCAATCAGAATGTCTAGTCTGATTCTTCAGCTAGTTAGAGACTCAAAGAGATACATCTTCTAATCTTAATTGAAAAGATACGGTCATTTGGTCTGTTTCAGGTCATTCCTATGAAAAATTCATGTTGAAATTATAGTAAATTGCAAGACATTTGTAGGATGGTGATCAGATTTTTCTAAGCAACCTAACTAGAAATTGAGTGAGGATTTGGTATCATGTGAAAACTTTAATATAAAATTGGAAAAGCATATGTGGGAGAAATCTGACAATGTGGGTAAGTTCTTATTCTTCCTGAAGGTATAAAATGCAGTTTTCTCTTAAAACTGGGAACTGCCCTTTCTGTGTAGCAGAACAAGGTGTTCAAATAACAGCGTTGAAAAGATCTTACAAAATTATGGGAGCCCTCAGTCATTCAGGGTCTCTTCCCCATACAGGACTGAAGTATGGATAAAACTGGTATGTGAGTTGCTGGCCAAACCCAAGCCGATCCTGCGTCCCCAGCAGAGAAATCAGCTGAACTGCAGCTCCATCAGGTGGTCAACGGCAGGAGGCACGGGTTTGAGAGGAACTGGGGCAAAATACAGTTCTTCTATGAACAGACGCCAAAACAGGACACCAACAAAGGGCAGTCAGAAATAATCATGACGTGGAGGAGATGATAATAGTGTAAAACATAAATTGGGTCAGCCAGTTAGAAATACATTTTCTTGGGCTGTTTTTTACATTTTTGCTAGAGTATCCTATTTAGTTTTGATTTTATCCTTAGAGATGTGGCTTTTCCTGTTGAATGGCCAGTATCTATAGGTTAATCAAGTCTGTGCTGAAAATTCAGTCCATCTGCTTCATATATGGAATTTTAACTTTACAACAAGTGAAACAAAGTGTTTCGATCATTTGTTTAACACTATTCACAAACGTCTCTCATGTTTTCCTATCTGTTTTCTCTAAGACACTCCATTTGTCTTGGAAACTTTAATTTTCTTCATAATGCAAGGTCATTGAAATGGATATTTCATTTTGCATTTGCTGAAAAGTCTATATTTAATACAAAAAACCTATTTAATCCCCCCGCCTTTCCCCCCCTCCCAATTCCCAGAAACCAAGCTAGCAACTTTCACAAAGTTAATGAAGGGAGAAAATTTCTAATCTTTATCAACTGCTAGAGTGTGATAACAGGCACAACTTGTGGAATAAGTGATCTTATCCACGTTTCACAACCATTTTCAAAAAGGTGTGTTTTTTGTATCCCTTCTTGCCAGCTTCCAGTCTGTGTGTTCGGGTGCAGAGTACTTAAGAATATAAATGATGAAGAACAAATATTAAAGGAAAAGGAGACTGTCAAGGCATTTTCTGGTGCTTCATTAAAGCCCTCCCTGATTCTAAAAGTGGAACATCTAGGAAAAAATGTATATAGTGCATGCCTGCATCTGAGGTGTGGCTTTAGCTGGAACAATATAGATGCCCAGGTTAGTTATCTGTACCAGCAGACATACTTACTCTTCCTGCCAGACTGGCTAAAGGAGATTGAAACAGCTGAAGGAAGCTTGGCTGAGAAGGGAAGAAAGCTGAGGAGAAAAGCTGCTTGCTCAAGCTGGAAGAGGTGGGGTTTGGCCCTTTATTTTTAGCACAGGACGGAAAACTGCTGTCTGTCACTGCCTCACTTCAACCTGATTGAACACATTGTCCCTGATTAGTAAACCCTTAAATAGCTATGGGCATCTTAGTGGTCTGTATTAAATAAAATTTAAAGATGAGGAATTAAAAATGCCTCGTATCTCCCTCACATTAACACTGATAGTCAAGATGAGTCAAATTTTATTACAGTAAAGCTTAACAGGAAAACATTATTTAGAACTTAGGCTTCTGTTTTCGTAGATAGAAGTTATTTAATATTTGGAAGATGGAAGATGCTTACTACTGACTTCTACCTTTTAAAAGAAATAATTTGAGATTCTCAATTTGACAGAAGGGGAGAGATTTATGTGCACTAGTCTATATTTCTGTCTGTATGCATGATGTCATGATTCACTTTTATTGTTCTTTGGTGCTTTTGATTAACCTTTTAATTAACCTGGTTCTGTTCAAAGAGCATCGGTATTATCTGTCATTTGACTGATGATGGAAGGAAAAAAATGACTTCTTAGACTATGGTTTGAAAAGGTGGCTCAGTTAATTTTAACAGTTAATTTGATACAGGCCATAAACTTCCCAGTTTTTCTTTAGAAAATTGATTGATCTCTTTTCTATTTGGTGGTATGCCCATCTAAACACATTCCACTGTTTGTGATTTTAAATAAAAATTTAAAGTTGTTTTTTACGTTTGATTGCCTCTCAAGATGTTCTGCCTATGCATGTGAGCATTCATCTTCGCAGATGTGGTATAGATGCAACGTCAATGAGTAAGGATATAGCCACTAAAGATGTCACAGATGTAGAGACCTGTGTGCACCATGGATGCTGTATGAGGTCTGGAAACAATTTATTTTTATTCTTCTGTGTTGCTGAAGTGTAAGCCTGGATCTCAGCTTTTGTCGTATCATGTGAAAAAGTAGAGCTTGTATGTGTCCAAGGAGCCTCAGGATCTCTGTGCTCTGCACTGCTACACACTGTAGATAGGAAGCTGCTGCAACACAGAAGAACCCACAGACCTGAGTACTTAAGCTCCTTGTGTAATAATTCAGGAGATTTAGGTACATTTAACTAGAGATTGCAACAATCAACAAATAGGTCAGGGCAACTGAACTGGTCAGGAGAAAATGCTTTTGACACTGCATGTGTTTTAATCTTGCCTCTGATCATAGGCTGGATGTCCAACTCCTTCCTAGTGTGAGTGCTTCCTTTCATAAACAGCAGACGCATCACTTTGTTATAGAAAATGTCAGGAAGTGTATGGGAGGTGGTATCTAAAAATAACAGTGATAATTGCTTTCTGCTGGTGGGAGGTTTTATTTTGGAAGATAACGAAAGGAGGAAAGAATGGAAAGGCTGCAGCCAAGGGAAACCACAGCAGGCTGTAGTCTCCATTTGGTGTTACCTCTCAGTTACTGCAGATATTTTCAATGCTGACTGCTTACATTCAGACTTGATGTAAAATTTCTCAGCACAGATAGCAGACCAGCCTCTGATGAGACTTTTGTGCCATGCTTTGTTTAAATCACCACTCTCCCTTGGCCATTGAGCTGGAGGCCAGATAGTGCTGGTTGGCAGTGAAACAGTTTGCTGTTGGGTGCTGAGCAGCGTTCAGTGCAAAAACCCCAAATGGTACTGAGGAATCAGGGTAGGTTCATTGGAAATGTTGGGGGAGAGAGTAGGTGGAAAACTGGTAGATCAGGAGAACGTGTCCTGTTTTGGTCTGTAGGATTACAGGACAAATGGTTGAGACTAATCTGCACTACTCCAGTGCTAGGAATAGACAAGATTACAGCTATCAACCTATCTGTCTATGTAGCCTATTGTATCTTTTATGTGTTAGTGCCTGAAAGAATAAAACTGGAGAAGTTTTGAGAATTTTGGCTCAAGTGGTGGTATGTGATAGTACAATATAAGACTCCAGTGAGTTGCATGTCTGTTGGTGTTTAAGGATCACTGAAACAGCAAAGCATTTCTTTTCATATTGTTAAAGGTATGTATCTGTTAGTGCACTTCCTTTTGTTAGTCATTATTCTTAGTACCTTTAAGGTGTGGCAAGTCTGCGTATTTATCAACATCAAGCTGTATTTACCAAAACTAGATGTGCTCAAGTTTGAGACACGCTTGTTGCAACATTTGCAGTGCACACACATACCCACAAAATGTTAAAATACATAGCACAAGTAGTAAGATGCAAAATTGTAGGCTTTTTCTTTTTTTTTTAAAAAACCAAATTTTTGCTACTCTAAACTGATTTTTTCAGATCCATTCTGCCCAAGTAATTAAATTATTTAGCTTTCCAATCCTGAAATCAAAAGGGAAATTAAGAGATTATCCTTTCCCCTTTCTGTGCTCTAAGCCTGGATCAGAATTGTGTCTTCTATGAATATCTCAAATGATGTAGACTACACAAAATTCCCAGTTGATCTGGTCCGGTGTTCCATTGCTCTTACTGTTACAAAAGTTTTCTTAATGGAGTCCTCTTTACTGCATTTTAAGCTGATTACTTTTTCTCTACTTGTTTGATGTATAGAACACTTATTCACTCCAGTTTTCTTTGCAGGTGCATCTTGCAGCAGCTTTGGAAAACTGTTCTTGAATGTTCAGATCCCTTTTTCTATTTTTCAGTGTACTGCATTGGAAGTATGCAAGACTGGTAGGAAAGAGAGTTGTAGAAAAGAAAAAAGACAAATATACAGCAGAAAAGCATAAAAAAGATGGTGAGAGAGGGATTACAAGTTTACTGGGTTTAGTGACTGATCATTCAGCATAAAGGATTGGTATTTTGGATGACATCTAGATTAATACTGATTGGAAATTGTTATCTGGTGATTTAGTGAAAGAGCCTAATGATTTTTGTTCCATTTATTGTGGACAGGTGGCCATATCTGAGAATTTGGTCCTTTTTTGGTACATATTTGTTCCCCTTTTGGCAATTTTAATGAAGATAACGAAGAATTGCAGATTAAGACTGAATTGGTGTCTCCATAGGTAAGGATTGAAGTACATTGGCAGTGAAATTTCTAGGGCACATCTTCTGTCTGTGTCAGACTTGTATTGGGCAGAAATACAATATTGTTTCTGGATCTGTCAGTCATGCACCTTCCAGAGGTAATGAAATGCAAGAAATATTCTTCTGAATTAGGTCCTATTCTGACACTCATCCCATTTTTGAAATTTTACTGCTGTAACAGAAATGCCATATGTCTTTTCTAAGATGAAATAGCAAATTTTTCCTTCCTTTTTGCTATGTTAGACAACTATCAGCTGTAGATGTTCTTCAATCTTTTAACATAATATGTAGTATGCAGACAGCCACACCAGACGGATGTATCTCCAGTAAATGCTTCGTTTTGACCCCTCCCAACCTGTGCTTTTTTTATTTTTCACTGATTTTAAAAAATGTTTTCTTTAGCAGATTTATATAGCAAAAAGATGGGAGCTGCCTGCAGTGTATGAAAGAATCAAGTCTTTTTTTATCATTAAGTTTCCATGTGGTTTTCCCATTTTGTTAATTAAAAAGGTCACAAATGAAGACAAGACACAAATGAAGACTAGTGCTCCACATTAAACAGAATTATTTGAGACAGTATGTAGTTATTAATTGCATGGGATTTAGAAAAAATAATCATAGAGAAATTTTTAAAACTTTAAATAGGCATGATTTTAGTTTTTAAAGCTGTGCCTCTGTTCTGGAAATCATTCTTGTTCTCTCTAACAATCTCAGAAGTTATATGGATTTTTTTTTTTTCAAGGATATTAGTCTTTCCTGGCTTTGAAAATGTAGTGTTCTCCTAATGTCACTGTGGAGGTTGTGTATACAGACATGCAAGGAAACAGCATTCTGTTTGTGAGATGTTGACATAAGAATGTGCTTTTCCATCCATTCACTTCTATTCAAACAAAATCATAGCTGATGCAAATGCTTAAGTAAAATTGGTTTCTTATCTACAAAATCTTGGGTTGTCTCCTTTCCTGTCCTGGATTTGGGACAGGGACAGAGAGAAGTAGCAGCACCTAAGGCGTTATGCCCTGCTTCCTGCAGAATTAGTAAGCCCATCGTCAGCATCAAGAACAGAAACTTGAGTTTCAGGTGTGGCCTCTGAAGCTCACTTTGATTTCTGGAAGGAGGAACCCACAACACAGAGCTGCTGCTGGCGTATATTAAGCAGTTCTGGCATCAGACCCGTTGCTGCTTTGTGTGCACAGGAGCGTTGGACAGAGCACGGTGATTGTGCTCTGTGTGAGGCTACTCGGTGGCAAAAATTCTTCGCCTATGTCCGCTAAACCGTTGTCTGAACTGAGCACAATATGACTCAGGCAGTAGTTTTTGACACTGTGGGAGTATGCCAGCTACACGGCAGCTTGTGGCACTCCCATGCTTGAAGGGAGGTTCCTGTCCTCTTCTGTTTCAAATTAAAACAAAGACACCCAAATGAAAAATAGGTTTTATTTTACTGTTTCAGTCTGTGCAGCGCACTTCTGTCTTTTCATTGCGAACTCTTTCAGCTGTTCTGCTGTGATCCTGTACATCCTATGACCCTCTAAGTAAGCTCTTTCCACCAATCTGCCCTGCTTCATATCTGGTGCTCCATCTCTTATAGTCTCTGAATTCAGCCAAGAATCTCCTGGATTGTTTTGAATTTTTTTTTTTTTAGCGAATCTTCTAAAGCCCTCTGAATATAGTCAGTGTAAATCTGCACTTAACCAGGTCAGATATGATAAAATGTTAATACTTCTTTTGGCTTGAAATTTGCAACAGGATTCAAGTGTCTGTGAGGTGATTTCAGGAAACAAGAATTTCAGAGGCTTAATACAGAAATTGTCTTAACTCTTTAGTCTGTCTGCCAGGGTAGGGTAATCTGAGCAAAGACAGTATATAACAGTATCCTAGGGAACTATTTTCATTAGTATGACTTACTATATATCAGAAATAGTGAATATACAGCAGAGGAAAATGTTTCCCTGATATAACATGGCTATCTGTCAAAATTTCTTGTATTATTTAATGCTGTAATACCTTTAAGCATTGATGAAGTCTTGTTGCACCTAAAAGTTCGTTAGGCTGTGAGGTAACTGAGGTTACTGTTTCTGCAAATATCTGAAGATTGCCAGATGCATCTTCTGTATCTTATTGTGGATATAGAAATTTTAAAAAAATGTACATACTTTTCATAGATAAAGAGGCACCATATTCCTGCATAATTTTCTAGTAGTTCTGCACTACATTCAGACCTGGTTTTGGTCCAACGACACCTGTGAAATACAAATATATATCCTTTTGCTAAATCTCCTGTCCAATGTATTATAACTGCTGAAGGCAATTTTTTTTTGGGGGGGGGAGGGGTGGTGCTTGTTGGGGGTGTCATAGGAAGTTGCAGCTTCATTACTTCAGGAACTGGTGAAAGTAGCTTTTTATAGGCATTTGTAGCCTGGTTAGCATTAGAAACTGGGAAAGAAGTTGAATCCATTGAGTTGCTGTAGCTTTGATGAAATCCATTGCATTGTCAGTGGAGACACTTCCTGTTGTAACCCCTTTCTGATATGTTGGGGATTTTGGAGAGGTTTGGGTTTTTTTGCTTGTGGGTTGTTTGTTTGTTTTTGTAAAAACTGCTTTCATGGCTAATACATGATTTACTGTGGATCCAAAATCCTTTATTCAGATTTAGCTGGTTCTTCCCCATCTTGTATTTGTCCAGCTGATTATAGTCTTATCTAGAGTCAGCACATAGTTGGCTTGCATCCTATCTATTTGAGATCAGGTATCAAGCTTGTGATTTGAATTTTACTCCTCTCCTAAAAAATACCCAAGTTGCCAGTGTCTGCAGATTTATAAAGGGTACTCTCCCTATCTCTAAGTTGTTAGTGAAAATGCTGAATGGCAGCAGACCTAAGCCACATACCTGAACAGTCTCATTTGGCCAGTTTTTCCAGTTTGACAGTCACCTGTTGGCAGGTGCTATTTTGGTACTGTGTTACAGTGAACTTTTCTGGTGGTGTAGTGGGATCCCTGTATGAGCTGGTTTGGAGTCTGCAAATACCTGCAGGCAAGCTTCCCATTGGCAGCATGCTTTGGGAGCGGTGGCAGGGTGCAAGGATCACTTTCCCAGGTCTGTCTAGTATTCAGGCTTATCCCAGACTTCAGTTTGTGGGGCAGCAGGGGTGAGTGCGAATGATTTTGTAAGGCACTACGATTGTGGCTGTATTTCTGACATGGAGAAGCTTTCATGCCTTATACCTCTTTGGGGTACAGCCTCTGAAATGGGAGGCCCGCATTGAAGACCTCCTAGAAAAATGAGGAGAATAGCATAGGTATAACTCAGCGGCTTACAGGATCAGTATCAAGTGGGCATTTGTGACGTTGATATATTGTGCAGGAAAAGATTATGCACAAATTATGTAGCACTGGGTGTATTTGCAACACATGGCAGTGTTATGAAGTAGACATTATCTGGATTTTTCTTCTTCTGAGATATCCTAGTAACCCTCTTTCTTGGTTAATGAAAAGTTTATTTTTGAGTTCCTTTATTAGTCTAGTCTCAAATAGGCACATGGCGGGGGGTGGGAGGGGTGGGGGCAGAAGTAATAAAACATTGCTCTATCTGTTGCAGACTGTTTTCCTAACTAGCTTAGGTGGATGACACATGAGGAAAAAGCCAAGAGTTATTGCATCTTTGTGTCTTTCCCATCCATTATACCTGGTACACTGTCACAGAAGCAAATTAAATTTGTTTTGACATGATTTGTTCTTGACAAGCCAGTGTTGGCTATTACTCATCTCCCTCTTGCTTCGTCTGTGTTTACAAGGGGTTGGTTTGACTGTTTCTTCCAGTAATTTTCAGGAATTAAGGGTTTTCAGTAACTCCTTGCATTGCTGTTCTGTACATTTTTAAAGGTAGGTGTTCTTTTTGCCCCTTTCTAGTCCTCTTGGATCACAAGTTTTCAAAACAGTTATTAAAGAGCTATGTCATTAGTGCAGGAAATTCCTTAAATGTTCTAGAGTGATTTTTCATCAGGCCTAGGTAACTCGAAAACCTGTAGTTCAGCTAAGTAGACTCCAGAGTCTCTATCTAGTCTAAATTGGGTTCTTACTCCTTGTTTAATTATATTTATTAAGAATTAAGTATGTTAGCCTTCTCAGGGTCACAAGTTTATAATTTTTTTTTTTTTACTATTGACTAGTAGATAAACTATTTCCTTGTCCTTCTATATTTAATATTCTCCAGGAATTATTTTTTCACTCTATTTACTGTATCCTACATGGCAGTTGTGGATTTTTAATTATTTTTTTTTAAGTCTTTGGCCTGTGTGATTTTATCCATACACCTCTATTGCTATAGCTTTCATACTTACTCATAATTATTTGATCTATCGCTCACATTTTAACAGGGTTTTTTTGATTTTCAGCTGAATAAAGGAATCATGTTCTAGCTCATTTGATTTCTCTTTATAATTTTTTTCCTTGCATTGGGATAGATAGTGCTTGTACCTTTTATATTGTTAAAGAAATTAATAATATTGTTTCATTGATCCATTCTTCCCATAGGAACTTGCTTATTGATTCTCTGAGTTTATAGAAGTTTGTTTGCTGAAGATGATTGACTTTATGCTTAAGTTCCCCCCCCCCCCCCAAAAAAAACCCCAACCCCCCAAACAAACAAACAAAAAAAAAAATGGAAAAAAACCCTGCCCCAAACAAAAGGTCTGAAAGGCCTGTGGAGGCCATCCAGTCTAACACTGTGCTCTACAAATATCTAGTTTCAAAGTTCAGTTAAGTTTCTCAGATGAGGTTGTTTCTTTTACTGAGAATAATGTGTTCCCTGTTGTGTGAGCTGCCATTTATGTTTTGACCAGCTCCTCCCTTTTATTCAGAGTTAAATCTAGCAAAGCAATTCTAGATATTTATTTTCGGTCTTTTGTATCAAAAGTTTCCAGGAAGATGCTGAACGCACTGCCATATTCTTTTTGAAAAGATGTCTTTAAATGGTTAAAATCAAGTTCCACAGTCCAGACAGTTCTATCTGTGGCTCAAGAAAAGCCTTTTCTGTGATGGCTCCCCACTTGCTGGGCTGACTGCGAGTCACTGCTGGATGGCACTCTTTTTCTTCTCTTCTGTCCAGATATTTGGATAGTATAAGATGATGCCTTCTTGTTTCCTGCTTTTCCTTCTTGAACATGCTCTATCCTTCTGTATGAGTTGCCAGACATGCTAATCTCATCTGTTACTGTCACGGTACCTAAATTTCCCAGGTAGCAAGTTTCTAGCATGCTATAAAACACTGCCCTGAGCATACTGTAATCTTAAACCAACTCAGCAGACCGAACATACTCACCTACAGTGATCTGGGATTCACATACTCCTGCTAGGAAATACAGTTTGTCATTCTTCCATGTTCCTCAGCTTCTTACTTACTACCACTTGTTTGCTACTAACAACATGTTTGCAGTGGCAGCCTTACAGAAGCGGAACAAAAGAAAGTACAGCAAAGTGCAGTAGGCAGCTGTATGTTGCTATATCATTTATTTCTAGTCAAGAAAGATTAAGTTATTATTCATGAGAGGCAAGACACTGGGGTCAGACTTTTCTCAGCAGAAATAAATTGTGCATTATGTATGGTTGTCCACCATTTTTGGCAGTAACTACTACTTACCAAGCCAGCTGTTATATTCTTTATTTTGTCACTTCAGTTCATGCTAGAGATTTTTTTTGAAGGTGGAATTGCTGATGTTTTGTGTCAAGGATAAAAAAAAAAAAAAAGCCAAGAACCAAACCAGAATAAGAAATTACAGGCCAGGCACCAAACACCTCTGAGTCCTTACGCCCGTAAAGAAGTCATGAATGCAACTGCCTGATTACATGTATATTCAGATACACAAGTCTGATGTTTTATGGCTAATTGATCCTTTAAAGTAAGGATCCAGTTGGTTGTTAAAATACTTGGTTTATATGCAACTGTTTCACCCTTGAGTTGAAAATACAACCATAGAAGTAGACCGTAGTTTTCCAGATGGAAAATAGCTTTCTGCACAACCAGTATGTTTGTATCCAAATTGATATGTAATGCTTCTGAAGTTATTTTAACAAGAATTGGAAGCTGGCACCAGCACATTTAGCAACCTGATGTCATCGGTGATACCTCAGTAAGAGCTGTCTGATAACCTCTGCTGTAGCAGTTTGCCTTCTTAGCCTGTGGACTGTTAGGATCAGACCAAAAAGCCTGAAACCAAGCACTATTATTGACAACAAATCTTGCAGATTAATTAATGAGTACTGTCTATCATATAAAACAATAAGCATGCATGCCTTCTTAAAAAAAAAAAGATGAGAATATTTAGCTGGACAGACAGTTCAATTTTGAACATTGTTTTTTCCACTTTTTTATATTCTCCAAATTTCTGTAAAGAGATTAGGTTTCTTAGGTTGTACTTATCTACAGTGCAGCCAACCTGTCATGTATTAAATAACTCACATTTTGGTTTTTTTCCTTCAAAATCAGTTTTCCATGTAAAGGTGAAATGTGAAACTTAAAATAATTTCAGATTAATGATTTTTCTAAAGACCAGATAATTGACAAGCTGTGGCTGTACTGATTGCTTTCAAATCTCAGTTCCTTCACTGTAGGTTTCATTGTATTACCTTAAAAAAATGTAGCCATAATTGAAAGAAGGCATGAAGGGTAATAATGCTTGATGTAAATTTCCTTAAGAAATTGTGGAAGACTGAATTAATCTCATGAGTGTTTGAAGCAAATTGTACTGCTTTTGCTAGACAAGAAGGCAAGAAATGTAGCTCATTAGCATAAAAAAAAAATCCTACAAGTAGCTTCTCCTTAGTTATATATAGAATCATAGAATGCTTTGGGTTGCAAGGGACCTTTAGAGGTCATCTAGCCCAACCCCCCTGCAGTGAGCAGGGACATCTTTAACTAGATCAGGTTGCTCAGAGCCCCGTCCAACCTGACCTGGAATGTTTCTAGGGATGGGGCCTCCACTACCTCTCTGGGCAACCCGTTCCAGTGCTTCACCACCCTCATTGTAAAAAATGTCTTCCTTATATCCAGTCTAAATCTATCCTCCTTTAGTGTAAAACCATTACCCCTTGTCCTGTCACAACAGACCTTGCTAAAAAGATTGTTCCCATCTTTCCCATAGACCCCCTTTAAGTACTGAAAGGCCGCACTAAGGTTCCTCACAGCCTTCTCTTCTCCGGGGTGAACAACCCCAACTCCCTCAGCCTGTCCTCATAGGAGAGGCGCTCCAGCCCTCAGATCATTTTGGTGCCCTTGTGCTGAGGGCCCCAGAGCTGGACGCAGTGCTCCAGATGAGGTCTCACCAGAGCAGAGTAGAGGGGCAGAATCACCTCCCTCGACCTGCTGGCCACGCTTCCTTTGATGCAGCCCAGGATACGGTTGGCTTTCTGGGCTGCAAGCACACATTGTTGGCTCACGTCCAGCTTTTCATCTACCAGTATCCCCAAGTCCTTCTCCGCAGGGCTGCTCTCACTCCCTTCATCCCGCAGCCTGTATTGATATTGGGGGCTGCCCCATCCTAGGTGCAGGACCTTGCACTTGGCCTTGTTGAGTTCGCACAGGCCCACCTCTCCAGCTTGTCCAGGTCCCTTTGGTTGACATCTTGTCCTTCTGGTGTGTCAACCACACCACTCAGCTTGGTGTCGTCTGCAAACTTGCTGAAGGTGCACTCAATCCCACTGTCTGTGTCATTGATGATGTTAAACAGCACTGGTCCTAGTATGGACCCTTGAGGGACTCCACTTGTCACCAGTCTCCATATGGACATTGAGCTGTTGACCACTACACTCTGGATGCGACCATCCAGCCAATTCCTTATCCACTGAACAGTCCACCCATCAAATCCATATCTCCACAATTTAGAGAGAAGGATGCTGTGGGGGACTGAGTCAGACGCTTTACAGAAGTCCAGATAGATGACATCCGTTGCTTTTCGTTTGTCCACTGATGCAGTCACTCCTTCATAGAAAGCCACTAGGTTGGTCAGGCAGGACTTGCCCTTTGTGAATCTGTGCTGGCTGTCTTGAATCACCTCCCTGTCTTCCATGTGCTTGAGCATAGCTTCTAGGAGGATCTGTTCCATGATCTTCCCAGGCACAGAGGTGAGGCTGACAGGGCGGTGCTTCGCAGGGTGCTCCTTTCTACCCTTTGAAAAATAGGTGCAGCGTTTCCCTTTTTCCAGTCACCAAAGATTTCACCTGACTGCCATGACTTTTCAAATATCATGGAGAGTGGCTTGTCAACTACATCAGCCAATTCTCTCAGGACTCTGGGATGCATCTTGTTGGTTCCCAAAGAGTTATGTACGTTTAGGTTCCTCAGGTGGTCTCGAACCTGATCTTCCCTTACAGTGGGAGGGTCTTTACCCCCCTGGTCCCCATCTTGTGGTCCATCGACTCAGGAGGGGTGAGGAGAGAGGTTACCTTGCCAATGAAGACTGAAGCAAAAAATTGTTGAGTACCTCAGCCTTCTCATCTGTTGATACTAGGTTGACATTCTTGGTCATCGGGGGGGTACACTTTTCTTAACCTTCCTTTTTTGATTGACATACACATAGAAGACTTTCTTGTTATTCTTTGCATCCTTTGCCAAATTCAGCTCCAGCCATGCCTTGGCCCTCCTGACCCCATCCCTACACAACCGGGCAGCTTCCCTGTACTCTTCCCAGGATACCTGTCCCTGCTTCCACTTCCTGTGCAGTTCCCTCTTGCTCTTTAGTTTGACGAGCATGTCTTGACTCAGCCATGCTGGTCTCTTCCCTTCCTTGCCTGATTTCTTACACCTGGGGACTGAGAGCTCTTGCGCTCTATGGAAGGTGCCCATAAAGATCTGCCAGCTCTGTTCCGTTCCTCTGTCCCTGAGGACCATTTCCCAGGGGGTCTTTCTGACTAACTCCTTGAAGAGCTGGAATTTTGCTTTTCTAAAATTTAGGGTCCTGACTGTACTCCTCGCTTTTCCCATGTCCCTCAGGAGTGTGAACTCCACCAACGCATGATCACTGCAGCCCAGGCTGCCTCCAGTCTTGATGCCACCGATGAGCTCACCTGCATTGGTGATCATCAGGTCCAGTGCTGCACCCCATCGGGGAGGCGTGTCTATTACCTGGCTTAGGAAGTTATCCTCAATGCATTCTAGGAATTTCCTGGATTGCCTACAGCTTGCCATGTTGCTTTTCCAGCAAATGTCAGGGTGGTTGAAGTCCCCCAGCGTGACGAGAGTCTGCAAGCGTGAAGCCTCCTGGAGCTGGAGGAAGAAGGCTTTGTCAGTAGGGTCTCCTTGATCAGGCGGCCTGTAGTAGACACCAACCACAAGGTTCCCTTTGTTGCCTCTGTCTCTGATTCTTACCCATAAGCTTTTGACCTGCTCATGGCTACTCTTCAGGAACAGCTCTTCCCACTGTATCAATTTCTTTATGTAGAGGGCAATGCTTCTGCCCCTCCTTCCTCTCCTGTCCCTTCTGAACAGCCTGTAGCCATCAATAGCCACATTCCAGTCATGGGATTCATCCCACCAAGTTTCAGTTATGGCAATTGGGTCACAGCTTTCTAGTAGCACAGTAGCTTCCAGCTCCTCCTGTTTGTTCCCCATGCTGTGTGCGTTCATGTAGAGGCATTTCATCCGGGCTGTTGGCTGTGTCACCTTCTTAGTGGAACATCCTTTGCTTCCCTTGAGGTGCTTCATGGAGGTTTTCTTCTTGGCTCCTACTACCTGAGGAGCCCCCAGCTCATCTCCGCAAGACTTGGACTGTGCTGCAGTGTCCCTAGCATGCCTCTGGGCAACAGGTTGAGGGCTCATAGTAGCACCCCGTCCCTCTAACCGTTTTGTACCATCCCACAGCTTGTCACAGGCAAGCCTGATATGTTCCCACTCCCCCTTCACATCTAGTTTAAAGCCCTGTCAATGAGCCCTGCAAGCTCCTGAGCAAAGACCCTCTTTCCCTTTGAGAAAGGTGGCTCCCATTTGAAGCCAGCAAGCCTGGGGCCATATAGGCCGTCCCATTGTCAAAACCCCCAAATTTGTGATGGTGGCACCAGCCATGGAGCCATGTATTAATAGGTTGGGTCCACCTATTCCTTCCAGTGTCACCTCCCACAACTAGAAGGAGGGAGGAAAAGACAACCTGTGCCCCAGATTCCCTCACTAACCATCCCAAGGCTCTGAAGTCTCTTTTATCACCCATGGACTACATAGTGCAACTTCGTCACCACCCACGTGGAAGAGCAGTAATGGGTAGTAGTCCAAGGGCCGTACCAGGCTGGGAAGTCTTCTAGTGACATCTCTGACCTGGGCTCCTCAGAGGCAGCAGACTTCCCTATGAGGAGGGTTTGCCCAGCATATTGGATCCTCCGTTCCCCTCAGAAGGGAGTCTCCTACAACTATGACCCATCTTTTCTTCCTTGTGGAGGTGGTAATAGTATGGCAGGTAGGTCTTTCTGGTCTTGGCGACTCCTCTGGTGTAGGTGGATCGACACCCACATCATCCACTGACTGGTCCTCCACATGTAGAACCTCATACCTAATTGTTCAGAGGCACATGGGGAGTCATGGTGGGCAAGGAAAGGGTTCTCTTGCTGCCCCAGTTGTGGACTTGTTTCCACTTGCTGCTTCCCTTTAAGACCCTGCCTACATCCTGGTGGGGGGAGGATACTGGAACCCTTTGATCATGGGCTTTTTCTGGTGGCTGTCCTGTTCAGGTTTCTGGGAGGTCCATGTGTGGTTCCACCAGTCTGTCTCTTGCTCAGACTCCCTGATGCTCTGTAGCCTATCTACTTCCTCTCTTAGCCCTGCCATCAGGCTGAGTAGATAGTTCACCTGATCACACTGTAGACAGCTGTTCCCTCTACTCTATATATGCTTTCTGTGACCCTCTAGCCATTCAGGTATGTGCCATCTTTGAAGTGGGAGATGTTTCTTTGCATCTGCAGCATGCATACTCATCCGAGGGGAGCCAAATAAGTCTTTTTCAAGTGATATTGCCAGTATAATTGTTACAATTCTTATTTGGAAAATACTATGTTCTAAAGTGATTTTTGATATTATGATTAAGCTGCTTGTTGCATACAAATTAAATAGCTTTTTTACAAGAGGGTCTGTGTATATAATACCATAAAACATTATTGTTTATTAGTAATACATTTAGATGCTTATCCAAGGTACAGGACTTCCACTTTTCCCAGCTGATACAGGAGACTGATGTGTTGGCTCATGTGAGAAGCTTGTGCATTAAACAAATGACACAGTGAGAGAAGAACTGCAGTTACAGCATGTCTGTATCTGGAAAAATAGATCTTTTGTCCTATAAGTGCGGCAAAACTTCCAGGACAGTGAAGCATTATAGTTTCTTGCTTTTTCTGTCACCTTATTCTCCAAATGAAGCTGAAGCTCACTACTGGGGCCAGGCAATGGTTTCTGTTGTGTGAGATCTCAGAGCCTAAGAGGGAGGTTAGGAGAGCTTTGCAAATGCCCAGCATGTGGGAGGTGCAGCAGTGAACTGGATGGTCTGGTAGCATGTCAGGCTACCACATCTGCTGCATCTGGTTACTGCATTCAGGGTACAGAGGAAGGAAGTTTTAGCTGGAAATGGCAGTTTGAATAACTTGAAGGCATATGCCAATCTTGGATTGATTTATGATAGAATCTGCAAGCAGTGGGAAAACACATGGTGGGGCAAGACTTAATTCTCTCCCACACCTTGTATCTGCAGCCTCACGGGTTTCACAGGACAGCAGAGCTGCATGGCATCACCAAAAAAAAGTCACACAAAAATATATTGACAAGTTGTTCCTTTATGGTTTAAAATGTGACATCATCTTAATTCTCCTTGTTTTACTCTAGTAGGTATCTAAAAAGCTTCTTGGCTGGCACTAGCTTTAGTTTGGGCTCTGCAAGCAGTGTCACCATACCAGCGCAGAGAGTAGTGCAGGTGCAAAACCCACCCAGTTTTATGTAACCGATTTATTAACCATGGATATGGTTCGCAAAAGTCTGAGCTGCATGTTACCATGGAGACCTTGTTACCAACTTTACTTTAAGCTGGATTGGGTACATCCATGTGAGCTGCAGCTGCAGCAGTAACTGCCAGCAAGGAAGAATACCCTGAAGAAGATATGATGGGATTTTTCATTTTCCTTAATTACGTGCAGTTTTGTCCAACTCCTAAGTGAACAATGATAAAAATGCTTAGCTTCAGTTCTCCCTTATGCTGGGGAGAATTTATGGAGACCCCATAAATTCTGGAATTTCACAGGAACAGGTTGTTCTGCTCTCAGTGACAAGCTGCTGCTGGCACCTCACCTCTGTGTGTCTGTAGTGTAACGTGCTTTTCTGTGCATACCTGGTCTCCTGCAGCTGTGTTTATGAAGAATAATGCTTATTGCACCATGTTTTAGCCTCTGCCTAGTTTCATATGCCTGATTTCAAGACTGGCAGTAGTCATACTGGTTCATACTCATAGACATTATTCCTAGCTGCAGGAGCTTGCCCAAGAACCTCTCTGAATTATAGCCTAAGATGTACGTAGGGAAGAAAGTGACCTATTTTGACTCTCCAGAGGATACTCCCAGCCTTTTCACTAGGTCTATTCTTTGCTTCTTAAAGAGAAAGTTGGCTTAGACTGCCTATAGTAGTATACTGAAGGTAAGTTTGCTTGCTTATTACATAGGTAGGTATTATCTGCAAACTCTTGACCACCTTTTAGAGATGTTTGAAATGCACAGATGAAAAACAGTGTTGAAAAGGTGCAATTGCTGCCAGATTTGTGTGGAGAGGGAGGGAGACCCTACTTGAACTGGTACCGTTTTTCTGTGTGTCCAAACAGCTTTGGACCCATTAGTTGGTGGGGTATGCGTCCTCAGATAGTCCTTTGGTATTTTCATTTCCAGTATCTAGTCTATTGATTGGACTGAATTGCTGATTGTTCATGGGAATACTTACTTTGTATGGCTGAATAGACTTTGGCTGGGTAGTAGCCATTCTGGGTGAGTCACTTGTTTGTTAGCGATTCTTGCTATGTCTTATACAGTAATAAAAGGGTATGTCTTGCTACTTTTTTGCACAAGGATTTGCTCTGCCATCTTGTAGATGTATTTTGAATAGAAAAATATCCCAGTCCCAGTATGACAGAGCATGCTTTTTTGCATAATCTTTTCCTTGCTGAAGGATCACACTTATGTTTAGATTGTAACTGCAGGGCAGTTCTTAGCTGGCAAAGGGCCTCTTCCTTAGCTGTGCAGCTGTCAGATAATTAGTGAAAAACTTTTACAAAATATAGCTTTAAACTTGGCATTGACAAGCTAGCATTTAGTATTGTAATTGACAGCCTCAAAATTAATTTTCAGCCAGGCCCTCTTTTGTTCCCCACACAATGCAACAATTTGGGGAGACTTTTAGCAAGATTGGCTAAAAGCAATAGTGTGTCTGCTCTAGCGTTTTCAACTGCGAACCTGAATTGTGGTTAAATTTCATGTGGTAACTTACCAGTCCAGCTGCCAGTTTTATTTAATGCCTAACAAATTAACATCTTTCAGAAACCGTATGAAGTTCTTCCCCAGATTTAAGAGTTTGGAACCAGGTACCAAGAGAATGACTTCACACAAACTCTTCAAAAACAGTTGTCTTTGCAGTTAGCCCATTCAAAATCAACAAAAAGGAGTCTGCATGAAGTAGCAGAAATAAACTTTGAGGTCTGTGGCAGGCCAGCACAGTTGGCATATATTCTTAACAACACTGTGAAAGTTATTGACACCCTTCCTCCTGTCTGCCCCTTTCCTTGGTGTTATGCTTAACTTCTATCGCCACAGGGTGGGTGGTCCCTAAGGTGGTTGGCTTCAGTTTTGGGTGGGTGGTGATGGCATAAGCAGGCTGTTGGCATGCTTGTCATGTGCCAGGAGTGGTAGGGTGCTGATAGCGCCGGTTTCTTCCTCCTCTTTGCTGAGGGAAGCATGACGTTGTTGGTATCTTCTTCCTTCCTCTGGAGGCTGAGGGGGGCTTCCACCACCCTTTACACCAGGCTCATTTTCATTGGTCTGTAGCTTCACTTTACATCGGAATTTGATGTTATGTGGTGGGTTTTCTGTATGTTGGGTAGTTCTCCTTTGTTCCTTTTGCTGTCCCTAAGAAAAATACTTTTCCCAGTTCCCAGGTTTTCAATGCCATTAACTGATGGCTAGAGAGTTGCTTATAGCCATAGGATCTCCATTGTCATCCTCTACCCCCTCTTATCATACGGTGCCCATACTCCTCTGCACTTCATCTTCATCCTGTGTCCCTGCTTTTGAGGCTGTGATTGTCACACCATGCATTTTTTTTTTATTTTTGCACATGACATCATTAGGGCAGGGTCATAAGTATTTAGTTCTATGCAGTCTAACTGCTTGTTGCTAGTAGCTGTATAAAAAATATGGTTATACCATGTGATTATGCAAAGATAATTAAAACAAAAACAAAATAGACAGAAGGCATCTAGGCTTTTACAGCTAAATCAGCTAAAACAAATGTCTATGCAAGCCAAGACATACTCAGACAAAGCCTGACAAGTCCCTGAGGCCTTTCAGAGTCAGTATGAAATCTATTACTGGCAATAGTGATACTGTAGTCACAAGGCTACAGAGTGACAATACAAAGCATATGCAATGCATATTTCATATGATGAGTAATTTGTTGTATAACAGTCTTAAAGAATTTTTAGCAGTCAGGAGATCTTTTAAATTAGCATGAAAGCTGACTGTGAAGCAATTCAAAAACATGGTGGAGGTAGGATAATAGGAGAAGGGTTCAAAATCTCTGTCTGCCATTTTCCAGCTTGCAAGCCAACTTCAAAGTCAATAGACAGAGGAGATATGCATCATCAAAGTTACGTTTTTATTAAACAGGAAGAACTGTCTCCATTTGATATAAGAAGAAGTAGATCTAAAAAACCTTATTAATATTGGCTCAAACGCAGGGCAGCAAAGGCAAAAGCAGAGTACAGAGTAGAAAACTGAACACAGACTAGAAATGCTTGGAGGCAGGACAGAAGAGGGTGGAGAGTAGGTCACTAGCTTTCAAGCCGGCTTTAGGACAAGATTCAGAAAAAGCTGGTAGTTACGCAGACAAAATCATAGATCTCGTGACTGGCCCACATCTACTGGACCTTAGATATGAGGAAGTTGGGAGTCTTAATGCTACAAAAACTTAGGTGTCGTGGTTTAGCCCCAGCCAGCAACTAAGCACCACACAGCCGCTCGCTCACTCCCCCTACCCTGATGGGATGGGGGAGAGAATTAGAGGAGTAAGAGTGAGAAACACTCCTCGGTTGAGATAAGAACAGTTTAATAATTGAAATAAAGTAAAATGGTAATGATAATAATAACAATATAATAATAATAATAATAATAATAATAATAATAATAATAATAATAATAATAATAATAATAATACTAATAATAATAATAATAATAATAATAATATGCAAAGCAAGTGATGCACAATGCAACTGCTCACCACCCACCAACCAACACTCAGTTTCCCGAGCAGTGATCACTGCTCCCTGGCCAGCCCCCTCCAGTTTACATACTGAGCATGACATCATATGGTATGGAATAGCGCTTTGGTCAGTTTGGATCAACTGTTCTGGCTGTGCCCCCTCCCAGTTTCTTGTGCACCTGGCAGAGCATGGGAAGCTGAAAAGTTCTTGACTAGCGTAAGCAGTACTTAGCAACAACTGAATCATCAGCGTGTTATCAGCATTATTCTCATCCTAAATCAAAACCACAGCACTATGCCAGCTACTAGGAAGAAAATTAACTCTATCCCAGCCGAAATCAGGACAGTAGGTGAAGACTGCATTTACATATTATTTTGTCGTGCTGTTTGGCTTCTTATAATTGCAGCTTAGCCTTAGAACTTTGTGGAATTTCTTTGTTTTTACTCTTTAGTTTGTCTGAAACTGCAGATGAGTCCTAGGGCGATCATTATGGGTGCTCTTCTTTAGAGAAAATGGATCCATAGCTGAAGTGTTTCCTTCTGTGTTGAGAAGTTTAATATGTGGTCAGTGTTTCTAGAATTTTGAGAAAAGTTATGTCCTGCAATAAGAGTCTTACTGTGTGCAGATGGCACAGAGAAAGCCTTGCAGTCATAAGCAAACCCTCAAATGTTATACTCATCTTAGCCCTACATTTCCTAATCCTAAGTAGCCCTATCTTTTTAATATCCTAGAGGGATTAAAAGTATTGATCATGGGTTTATATGTGTATCTCCATTCATGGTGACTTTCAGCATCTTAATCTTCCTTATGGACTTTTTTCTAACTTATTTTCAGCTGCAGTCTTTTCACAAGTGTGTGAAAGCAAAATTAAATTACTAGGTCTCTAGTGGAAGTAATCTTAAGTGTGTCTTGTGTAATTGTAGACTTAATTTCTCTTCATGTACCAAAATATATAGATGCTATTATGACTTCGTGGGGAAGGAGAACCAGAGGCCTTGGAAAGAATAGCAGGCACAGGAATGACCAGGAAATTCCTGTTGAGTGGCTGGGAAATCTTGTATGCTTCTTATGCTAAGTTTGGTATAAAAGAGCAAAACCACCTTTGTTGTAAGGATCCCTGAACCTCAGAGTAGATAATGGTATCACAGGAACAAAAGCGGTACTTCATAGAATACTGTTTCCCATCTTTATATGCATGTGTACTCTTGAAATTGTAGCTTTCTCAAGCAATAGATGTCATTTGTTTTCTCTATGCTGTTTACAAATGCTCAGGATGTTGGGTTTTTTCCCCTGTCTATCCTTCATAACCAGAGTTTCCACACATGTGACAGAACTTGAATATTATTTCACCATCCACTACAAACAGAAGTTCTGAGTTGTTTTCCTCCTACTGTATGTCTAGCCCTATGTTTGTTTGCCTCCTTTTTTTCATTGAGAAGACCAGAATTTTCTTTCTTAAATGAATAAAGCTGTTTAAAGATAGTGTCCTAGAACAGATAACAGGTATTGTTAAAATTACCATTCTCTGAAAGCCTTCCAGTGAAACCATGCTTTCAGTAAAATAGGGCATGTCTGGATTGGGAGGAGCTCTGCTATTGTAGGACAACTTTGCATTCAATAGTACATTAAACCTGTATTTACAGTGTAACAGTGGAACAACTAACAGATATTATGGGAAAGAGCTTATCACCATGGGGTAGGAGATGAAGGGAGAGCAAGCCACGTGTTTCTTCTTTACCTACAGATGAGAATCAGCTAACCAGACTGCTCTAAAGGAGTCACTTTTTAGCCCAAGTATAAATGGGCCAGGCGTACTTATACAAGACAGTTGGTATGACTTAAAAATAAACCTCACACCTCTCATATCTGAAAAAGTCTAAACCAGAACCCTGAGTTTTGATGTGTCTGTATTCTTTAGGTTAGCTGATGTCCTGTGAATTGACTCTTAGTTTGTGCCCCCAGACAAGTTAGACAATTATACAGCAAGATAATTATGAAATTGTCTTCTTTTGTCCAAATCTGTGGATTCTTTTATGGGGCCACAGGACCTTGAGTATGGGTTTGAATCTAATGTAGAAAACAAATTACATTAGTGAAATGCGGTAATATTGTTCTCCATAGGTGTTCTGCTGGTGGAGGGAAGCCTAAAGTCTCTTGACTCCTTCCTATACCAATGGGATGAATTGTGAAAGTCTTGCAGGTGATTCATAATGAGTTTCTACAGGCTGAATATCTTTATTCTGACTTCTCAGTGCTTTTGAGACACCAGTGTTAAGGGTTTTGCTGCTTTGACTCATGGTTTTCTTCAATAAAAACAGGAAGCAGAATCGGAACACAACATACTTATTTTAAAAGGGTTTATTTTCTTTATAAACACCTTCTTAAAATATTGATATGGGGACAATGTTGCAGAACATTTTAAAAAAAAACAGAATATTTCTAAAGCTAACATTTTATGCATGGTTAGATAAATAAGTTTTAGGTTTCTGAGATTCTGGCTATAAATATGCAACATATTTCAAGGAAAGCAGACAGTAATACATTTAATGGTTCCTTGTCTAAGTTCAGGTAATAAAAAGCCTTGTTAGTCTTGTTGTAAGATTAAATACTGCCTCTGAAGTTAAAGACTGGTAGCTCTTAGCTTTCCTCAGGAATTCCTGTGTATACTTTTATCATTTTTCTGTCATTATTAATATCCAAAGTTTAAGATAAATGTGACAGAACTTGGTTATAAAGCTGTGGAAACCAGATATTAAATAAAAATCAGCTATTTAAATGCTGTGAGATCTGAGAATATGTGTAACAGTTTTCCTAAAGATCTTTAAACGTAATTTAAACTTAAGTACCACTGTGTACAGACTGTTCTGAGTGGTAGGGTTAACTGTGAGAGTTCTCCAAATTAGGGATTGCTGGGTTAGAGGTTTAAGAGAATTCAGTGGAAATACCAGATCCCCCGATATCAATGTAATAAATTTTAAGAGTCTATCCTGAATTTTATATGTTCATGACATAACTCAAGAAAAAAATTCTTGACTGTCTCAATATCAGTAAATTGGGAATGATAGAAAATTATAATCAGAGGTGCCAAAACATGAAGATGCCAAGGCAGTCATAAACTTTATGCCCCCAAATGAGCATCTACCAAGGCTAGCAAAGGCTAAAATGGGATAATATTCTAGATGCCATGAAAAAACAAAAGAGTTTTGGAAGGCTAATTACCTTGAAAACTCCACATTTCACATTTTGGCTTATATCAGCTGAAAATGAAGCATGTGCTTTTCAGGACAGAAGATACTGAATCAGAGAATCGGATTGGCATCAGAGAACCTGACCTTTATGAGAGGCTCTGACTAAAGAAAGAAAGGATAGAGCGTATTTCTAGTGGAAAGCATAAATGAAGAAGTATATCTCAGTTGAAAACTCAGAATTTTGTATCCTACCTATTCAGAGTAATTTTATATTGCAGTATTTGATTCAGTTTTATATGTAAAAATTCTTATTTTGAGCACATAAATTTTTGAGGCTGACCTGCTGCATTCTGCTTCTAACTGAAATTACCCAATTTTGTGCCACATACCAGCATCCTGTGAAGCTGTATTAATAGAATCTGCCTGAAAACCATATGCTGTGTTTCAAACTATCTTTTTTTTTCTGGGAATATAAATGGCTAGAGACCTTATAAAATGTGTCTGACAGTCAGGAAGAAAAAATTCAGACTAACTGTCATGGGGCATACTGAAGCTGATCTGTTCAAAACTACGTATTATTTGAATCATGAACACTAATACTGGTTTTTTTTACCATAAATATTAAATGTATTAAAGTGAAAGACATGCAGGCAGTGAAATGAGAAGCAGAAATATCCCTTTTATTTTTCTGAAGAAATCACAAAGCTCACAAATGGAGCACCTGTCAGTGACTTGCATGCATTCACATTTGAAATATAAGGACAATACTTTTCCACTGACTTTTTTTTTTTTTGGTATGTCAACAGTACCTGTAGTTTAAGATTGTAACTGATCAACACTAAATGTTTAAAAATTTCAACACCTGCTGCACCTAGCAAGCTTTGGTTTCTTGAAATAAAAGATTTATTTCTGTCCTCAAGAACTTTTTTTAAGTGCAAAAAGAACAGATGGGTATTGCCATGCTGTTAGAAGTGCTTTGTCTATGACAGTCCAAAATTGCACTTTGAAATTCTGATAATAAGTATCAACTTATCAAAGTAATTTTACTGTAAATTATAGAACATGAACCAGTGTATCAGCAAGATATTTTTAAATACTCAATGCATTATTGATGTGAATTGTTAATAGTTTGGTTTCTGAAAATCTCCAGAATGTACTGAACACAGAAAATCATGCTATTGTAAAAACAAACAAACAAAACCCAAGAAACACTTTTGAAAAATGAAACATAATAATATTACTAAAAAATAGTGAACGGAGTACCAGTGTACTGATGTGTCATTGCTATCCAGGAGTTTGTCTTCAAGAAATCCTTTTGTGGCTCTGCTGCCCTTAGATTACTGCTTTAGGTTGCTGTATCTATGCAGAGAAACTTTATTCTCTGCTCTTCAGATTATATGTTTTATAGGTGAACCTCACTGTATGTCTTTGCAAGCTGCAGTATTTCTTAAAACATAACCTAAATTCCACCTGTTGTTATGGTATTGTGATATGCTCGCAGGTACTGAGCACGTGACAATTAAAGGATTGTTGCTTAGTTATGCAGCATTTGAATCATATATCCCAAATGCTGGCAAAACACGTTACAAACAATATCTAGTAAAGCCATGAAAGCTGCTGAGCATTTGAAATGCTTTTTTTGGCTTCATAATACATCTAAAGGTCTTATGTTCGGTCAGCAGCTCTCTCTGAGGTCTCTGCTCCCGAAAGCATTTTGAAGCTGTAGGAATTCTGCTCTCACAATCACATCTCTTGTACCTGAGGGAGCCTAAAGCTGATTGCTTCTGTAAATCACATTGGTTCTCCTGCACTTGGTGTTTACTGTTGTTCTTTTTTTCCTTGACAAATGCTACTTTGATAAATTCAGTTTGGAAGGCATGCTTGAGCAAGAGTCTTTGTATTTATCACTCCTTTATATACATGATTTATTTTTCTCAAAATCAACTGCTGACGTCATTCCCAGTCTCCTCTCTCACTCTATCAAATTACTCCTGGTAATATACATCAGTTGTAACTTTTTTTTAAACTTAATGCTGGGTTCCAGTCGTATTCAGCTATCTGGAGGGAAGCTGATTTTTCAACAGTATCAGACAATACTGTTGAAGTGGTTAGTAGTGCTGCAGTGTGTGTCACAGCACATCTGGTCTTCCTGTGTCCAGTTTTGGGTGCCCCAATATGAGAAAGATATTGACAAGCTGGACAGAGCCCAGAAGGCTTTCCAGGTGATTGCATGGGGTGTGAGGAGGGACTGGGGGAACTGTGCTTCTTGGTCCTGCAGAGGAGAAGGCTAAGGGCGGGTAGGGGTTGCCTAATGAGTGTCTTCTGCTACCTAATGGGAGGTTTTGAAGAAATTGGAGCCAGACTCTTCTCACACATGCATAACAAAAGGATCAGGGACAACAGGCAAATTGCAAGAAGAGAAATTCTGATCAAGTGTTAGGAAAAGAAATTTTATAGCAAAGATGGTGAGACACTGGAGCAGGGGCCCAGAAGGCAGGGGATACTTGCAGATTTTTAAAAACTCATTTATTAGAGTGAAAAACACATAAGGAGTGTTGTAATCAAACTCAAACAAGAAGTAACTTTAAATTAAAATTTAATTTACTTAGAACTTATTCTTAGTTATCCTTGTTGAGGATCTTTAACAAAGGTAGTTGGACAACTTGTAATAAAATTTTGCAGTACCTATAGTAGTATACTGAGGGACTAAAAGTGCTTATACGTTCTGTGATTGATAGGTCCTTTTCATTTGTTCATGAGGAAGTAACCTTGGTGATGCTTTTTAATTCAACCTGTGGAATCCATGTTCCTTCTCCTCTCTCTTAAAAAAAAAATAATGATTTTTTTAGTAAACCAGACTAGTAACTCTGAAACAGAATGGAGATGGCTGTTGATTTTCAGTTAGGGTTATTAAGGTAGTCTTTCAAAAAAGCTGTATCATAGGAATCTAGTTGAATGCTTTCCGATAAGGACAAAATTAGACCATACTAAAAGGAAGAGAGTATGTCTGAAAGATGTTTTTATATTATCTGCTAATAAGGATATTGGTCATGTGTTAAAAACTTCGGAATATACTCCAGGCATGCAGGAGTTCCTATGCTATTGAAATAAAATGGTAAAGAATTAAATTTCAATATTGAGAGAATGTGATCATTTTGAGGAATAGCAGTACAAGCACACAGTTGAAGAAGATACTTTAATCATCTTAAAATATGAGTCTACAGTCATACTCCCAGACTCTCAGAGATTTTTTCTCTTTAATTCTGAACACATACATGGACTTTCAATTCACAGGGCTGAGAGATAATTTATGGCCTTTGTATTAATGCTTAATTATACTTAGAGGCTACATTGCGTTTCTGTGCCACTGTGCCAGACCACAGAAGACAAGTAAGTAAGATTAAAAAAAGAGGCATCAAGTCTCATCTCCAGTTGCTGTGTGCAGTGTCTTGTCATTAAGCTAAATGAAATAGCATTGATGTTAGAGAAAATTTGGGTGAGTTTCTTTTTTGGGTTTGGTTTTTTTTTTACTTCATTCATCAGGTGAAAAGGAATGTTGGAGTCAGATTTGTGTCCATGACAGAATTTAGACCCCTTCTGGCATTTCTGGGAGCCACTCACTATGTGTTGATTGTCTCTTGGATTCTGCATAGTGGTCTTAAATGAAACTAGGATTTCCTTGCAATGAAGATGAATCTAGCAATCATTTAAAAAACAAGGAAACAAAGTCAGAAATTGGGTTAGGTCCAAGAAATGTATAGTCCAATATCAAAAGCTTTCTATGCAATGTAAGCCTGGGGAAAAAAAAAAAAAAAAAAAAAAAAAGCCCCTTCCAGTCCATCAGAATGACTTTTGTCAGTTTTGGTTGGTTAATGTATGATTAGGTTTATGATTGACTTTAGATGCTGAGTACTTCAGCACTCCTAAGATACCTTCAGATTAACTTGAAACACCTTTTGAATTTAGAGGGTGTGATATGTAGTGGAAGGAGTCTTGTATGGTGATCTGGCAATGAGTGCATTTTTGTCCAATATTGTGACCCAAATTTTATCCAAATTGGATGCATTCTAAATTGGTATATAACAACTGTGCTGGGTAAGGCTATATGCAGCTTAAGAACCTGCCTCCAATGACAGCCAACAGTGAATGTCTAGAAAAGTGATGTTTTAATAAAATTAGGTGAGATTCATCCATTTTTGTTATAAGATTAAAGATCTTTCAGGTATTGTCTATTTGTACAAAATGCTGTCAGTGTTTTCTTCTCAATTGTTCAGAGAGAAAGCCACTGCCATAATATACTTGTCTGATTGGTTTCTGTAGCAAGGCTTAGCCAGTCATGCCTTAACCTTGCAAGGCTTTCTGCTGGTAACTCCATCTCTTCTCACTACAGTGTGAACGAAACTTAGGCTTGTCCCCTGCTATCTTTACTGAGCTCTCTTGTGAGTATCAGAGCTGGTTAGGATCATGTGTGAAATGGCACACTGGATCTAGGTCACTTCCACCCCACTGCAGTGTATGTAAAGGAAGGATGTGCATATAATACCATGGGACACGTTGCTTCTAGCAGTATTGCAGCCCAGTACCATCAGTTGAAACTTACATGGGAACCCTTACATTTACCAGCATTGCTTCTTGAACATTTACTGTTAATAATAATATTAAAACTTGATTTAGAAGAATACAGCATTTAACAGAATTATATTTTAACAATCTTCTGTTCTTACAGCTGAAACAGAATTTCACCATTTCCCAACTTGGTGTTCAACAAGGCAGCATCTTCTGCCATGTTTATGTGAATCCTTTGCAATAATAGTTAAGCAAAACAAAACAAATACCTGCAGCAAGACCCACTGTCTTATACAGGGAGCCCAGCACTGGGCCCTAAACTCCAGATCATCTCACCGGTGCTGAGTAGAAGGGAAAGATCACCTCCCTGGAGGCTGCTGGCTTTCTTTGCTGTAAGGGCACACTGCTTGGTCATGGTCATGGTCATGGTCAGCTTGGTGTCCACCAAGGCTCTCAAGTCCTTTTCTGCAAAGCTGCTTTCCAGCCGCTTAGCCACCTGGCACCAGAAGTCATGAGCTTCCAGCCCCCTTCCTCATGGGACTCCCACCTGGATAATCTTTGGACTTTGCCTGCTCTTCCTTGGTACCTCCAGAGGTTCAGGCCTGTGAAGCCACAGGGGCTTGAAGGAGATACATTCCATCTCTTTTGGGTCACCTCTGATGCTGTCCAGGCTGCTGACTTCCTCTGTGACACAGACAGTCTACCAGTGCTCACCTCCCGCAGGTGCTCTGAAGATAAAACTTCCCTGTTGTCTTTGCCTCCTAGGGTGCTGGGACCAGTACTGGTATTTCGTACTAGTTTGAAGAAAGGTGAAGGATGTGTTTAAGACCCTGCACCTGAAATTTCAAGTGTTCTCCCATCCTCTTACACTTGCATTCTGGCATGTCTAATCTTGTGTTTTGTCATGAACAATAATTGTGAATGCATCTTTGCAAAATTTGACTTCTCTGTGGTTTCAGGACTTTCTCCATTTGTCAGTCTGTGTACTAAGTTAGATGCATTAGTTCTTGGTTTTCTGTCTTCAATTGACATTTCACAGATTTCACAAAAAGCTGCTAAATTTTTTTCATTTTCTGTGCAACCAGAAGCGTTGTTGGTCACAATGTTGGCTATTGTGCAGGCCAAGGAAGTTTTGGAATTTAAAGACTCCTTTCTCAGAAGGGTAACTAAGAACAGGTTGCTGGATGAGAGGAAATGTCAGTTACTCCACCACAGTACAGAAGTCCAGTGGCTATGAGCTGAGAGATCTACTATGGCTTGAAAATAAACTTGCCCATTTATTTAAAATTAAACAGCGAATAGTAAATAATCTGAATTTATATTGCAGCCTGTTTTCCTGTGACATCTGGCTGAAATTAGGTTCTACTCTTCTAAATCCATTTGTTAGGGTAGCCTGCAGCTATGAGAAGAAATTAAAGTTCTTTAATGTTATTTGATGAGAAGTTCATGCCTTTAATTCCAGAGACTGGAATAGCTGACCTCTCTGTAGAGGTCAAATAATACATAATACCAAATAATAAATCATATCAAGGATGATAATTGCTATCATCTCCCATTTATAAATATATATGCTTGCTAACATCGCTAGAAATTTTTAAATTAGAAATGCCTTTTCAGTGAAGAGATTCATGGTGCATTTTATTTCCATGCATGAGAAATTAATTGGGTAATTTTACAATGGCATATAAAGATTGTTGATTCTAATGTAAGGTAAGAATTCTTGGCTTTTGTAGTTCAGTTGTAGTGTTTAATATACTTGAAATTCCAACAATCCATTTTTGTATTCCTGTTTAGTCTGATAGACTTTATATGGGTATCCACATTTCTGAATGCACAGCCAGCTTCTGAGAAGAGGCTGCACTCCTGAGAGGCTCTTTAGCCTACTTTCCAATCAGTAGTATTTTGGAAACCTGAGTTCAAGTACATTCTTTTTAAAAGATTTAAAAAAACCCAAACAAAACAAAAATCTTGCCTTCATACACAATGATATAAGGAAAGCAATGCTTCAGGCAAACTGGGACAATAGGGAAAGACCAGCTCTTTCTTGGGAGGTTTCAGCCATGCAGACATCACATTTGTTATCTTATGATCAACATGATGTGAATAAGGAGTAAGCTGCTCATAAATTCAGTCAGTCCATCTAAGCAAAGATTGTACTGTTTTAAGTTTTCTGTTCTAGTTGTTTGAATATTTCAGTGCTTTTCATATTATTGAACGTGTCACATTTTTCCTACTACAGACCACATGGTTGAAATATCAACCTCCAAGTGTATTAAATGCTGTGTTTCTTGTCGTCAAGCTACTGCGGTGTTTGCTTTCAGGCATAGTTTGGGTATCAGTGATACTCATTGTATGTTTCCCAAATGTGAAGGAAAGTACATGTTAAAGAAACATCAAAATGCAATATTTTAAAGTTTCTTCTTCCATATAAGAGGCAGAGGGACTTCATAGGTAAAATCTGCATTTTTTTTTTTTGATTGCCTTGTAATCTCAGTCATCTTTAGGGATAATGCCTGTACATAGGGGCCAAGGCACCCTGTTCTTCCTTTCATGGAGATGTTTCCAGAAGATAGTATTACTCAAATATGGCATTTCAAATGGAGATGAATAATTTTTTTCTTAAAAGCTAGTTTGCAGAGTGTTTACTAATTCAGAACAAGTTAGGCAAGAAAAGGTGTAGTACACAATTGTAAAAACAATCATTAAGCTTAGCAGATGTGAATTCAGGGTAAAAGGAAATGGTAATTGAGATCACTAATTTTCTTTTTTCCTCTTGCCAATGATACACAGATAAAGTTTCAGGAGGAACACTTTTGTTCCCCTCTGCTGCATAAAGGGAAAGTGGAAAAAGTACAGAAATTGTTTTTATAGACCTGCTGTTCTGTGGCAAGGGTAGCTTGAAACTCACCAGCTGTAAGATGAAGTCTAGGAAGTTATTGCCCTTTCAGCAAAACTGTAGAAGAGACCTGGGAGAGAAAATTAAATGTACTTGATGCTTATGGTGTCTATCTTTTCATGTCATCAACTTGTGTTTCATCAAATTTTATGAAATAGCAGTTTCCAGTAGTGTTTCAAAAGTCTCACCACATGATCCCAGGCCACATTATGATCTCTATAAATTGCTCCTTAGTCCTTATATCCTCAACCTGTAGACCCCCAGTATTTAAAAATGCCCACAATGAAAAATATAGAAGAATAAACTGGGGTGGATGCTCCCTTGATCTTCCCTAGGCACCTGATCATTAATATTCAGCTTTGCTATTTTTACTTTTTCATTTAGATGCATTAGGAAATAGGCAATTAGAGCACCTACATTCTTTCTGTCACAAAATCTAACAAGGAAAGAGTTATGATAAAATTTTACTCCTCTCTAAAACGGTTCTATAAGATCCAGTGTGGCAGGTGTGGTGTTAAATCCAGTAAATCCAGTGTGGTTCATAAGTTTGAGATGGCAGAAGATGCTGCTGACTTGTCAACCTTCCCTTGCACAGCTGAAACTGGCTCTTGATTTGTGGTTACTATTAGTTAAACGGGAAACCATGTAGATTTCCACAAATATCTTATGCAATTTATATGCAAAAACGTATTTTCAGTAATGCTTTTGGAGCTTGATGTGTATGGCTTTTGCACGTGAATTAAAAACCCAAGATATTTATTCAGGGTTAAACATGCTGTATTTAAGTGTATATTTTTAGATATAGGAAATACATAATCACAAAGGGTGAACATTCAGAAAAGTAATTTTGTATGATTCCTTCCTGTGTGTTCTTTTTAAAATCATCCCTAGTACAATATTGCCTTTCAATGTTTCTAAATAAATATTTTTTCCTCATTTCAACTGTTAACAACCTGACATTTGTTTGAAGCAAAGCTAACATTTTTAAGGCCTCTTCTTTATTGCTTTACATGCATGAGCTCCATCAAAATACTATTATTACTAAGGGAATAGTGCCAGTTGATTGTTTCTTGGAATCAGATCTGTAAAGGAACTCGCACACTGCTTTTGCTCACTCTCATAAAAGCAGTGGTTGTTAATGCACTTGCAGGTATTGCTTGAGTTTCTTTATGGAAGAAGAAAAAGGAATTTTGTATTGCTTTGATAAAAACAGGTAGACAGCTGATGCCTTAAGATTAATATGATGGGGTGGGTTTGCCTAATTATGAGTTAGCCGCAGAGATGAGAGTTTTCAACAGTAGAGGGTTCTGTGTTTGCATTACCTTGGAGTAGAGGACAGCATTGCATAAAGTAATCTCTGGATTGTTGTCTGAAGTCTGTTCAAATTTCAGGCAAAGGGTATACTATGCAGAGTTAAAGGGTCTCAAATTGGACTGATTTGTCTCCTTTCAACCAGTGCACTTTATTTTTAAGTATTTCCCTTCATTAAGTAAGAGCTGTCTGAGTGCAATGAGCACAGTGCCTTGGATTTAGATTTCCAGTGTTCAGTTGTTCTGAGGCCTGTTTTTGTATTTAAAGTCTTCCCTGAGAGACATGAAAAATTAGAAACCTGAAAGGAAAGTGCATATTTGAGTATTTGAGTAAATTAGCAAATACCTTCTTGAAAGCAGCATGTACGTGTATCTTAAATTTTGGTATTCCATATATAACAACTTGGTTGATTTTTAAGTAAAACAATTCTTTCACTATTTTATTCTTTCCATTTCCTCCTTTCATTACAGAAAAAAAAGAAGGCAAGAAAATTAATATGTTTTATGCTAAGTCACTTATTCTGAAGGCAGCTAATCAAAAGTGTGTGAAAAATAAAAGCATATATTTGCCTTTCTGTTTAACCCAGAATAATTGTATTCCCTTAAGAAGTGACTTAATTTACATGAGTGAATGTTACAATAAATAAAGAAAATTTACTATAAGTAGTGCTGCTCTTGCATCTGAACAGCATTTTTTTTTTTTTTTTAGTATTTATATAATAAGACGGTCTTCTGAATGCTGGTATTGCAGATGAACTGAAATAGTACATAACTTCATCACAGTGAGCTGCTTGTATCTCATCATGTCTGAACAAAAGTATACTATCAGTTGGTAGTTTTTAATTTCATGCAAATATATTTGATTCTTCAATTTTAACATCTGAAATGTATAGCCAAACATGTTTTTCCATTTATTGTGGTGGACATCTGTCTCTAGGCTGCATGTGCTCAAGGAGAGTTGCTGGTAGGGGCTGTTGGACACATCAGTTAAATCAGTAAGTGTCCTAACATCGTCTTATCTCTTGGCAATGGAGTTTATTTTTTCTTTCTGTGGAAAATGCCAGAAGGACATAATCTGGAAAAGATACTTATCTGCAATTCATCCTAGTTATCTGCAGCTATGTTCCTGCTCATGTTTCATTAATTCCTGTTACACATTTTTACATTTATTCACATAGGAGGACAGTGTGACTGTCCCTTATATGTCCTTAATTATATGTCCCTAATTACCCCAAATACCCAGCTTTATTCAGTAACTGATGGCTCTTCCTTTTTAGGGGAAAGGGACAGGGGATGGTGCATGGTTGGAAGTGAACAGGGAAACCTAACAATTTCCTTAGATCATAATACTGTGTGTGTCTTTTTTTCCCCAAAAAACATCTACGGGAGGAGAACATCTAATCTATTGAAAACATTCAAGTTCTAGTTCAGCTTTTGTAAAGGGTTTTCTGAACTGAAGAATAGTGTAGGAAATATAAAAGAATGACTGATTTTAGCTAAGACAAGAATTCCAGTTGTGCTGTGTCTTGAAATTGGATCTTGATAGTTTAATTTAATACTCCTTATGTTCTGCATTATGAGACTGAGTAACTAATCTTTACCTTGGTAGTGGTGAATAGGAAAAAGATTAGTCACTCGTACTAAGGTGTTGGTGAATATCAGTTTATGATTTGATTATATCTTCCTTCAGCTGTCACTTTTCTCAGCTGAAGAATCTTAGTCTATTTAGGGTTTTTCCTTTTTTCTGTGCAAAAAACATTTCATTGCCTTTGTTGCCCTTCTAGCTACCTTTTCTAGTTCCACTGTGTCATCTTCGGGATGAAGAGCCAGGACTGAGCACATCTGTCCAAATGCATTTTGGATTTATTCACTGACCTCCTGCTGCCAGTAAATAAATTCTTGTTGCAGCTGAACTTCTTTAGGTTCTTAGCTCACTTGGTTTGGGGATTTGCTTGTCCTGTGCTGGGAGCTTCCCTGCTGGATTTCTAACATCTCCTTTTCAGTGACAGAGGAGGGAGAAGAAAGGAAAGGAAGAAAGGGGTAAACGTGTGCAGTTCAGCTTGGTGCAGTTCTACTGAAACATTCAGGGAGTTTAGTGTTCTACATAACATGTATGGTTAGAGTTTATTTGGAAAATAGCTACTGAGATAGTGAGCTTATTCATCTCAAAACAAAAAGTGTGTGGGGGTGTTCCTCTGATTCTGATTTTTAATTCTTACTGAAGGAAAAAATAGAAGCAGCGTGGTGCCTTTTATCACATAACAACTGTTGAAATTTTAGTTATCTTTTTCTTTAGCTGTCCTGGGTAGATTCCAGGCATTGTTGAATGTTCCAGGGGATAAAAAACCAACCAACCAAACAAAAAAAAACAAACCCCAAAAAGCCCACAAGATATAAAGGAAGATTCCACCCTCAGCAAATTTCTGCCACGAAGACCTGCCACACCATGCTAAGCAGTTTTGTGTGGAGGTTTGTCTTAGTGCAAACCTTAGCTATTTTCTAACAAATTGGTGTTGCAGCCTGTCATTCTAGCTGGAAAGCAGCAATAAGGAACACCAAGAGTAAATAAAAGATTAGTCTGAGTTGTCTTTCTTATGGTGGGCAATAATCTATCATTGATTCTGAGCAACAAAGAAATTTTATTCTGGGTTTGCAAGATGAGTGTTTACAGGAAAATGTATGTACTGTTATTCTTAGTATTTCTAGAGATGAATTCATTGGATTTTCTTTTCATAAACTTTCATGAGTAAATAGGTCATTTATAATCACAAGTATTTATGAATGAATAAAATGCCTGTTTGTGAATTCAGTGTGCTGTTCTAAACATGGAATTGCAGTAATTTATTCTGTTACCATAAAAGTAGTCATATAATAATCAACACTGAACTCTGACCTCAGCCTATGGAAATCAGGCTTATTAAGTCAGTCCTGCATAAAATTTTACTGCATAAGATCTTGTTAATGCTTTGTCAAGCTTAGTTTTTAAAAGCCCCAATCTGCTGTGCTTTTTACAAGCATTCCCTCAGCTGACCTCGCTGCATACACTTTTAATGTTTTCTGTATGATGAGATGCACATAGAGAAACACAGAAATCTTTCTAATTTTGTAGCTCTTCTCCAGAGCAGGGGACTTCCATTCCCATTTTCCTGTTTCCTGGGCTGAGACTGTTCACATTCCTCTCTTCTCTTCACAGTACCTGGTTCCTCCTACCTCACTCCTTCCCTTTCTGTTAAAATTTGAAAGGCACAAATGGATTTTTTGTTTTCTGGTGATTATTTAGGTTTATGGTGGTGTCTGCCTCTGCATATACTTAGGGAACCTCTGCAGGTGGGGTAGGTAGCACGTGTGAAAGCCTGGGTGTCCTCCCCAGAGCACCTGCTGCTCCAACCACATCAATATCCCCCTCACCACCTTGTTTGCTCCAAATCTGCTGATTCTTTCCTAGGGCTCATCCAGCTGCCTGGGTCCTTACAAGATGAGATCTGGGAATCAGAACGTGGGGTGCCTTATTTAAGGGGATTCTTATATCTATTTGGTGCTTTAATAATTTAAAGACTTTTCAGAAGCTATTAGTTTCTAAAAACAATTTAGGTGATCTCAGATGATTTAATATGTTGCCTCATTGAGTGCATTATATGTGTACTATACTCTGAAAAGAGTGTGCATCTTCAAAAGAGGGTTTTTTATTTTATTTTTCATTAATGAAGTAAAATAATTTCTGGGAGACAGTATGTTCCCCACCACTACCAGTAGTTGAATTTTTCCTTATGTTTCATTCTTTGTTAATTGGCATAGTTATATGCATTTTATGCTTCTATAGACTATTATTTTGCAAGCACTTGCATGAAATTAACAGAATACTTGATGTTTTTATATATATGTATAATGTATATATTTTAATGTTTTGGAGAATAGGCAGTGCATTCAGTAAGGATGAATGCTACTCTTAAGTGGCTTATTCCTGCTTTTGTAGAATTTGAAAGCTGTTAAAATTCCTCGGATTTGACCACATCCCTGAACATGCACAGCCATGCGCAACTCTTCCTCAACCATGGGGCCTTTTTGGTGAAATGGGCTTTGAGCCTTGTGCCAGCACCCTGTTGCCCCTGTAAATTGCCTGGATAATCACTTTCATTTTCAGTCACCTCACAAACACCATTTGACCAATGAAATGTATTAAAAAGTTAACTTGTGTTTGACTATATCTCCTTCTCAAAGGAAATAGTAATCACTGTTCTGAGTACTATTTAGTCTTGTTCATGTCAATCTTCTCTGACGCCTAAGAAGCTTTGCAGAGAAATAAACCCAGATAATAGTATTTTCCAATATAGTACGAGGCCATCATTTCTAGCAGTAAAAGTACAATATTCTATTGATCATTTTTCTCTCATTCTCCAAGAAAATTATCTAGCCAAACACTTACATTGACAAAATAAATATTTTCACTGGTGTGTGAACTTGCATAATTCCGTGACTTCTTTATGGGCAATTACTTGTTCCTTGAAGGTGAATACAAATAATCCAAGTAATGTGTTATATAAAGCCTTTTACATAGCCAGTCAACTTTCTAGAGCCATCTTTTCTGTCTACACAAAATCTCCCTAAAATGTATTTACTAGCTTGCTTTCTGTAACATAGTATCACTCCCAACACACCACATTCTCATTAAACTTGGTATAAACTTAAAAAACAAAGTTGTGCTGCAGTAGAAAGAATTACAAGTAATTACAAGCAGGAAGAGACATTTTGTGGGTTTTTTATTTTTGTGGAGCTCATGTAGTCAGTCAAAAAATTAATATCTTATGAGAAATAGGGTTTAATGCAAATAGATCTGATAAAAAGAAATCAGAAACAATACTGAGTTTGAACCCAGTAAACCAAGATAATGGAAATACAGCTACTCTTCAGGAAAGTAAAAAAAGTTATTTTGTATATTAAACACAATAAATGGTAATTGTTCAAATTCTTTGATGACTGTTCATCAAACCTATTTACCTGTATTTTGATACAATGTGATTTTTAGGGCATTCAAAAAAATCAAATTAGAAGACATTGTTTTTATGTACTGACCATATTTCTAGACTTTTTCTTATCTTTAAATAGACAGTTCTGTCATTCAGGGCAACCAAATTCTTTTCTGCAGGTTAAGATTCAGAAGTCAGTAAAAACCGTGTTCACAGAATCCTCCCTCAGAACAAATCCTGGGCTCAACCTATGGGGTTGTAAGGGACAAAGTAACTTCTTGTTCGCTGTTCTGTCCCCAAACCTGGTAGACCAATGATGCAAGAGAATGTGCGGTGTTGTTCCTCAGTAGGGTACCAGTTGATAAGGGATATCAGTTCCACCTCCTGGGTATCTCAGGAGAACGAATGGAAAACACAGGGTGGTGGCCAGAGCTGAGGCTTCCAAGGTTGGGGGCAAAAGTCTGCAAGCATTACATTACTCTTGCTGATCCAGCATGAACCCTGGAGACTGGAGATTTTGCCTACTTAAATTTCAGTTCATGTGAATGACTTTTTGATATCCGAAGTTGCTCCAAAGCCACGGTAAAGTCTCCTGCCTTCTTTATGCCTTGATGGCAGCAGAGACTTTCCTAGTGCAGTCACAGCACAGGCCAATGGAGGAGGCTTTTCTGCAGGCATGGCTGTGCACCCTGCGCAGTAGAGACCACAAGACAGCAAGGGCTCCCTTTCGCTGGCATGGTGCTGCTTGATCCATGGCTTTGCTGGCACAAGAGGTCAGGGAGGGGGATACTTGTCCTCAAAGTCTAGCTAACGTGGTTAGGCCAGCAGAACTTTATAGCATGCAGCTGGTCTGAAATGTGATGCCTAGCATTAGAGCGCTGGCTGCAGGGTGGGCAGCACGGGGGGAGTGTTCGGGCATGGCTGTTGCACGAGTCATGGTCCTACCTGACAGATGTAAGTAGTGCTGGTACAGGAGCAGTGAATAAGCTAAGGTGGAGGTTTTGGTCGATGAGGGCTGCACGGTATGTTTCACAGCCACTTTACATGCAGGTCGGGAACAGTTTTTTCCATTTCTAACAGTAATAGATTCCTAAAATCCTCAGGAGAGTTTTTGTTAAGTTATATTTAAAGATTAACATACCTTGTAGAAGTTTTGCTCTTCAAAGTCTTTCTTCTATCATCTTGTTGGTAATGTACTGGCAAAAGAGATTATATGGATATATTGTTAACTGTCTGATTTGTATACTATCATTGCCTTCATATGGCTGTTATCACTGTACGACAGTTTTCTCCCTTCAATCATTCTTCATATTTCAGTCTTTCTAGGTATCAGACATCCAGGAGAAGCAGGTATGATGCACTCTTTCAAGCAAAGATGCATTCTTGCATATTCTTCTTACTGTCTATTAGAAAGCAAGAATTTTGTCTGTCATTCAGTGATACTACTTTGAAGGTCATGACTTGTGTAGCTTTGAAGCATGGAGCAGTATTAGGACAGTCAGTATATTTCTTCTTAGAGTTGGGTGCTGCTAACGATTACTGAGCTTTGAGGAATCTGAATTGTTCTTACACTTTCACCTGATACATGGATGTTGCACATGCATGGTACTACTGAATATGAAAATTTTAATGGCTGGTTTAATATTATCACTGCAGTTACTTTGGTACCTCACAGTGGTGCGATCTGGAATACTGATGTCTTGGCAACCATAGCAATTAGCAAATCTTCGTGTTCAGATTTTATGAACATGAACATAGTAGCTTGTGCCAGCGACCAGAACTCCAGCTCAATGGAAAAAGAATTAATTTTCTTTTATTGCTGCATATTAATGAAGCGATTTTTATTCAGTTTAGCTACAGCTGCCTTAAAAGTTGACCAAAGTAAATGTCAGTTATGCTTTGAACTAATATGGTTTTGGTTTTGCTTTGGCTCAAATGTTCAGTATTTTGTACTGGACCCATGAGTGCAGAAAAGTTGTTTGGCAAAAGCTAACAATGAAAGATCTGAAGAGCAAATAGGTGTCTGAAATGTCAGATACTGAGATCATGAACACTGTTTAATTTTGTTCACATGTTTAACCAGAGCAAGGTGGAGGATTAAAAATAGTGTGATAGAAGTGGACAGTGTAATGGACAGTTGCAATATCTGCAAATAATAGATTTCAAAAGATTTGACAAGGCAATGTGAGTCAACAGAAAAATAGAATTTAATTTGATTTTCATTGAATGTTGCTTCTTTGATCAAAATATTTCATAGCTCATGGTTTGAAGACACCTATGTCTTCATTTTTCATAACAAAAAGAAATGATTTCTCCCCTGACTTCTGAGATCACAAGAATTAATTTTCACCTCCTTTTTTGATAGAATGCACAAAATGAAAAGTTAGAGCATAGTGTCCGGGTTTAGTAAAACATTTGAATGAGCCAATCTGATTTTTTTCCTCTTTCTTTTTCAAAGTTTTAATTTTATTGAGAAAAGGAAGTAGATGTATAAAGGAGTTGAACTGGGCAGAAGGCTGGAAAGAAGTAAAACGTAAAATCCTTTTTCTTTTTTTCTTTCTTACTCAGTAAAGTTTCTGTCTGTTTGAAAGCCAGAATGCTTTGTTCCAGCCATCAGCTGGTCTTACAAAGATAATACTGCTTGCTTCTTTTTGTAAGTAAGCACATTAATCTGAGAGTGAGATATACTTGGGTGTCTAGCCAAGCTGATTTTTTTTAATTAAATTCTAATATATAGCTTTCAGTAAACTCTCCTGGTTTATTATGAATACAACAAATAATTGCAGCCTGACTTAAATATGTATTCTTCAGAAGAATAATTCCTACAGCCTGGATTTATTTATTTATATGTTCATGAATTCTCTTATCTAAACTCTGCCCTTAGAGAGAAGGATTAAATGTAACTCTACTACTGTTAGTAGCAATGGAAAAACTGTATTATTGGGTCTTTTTCCAATTAGGATTCACCCTTTGCTGCAGCCCAGTGAGAAAAAATACAGATTCTTATACTCTGAAGTTCTCTCTTCCACTACATCAGTAAAACCTGTCAGCATGAATGAACATGTTCTCTATCTCCACATCATCTTGGCTCATGGATTCACCTTGTTATTGCCTCCTTTATATCATCACGATGTTTTCTTTATTCTCTTTCTCTTTTTTTTAGATAACAGTGCTACCATTTCAGATTATACTTATTGGTTGTCAGGAACCTAGTTTTATCTGTGGAATCGGAATCTCATGTCAGTGAATAGAAACACATTGATTTAATTAAGAAGGAAACTAAGTCCTTATTTCATTATCTGTAATGTGGGTGTACTTTTTTACAGTAAATTTTTTTTTTAAATCATACTACAGTCACAATGCTTAAAAGATTCAGTCTTTTAGCTGTCATGACTATGTTTTGCCTATTAACTCCCTTTGTCCTAATAATTCTAGAAAGCCTATAAATTGCAACTAGGTAGTCTGAACATAACTGCGCTTTGTCCTTGCTAAGCTTCTGAAAGACCCAAATATTAGCTGCCTCACTAGACAAGGAACATCCTTACTGCTTACCTCAATCACTTTTATTATTTAAATTAAAAAAAAAAAGATGAAAAAAACTAAAAACTGTGTCTTATACTTACTGCTTATTTGGTGCTACCATGCCTACCTAGATCTGCAGGCTGTCCTTTTTCAGTCTCAGACTGGTGCATACATTAGCGTCATGTTATTAGAAGTCCCTGAAGTAGTGAGTCCATCAGTAGGACACTCTCCATCTTTTTTTTTTAATCACTTTCATCTCAGAGACGTAAAGTTAATTTTTTCCAGTTTTCATAGTGAAACTGGTCTACTTAAAGGTCTAAGCAAAAAATCCCAGAGCTAATGCTTCTGGCGTGATTTCCAATTGCTTTTTTTTATATTTATTTTTAATACAAACAAAATGTTTTTCTCATTTTGGAAGTAGCACTCCAGTATTTTTCTTTCATGGTACGTTAAACTATCCTGATTCTGGGATTTATATTTTTGTATGTCAGAGGTGCTAGAAATTTTGAAATCTTTATATACCTGTGCATAAGGCAGCCCACACAATGCAAGCTTATGAATAAGATGAGCAATTTTTATGCTTCATTTGCTTCATTACCTTTCTGCTGTGACTGTTTGTATATGTGGATGCAACATATGTGTATTTTTTTATAATATTTGATGTAATATCCACTTTGAAATGAATGCATGTTTGTGCAGCATATCATTGTTTCTGCTAGTCAGTGAGACACCATACTGGTGTTTACTTCTGTTCATTGGAAAAAATGCTCACTACAGATTCTGATAGTCTTTTGTGGGAAAAAGTAGTATTTTCTGTAATGACTTAAAAACAGTTAATTAAGTTAGAGCTGCATCATCTGTGTGCTGTGTAACCAATGAGTGCATGGGTCTCGGTGCATGTTGGAACTCGGTGCCAGAAGCTGAATGGTGTCTGAGAAGAGCTGTGCTTGCTCAGGTGTGTGAGATTCTGTTGGTTAACCTGTAAGGAAAAGCTTACTTGATGGAGAATTTGGGAACAATTTTATGTCAAGAGATATTTATGTTTTTATTACTCCTAGTTTATAAACAGTTATGGATACCAGAAAGCATTCACGCTTTTCTGAGATCTAGGAAAAAGCAGAGCCAGATAATTCATCGTGTATAATTTAGGTAACCTTGCAAATGGACAATGAACTGGGTATAAAGACATGATAGCTTCAGAAAGTCCAAGTGATTTTGACACAAATTGTATACCACTTCATTAACTTGCTGTATAACTTGCTTGTACTGCATGGAAACTTGGAGCATCAGGCTGGACAGTAATGAAGCAGAAGTAGCTTCGGAGATCAATAGAAAATATGAAAAGTGTTGTGATGGGGCACACATCAGTCTGATACTTTGCTGTCCTCTTCCCTCCAAGCATGGTGATTTTGTGATGGGTAATCCTATGAAAGCTGAAGCTTGAAATACTTCTGAAACTTCATCAGAAAGTTTTATCTCTCAATACCAAAGATAACATGGCTCAACTGCTAAGACAGGTCACTCTGCTACTTTGCTGTTACTTCATGTAGCTTCTTCTCACCCTATATCCACCTTTTGTAGCAGGTTTTATAGGCTCTGTTCCTGTGTGAACTTCAACTCTCCACTCATGCGCGGGAGTATTTAATCTTTCATTTAATGAGTATATTTACTTTTGATTTCTTTAAAAAAAATGGTATTGCTCTCTCCTTGAAATCAGGGTTCTGGGACAAGTGCTTTAAATTACTTCTTAAGAAATTAGGCAGATATGAGTAGTATTTGAATGGAAGCAAGATCTATGACCCCAAGAGGTGCTATGAGTGTGCTGATCAGTGTATGTGAGAACATGGCTTACTGGTCAGGGATGGTTTGATGTGTTCAGAACTGCCATGGGGACATATAGTGTTATGTAGCCTAATATGTCATATACTTACACCTTGCTCTTAAAAATATGTAATTTCCACAAATACTTATAATAGCTTATATCTAAAACATAATTTCCACAATATATAGTTAGATGAAGTGAATTTTGAGTGGTTTTTTTTTCAATAAATGTTCTAGTGTGTATGTTGCAAGGAAATGTTAATGAAAGGCATATTTGAATTTTGAAACATCCACACCTGAAACTTGACTGTAAGTGGTTTATTTATCCTGCTGTAGAGAGAACCTATTAGCCAAGAAAATTAGCCAACAAGATTAGCCAACAGTGTTCTGCTCTGAAATAGTATCGAAGAATAATATTAACAAGTAGCACATATTTTGTGGGGAGACTTGTGCACAAGAAAAATGTAACTCTTGTTCCAGAGTGTACAGGTAAATGGATGAGAGATAAAGAGTAAGGAGAAAAATGGTGTCACATAAAGATGGAGCTCCTTTCTTGAGTTAACACAACAGTTATGTCAACAGCAGAGCTAGAAATTAGAAACAACTGGTCATGCATCTATTTCCTGTGATCTCATTTAAGATAATCTGTAGATTACATATTATTTGAAGAGGTAACAACTATATTCAGTGCAATTGTGATTTTATTTTTCTGTCACAAACAAAAACAGAGATTAAAAATGTTATGAATTATTTCTTCTGCAACACCTGTGATTGGATAGGAACATGTTCAATGACTTCCTGGCGTTGTTTTTTTGCAATATTATTATGTTGTTTTTACACTTCTTGATCTGGAGGAGGGGGAAATTTTTGACCTTAAAAGTACTTGAGGTAAAATCAAGAGCAACAAAACAACCTGCTGTAATCATAGGGAGTGGAATCATCAGTGGACACCTTTTTTTGTAATGGTTTTATCAATGCAAAAAGGCCACTATCATCACTGTCAGGCTAAAAATGTAATTCAGCCCTTGTATGTTACTAACCTAGTGAAAAGAATAAAAAAATACAGTGATCACCAGCTTAAGCAGATATATTATAAATATTTGGTAGTAGGTGTAAAATACGCATATAATGAAAGAAGAAAGAAGAGTTGGGGAAAACTTAAACACTTAACAATGTGATATTTTGCAGAGCTGCTTTTGTCTTAACTGTTCTGACATTAGGAATAGTAGAAATAACTGTGATCCTTGTATGTACATTCAAAGATGTGTTTTTTTTATCTCCTGACACATTCTCTAGAACTTTCTGTTAAGAAGGTAGTTGGGGCATGTCACAATCATGGTGCACAGAAATAAAAAATGAAAATAGACACAGATATTAAATAGCAGTATTTAGTACATAGTACTAATGTCATATCAATAAAGTATTAACTAGTAGTAATTTAAATGTATGGAACTATAGTCTCTAAGAGATAGTTTTCAATAAGCTTAAATGTTATTTAATGTTAAATTTTTCTTATCCCTGAATTCTTATCTTTAATATGTTATATCTAGCCCCCCTCAAAAAATCTTAACTCCTACCAGGAGGATACAAACTACCTAGCTGTGAATAGAGAGTCCTCTCTTTTTGAGCTGCCTAATGTGTCAGATCTTACACTTTTAACTTAAATAAATATAATTGTTTTGACTAAAACTAATAACCTCTCTTGTGTCTTTTAAAAAACTAAATGCAAGTCCATAATGTTTTCAATAATTTTCATTTAAAACTTTAAAATAATTTATAGTACTTACTTTTTCTTCAGGCATTTCAAAATTGTTTTATTTTTCAAGTACAGATGATATTTTTCACAGAGTTTGCAGGACTTTCTTTTATTAGACATATATACCTTTTATCTTAGTATACAGGCCTGTTTTATGGGTTGGAACCCCAAGTATCTACAGCTTATATTTTCTTTGCTAAAAGAGCAAATCTTGGCTCTAACATTCTAGGTATCAGTATTAAAATGTGAATTACAGCTATAAAGCTTGCCTATATAATTTTCTTTTCACTAATAGCCCAAAAACCAAAATGATTATTTGTTCAGTGCCATCTGATTATGTTGTATACAGCAATAGAAGATGAGATTTAAGGTAAAATGTCAATGCATATACCAAAAGTCTGTTGTACGTAAGGTCTTTTTTTCTTGCCAGCCATGTTCTGTTGAATAGTAGGACTGCATTTTTATTTGAAATAAAGCAAACCAAGATGACCTCCATAGGATAGCAGCAGAAGCAGGCACTTGATCTGTCTTCCTGTTGCTTCTCTGTACATCCTGCCAACAGCACTGGAAAAATTCCACTCTTTACATCTAAGGACCACTTCAACATAATAGGTACAAAACATTTCATTCCTGCTGCCACAAGTACTGCAATTATCAGAAAGGGATTGGGAATTATAAGGACTGGATGTGAGGACTCTTCAAAGTGGATTAGTAATGTGGGTGGCAATCAAAGAAATTATTTAGTACTTGAGGGATTGCATAATTAACCTGAGCAGAAATTGTGCTGCTTGCATATTATATTAAAAAAAAGGAGAAAAAGTATTCATGTCTTGTAAATTCCAGAAGACAATGTGAAAGGCAGGTCCAGTTTTCCATAGAAAACTGCTTTTTTTCTCTTCTCTCCATGAGGTTTGGATCAGATTTTCCCCATATTGTCATAGTCACTACAGAAATAATTACTAATATACATACCTTTAAAATAAATATTCTATAGCTTTTTTATCAACATGCTAACTCAACTGAAAATGCTTTGTAGGGAAGCCAAAAACCAGAACAAAGCTTCAAAGGCTAAGTAGCAACAATTCAATTCAAGGCGTGAATCATTTTGGCTTTATCTTTGGTTGGAAATTTGCAGTAGCTGTGCTGAATCTTGACTGCAGTTTGCTACCCTGCATGACCAAGGTAGGGAGTTGCTCACCCACCCTGCAAACCACTGCGTTTTGCAAATCCTTTTGGAAATGGTTTTCTACTCTGCATCAATGCACTCTACTACTGCAATTTCCTGCTGTAATGCAACTATTCAGTTACTGAGGGAAACAGAGCTCTTGAGTTTCACCTTCAGCCTTTAATTATTACTTCTGATAAGTCGTGCCCCTCTCTTGCATTAAAAATAGCAAAAGTAACTACACCCAAGGGAGACCTACAGCGCAGATGCAGAGGCATCTGAACTGAATACACAGGAGAGGGACTGGACCACAAGCAGTAAAAATACAGTGTCGTGGTACTGAGGACAACACCATGTACCATGTGAGATGGCCAAATTCTCTTTTAATAGTTCAGTAGTGTTGGGAGTGTAAGTACATGACAGGCATAACAGGCCCAGCTCCTTTGCACATTGTGCAAAAGCAAGGAAAAACTTTCTGGTTTTTTACATTATAACCTAACCTGATGTGTAACCAGAAATAGAATTGGAACAGCAGGTAATAGTGCCAAAAACATGAGCTAATGGTCTTACGAGCACAAAAATTTATTAGTCATTGCTTGAAAAAACACCCATGGTATTGTGTTTTGGCACAGTCTGAAACAATTACCTCCTTCAAAAGTGCTGGAAATATCTGAGCTACAGATTTCCTGATTTTTTTCTGTTGGGATGATTAATAGTACAAATACTAGATTTGAAAATAGAAGACTTCCCAAATCTTAAAGACATCTTAAAGATGTTAGATAAGCATTTTTAAGGCCTAGCAAATAGAGTGTGTATCTTATTGCAAACATTAGCTGTAAACTCTGCTCCTTCACCTTTGCTCCTTAATTTATGGTATTTGTTTTTTTTTTTTTTTTGATTGGAAGGCAGATAGAAAGCTTTCTTCAAGCTCTAAAATAAGTGATTTTAATTAAATTCAGCTTTAACTATAAAGTAAGCAACGATCTAAGTAAATGTGTAACATTAGATTACGTTATTTACTTTGAATTTTTTTAAACAGCTGTCTTGGCAGTGTTCATATTATGCTAATGTGAATACCATAATTATTGCTAAATCTTTTAATTATGTTATTTAGAAAAACAAATTCTTAGCTACAGTTTGCTCTTATTCACTGTTTGAAATACATATGAAGCTGTACTAATGACTTGAAGGGATCAGATTTAGATATCTGCCTAAGGGAACAAAAGTTTTGACTAGATTATATTGTTATTAGCTTTCTTCAGATAATTAGCATATTGAATCAAAGATGTGGTTTAGGCCAAAGCCATAGACAGCTGAGATTCAATTAACTTTCATAGCATTTTGACATGTATAACGTATATAGAACCAAGGATGAGATAAATTTCCTTATTTTTATATTTCTCTTGTGCACATGTAGCATTTTATTTAAAAGAATCTGAAAAAATGTTGTCCATAAATATTAAGATAGAATATTCTGTGGCTTTCAATTAAATTCCTTAAATATGTTGTGATGCCATATGAACAGAAGTCATTTAACCTGGAGAAACTAATATTTAAAAGGCAACCAAGTATTCATTTCAAACCTACATAGTTCATAGCAATTATTTTCTCTAGTAGCAGGGTTTGGCTGATTTATTACTATTATTTATTAGTCATGTAAGCTCACCATGGGCTGTTAACATCTCCTGTTATGTATTCTGCCCACTACATCCAGATGGAAAAGTCAAACTGAGTCCCAAGAAGCCTTCCCTAGGGTCAATATTACAACATCTTTTTTGTTCTCTCATTCTTGGAACAATGTCTACAGCACACTTACTTCGAGATGTCGCCAGCAGAGAAGGTAGCTTATCCATTTTAAGACCTCTCAGCTGAAAGAGTTACACAACTTTTTAATAATAATCATCATTATCAATAGCATTATTTTTATCCAGGCAGATAATTCAACCTATTGCATAAACAGAAGCTCTTTCTTTCAATGAAACCGTATCAACAGAAAGCATGTTATAGGTATATCTGAAGAAAAAAACCCTATTGCTTCATTATTTTTTCACTGTAAAAAGTAGATGATGCTGTCACTTCATCTAAAATTTGCTTTGAACATTTGATTTGTTCAAATTTTTCATTAGAATTAAACTTAATGGATTGTGCAATTTTGGGTCATGTTTTGGAGCCAAAAGGGATGGTTAGAAATGTGTCTACTGAGCTAAATCCTCTGGTTCTGTTCAGGTCTGTTGAAATGCATTTTAATAAGTGTCCCACAGCTTGGAATTAGCACTTCCAGATTAATGTAAATTCATTGTACATTTCATTTGGGCTTAAATGTGGCTTTGGAGCTGTAACAGAAACAGTGTTGAAATATTAAAATATGGAGGCCATCTAGACTCAAAGTAGTATTTCACTAATAAAATCCTTTCAATCAAAAAATCCACCAGCCCAGCATGTGGTGTCCAAAAAGATATACTGGCTGTTCTCAGGGAACATCTTTTTGGTTTTAGAACAAAAGGATGTCAAATATTTATTTCTGGAGCCTCTTTTAGACTGTCAGAGGAAAAGGAAGGATGTTGATTAATACCCTGCCTAGTGAGGTGATTTATTTAAAATCAGAGAAGTACACCCAGTGCTTAAGACTGGAGTTAACACAGAAGAATTGCACTAGGAGTTGCTTACCAGCTTCTCAGAAAATTCTTTTGGGTGTGCTAAATATTTTAAATTCATTTTCAGAGCTATAATGTTATGAGGGCTTTTTGTCACAATAGCTGTTATTAACGTACCTGAAGAGTGTACCTAGGAAACTATTTGTGTGATCAGTGGAACAGTTTTTTCTAATCCTACAGAGGAACTTTCAGTCTTCATAGTAAGCATTAATAGTTTGGGGATGCACATACTTTAAGGAACTTTTACATGTTGTACACATTAATAGTTAAGAGCTTGGACAAATATTTACCATTCATTTAAATTAATATGATGTATGATTAGGCAAATCACTGTATTTTTAGTCATTATGCACCAATGTTTATAGCAAAGGTTGTTATGTAGGGACTAAAATCTCTTAACATTTTATGGTGCTGCATTTTCAGCTGTTTTACAATACTTTTGTTCAGAAAAGACTAGAAATAATGAGAATGCACAAACTAACCAGTCCTTAGGTTTTGTCAATATGCAGCCATTTTCAGTTTTCTTACCTGTTTTGAGACACAAAAGCAGTAGTAAGCCGCAGCTTCTAAACCGTTAATATAGAAAGATACATTTGGTTCAGAAGACACATTACAGCTCTGGTGTTCTCTGGCCTCTTTATATTAAACAAAAGACCTCCACTGTCAGAGAGTATTACTGAAACATGTACACAAGGGTTCCACATTAATTCTCTTGAGTTTTTTACAGGGACGCCTTTTTGCTTGTATCTACATGCGCATTTAAGCGTTGAATGTTGATTAGCAATTTGTCTTTTAAATCTCCTGATTTGTGCCTAATGAATTAAAAATTATGTATGCAGAAATAGTTGATCAAATGCATATTTACCATGTCCAGCTTCATCATTTTCAATGTTTTTTCTTTAGTTATCTAATAGCATAAAAATAGAGGTCTGCAGTCTTTTTGTTTCCATATATGTAATTTGTAATTCCACAAATTTAGGAGAAAATGTATGGAAACCAAATAATAAAGTAGTTGTACACTCTCCTTATTATAGTCTTACATTAGGTATTTGCAGAGATAGGATGAAGAGTATATTTCAGTGTCCCCACGAAGTAAGTGAGCATTGTTCCATTATTTTCATGAGCTTAAATAGTCACAAAGGCTATATCTACACTGTCAAAATCTCAAAGAGTGCAAAAATAAAAAGAATTATAATTGACATCAGTATAACAATAAAGGGAAAATCAGTTATTTCCTGTTAAGTTGCAGTTTTCTTTGTGAGTCATATGAAATTAAACTTTCTTTATATTTTATTATTTAGTCTTCATTTGTTTCTCCAGTACTTAAAATCCCTTTCTTCTAGTAGTGAGTCTTTCATCAATGTTCAGAACAAGCTGTGCCAGATTCACTTTGCTGCTCTTGGAACCTGTTCTTGAACAACTGTCCGTTAACACCGCTGTTCATAGAGACAGGCATCAAATATGTGATTTGCCATGCTTACACAGTTTTGGTGGCTGCATCATTATGGGCAAGAGGGGGGAGCAAAGGTAGGGCATGACTGATAACTCAGGGTAAAACTTCTTTTTTAGTGTTGAGTCTGCGTTGCAGTTTGTCTTTCAGCCTGGGTAATGAGCTACGTATGAAATCATTGCACTCCCTTACCAGAGTTAAGACAAGTGTCATCTCTCTGTGTCTGTAGATGTGGCATAAACTCAGATTTAATCCCCTTTACTGTTGTGAAATTAACTACTTTCAAACATTGCCAAGTATGAGATGATGCGAGTATTTCACTGGAAGTGTGAAATTCTGTAACCATTCATAAGGAATGCTGACTTACTTCAGTTAATATTTTAGAACAGCTATTTTTTTGTTACAAATATTCTTTGAATTTCCTTTTCTAGAAAGGGATTTTTTAATTTGTTTTTTACTTTATTTTCTCAGGGTTTCTGTTTGTTTCTTTATATATTTATTTTTAATTTTATCAGGGTTCTTTTGTATGTGACATGAACTATAACTGTACTATTCTTTATGTATTTAACTATAACTGTACTATTCTATAATACTATTCTTTATGCTATGAATACCTGCCACATACCTGCCTTCATCTCTCTCTCTGATCTTCCAAGCAGTGTCCCTAGCAGACTTCATCAAAAAGGGTATACAGAGGAATTACCATGGCTGTGTTAAGTTCTTAAAGGGAACAGCGAGAGCAGTTTACTGCTTTTTCTGTTTCTTTTTTTTTTTATTCCTTCATGGAAAAGAAGCCTTTTTCTTTTCAGATTTTGAATATGGGCTTTGCAGTTTGCTTTCCTTGAAATGCTAAGTCAGGATGATGATACTGAGCTTTCATGGCCTTGTTAGATTTCCAAGAGTCCAGCATATTCTTAAATTTCCATTCATATGTTTACGTCCAGCCTAACTTGGTGTTTAGTCTACTTCCAAATGTCAGAGTACAGTTTAGTAAAGTGATGTATTTCTGAATTCATTTCTGCACAGAGGGTGAGGTTGAATCAATGACTGTGTCATGTATTCCAAAGGGTAATACTAGTTTGGTGAAGTTACTAACATATCCTTTAGCAAAAACTTTCTGGTGGCAACAGCTGCATGGGTTTTTTTCTGTTATTTACTGAGTTGGTATGTGTGTAAGTTTGCTTAGGATGGTGTTGAACTTTCAGATACCTTAACACAGGCAAGTCTCACACTAACCTTGCCCTTTGCTGGTGCTGCAGGGTGGGTGACTGAGTTGTCTGAGATGCTACTCTTAAGAGTTGTCTCCTGAAAGCTGAACTTTGTATCTGCCTGGAAGAGTGTATTAACTCAAATATCGGATTCATCCCTAATACTATGCTAGAATATCTTAGCATAAGCAGACATGATTACTTGTATTAATACAGCTTTAGATACAAAGATGTTGCTGGATACACTGTTGTGACAGTTTTGGCTGGGATAGAGTTACTTTTCTTCATAGTGCCTATTTTGGGGCTATGTTTTGGATTTGTGCTGAAAACAGTCTTGATAATACAAGAATGTTTTCATTATTGCTGAGCAGTACTTACACACAGTCAAGGTCTTTTCTGCCTCTCACCGTACCCCACCAGCGAGCAGGCTGGGAGTGCACAAGAAGCTGGGAGGGGACACAGCCGGCACAGCTGACCCCAACTGACCAAAAAGGATATTCCATAGCATATGATGTCATGCTCAGCACATAAAGCTGGGGGAATAAGAAGGAAGGGGGGGACATTTCGAGTGATGGTGTTTGTCTTCCCAAGTAACCATTACACGTGATGGAGCCCTGCTTTCCTGGAGGTGGCTGAACACCTGCCTGCCCATGGGAAGCTGTGAATGAATTCCTTGTTTTGCTTTGCTTGTGTGCACGGCTTTTGCTTTACCTATTAAACTGTCTTTATCTCAACCCACAAGTTTTCTCACTTTTACTCTTCTGATCCTCTCCCCCATCCCACTGGGGGAGAGTGAGTGAGCAGCTGGGTGGTGCTTAGTTGCTGGCTGGGGTTAAACCACAAGAACTGTAAAACTTTTCTAATAACTTATTAGTGGTGGCAGAAGGACTGCTATGTGTAGCCAGCTATTTGAGTCTTTGTTTCCTTGTGTAAGGTTATTACTCTTTGTTCTGCAGACATTTATCATGTATTTGATTCAAAAAAAACAACAAAAAAACAAATTCCAAGATTGAGAGGGCTTGCACAGGTGTGGTTTTGCAAAACAGCTACAGCTTAAGTATTATGCAAGTCCATGAAACACTTTGTCTATAAAAGCTTCTGTTTTTTCTCAAACAGGAAGAGGAATAGGTGGTGTATCCTTATAATGAACATGGGAAAGCACAGGATATTGCAGATGCTAAAAGCTTATATGGGTTCAAGCAGAAATAAGCATGTTCACGGTAGATAAATACGTAAAGGTCTACTTAATGCAAGATCTGTTAAGAAGTCCTTGAGTTAGAAATTGTTTGGGATGGGGATAAGATTCTGCAGAAATATTTCTGTGCGACTTTTCTATTCTTGTGTACTTGCTTGGGCACCTGCTTTTTTTAATTTTTCACAATATTGTGCTAAGTAGACCATTTGTCTCTCCTAGTACAGCTCTTCTAATTTCTTTTTGCAATTTTTTGGCTTATGCAGCTTTATAAACATGTTTCTGGTCTAAATTTGTTTCCATTTCTCCTTGACCTGGAAGCTGTATTCATTGGGGATGGGCAGGGTGGGGGTACAGTGTTAGCTGTGGCAAATGAAAAAGATATGACCATGGATGACTGAAGCTGGAATATAAGCACCTGAGAACAGGGTCTTATTCTGATGTTATGCAGCTTAAACTGTAGAGGCAAATACTAGCTCTCTCACTGTTAATAGGGACCTCCCTTTCATTTTTGTTAGCTCTGTGGTGGTTCAGGATTTACAGGCAAAGAGTTGGTGGGGAAAAAGCTTCGTTTGTGTCCTTAGTTATATTGAACATTCATTTTTGTCAACAAAGGACTAGTAACTCTACAGGAAACAATAAGCTAAGATGATGGGAAGGTAAATAATTTGACAGCTTGTCTTAAAGATTCCTGTAGTAATTACAGCAAGTGAACAATTTCTTGTAGGATTAGAGATGCAATCATATTAGAGCTACTGACACAGCATGTTTGCCAGTTCGTTACTTAAAAGACAGTGTGGCCTCTTTGTGATAGAGCTGATTGATGTTTTATTGTTAATTATGTGTTTCTTCTTCTGGCTTGTCACATACTTAATTTTTGCATGTACAGTGCAAAATTTATCCATGTCAAACTTCGCAAGTTTTGGGAATTGCTTCAGAAATAATGAAATTAAGACATTTTGATTGCACTTATTTGTAATTAAAGAATACCACCTAATTTTGTTCCTTTCTCCAGTAATTTTTTTAGATCAAAGTAAGAAAGCACATACTTGTCCTAGTCTCATGACCTGACATGATTTTGGTTGATTTAAAATCAAGGTCAGTGTCTGTCTGTAACTATTAGTTTTCTAGAAAACTTCCAGCAAACTGTTAAATCAAATCTCATAGCTGCACACTGCTGTGGTGTAGTTCTAAACAGTAATATGTGGATTGTAACTATTCCATCTCAGAATTAATATCACCACTAAATACCATTTCCATTTTGTTTATGCATATTTTTTGGGAGGTGCTAGCCTGTGCAGAAGCAAGTCATTTTAGAAAAGAAATCTTACTCATAAATCCATGTGAAACTTTTGAAGAAATACAAAACAGTGAAAATGGCTGGACATCTTATTTTAATTTGAAGTTCTGTGAGCTTCTAAGTTCATGAATCTTTAAAAGTATAGTACTTTTCTTCTGAAAAGCAATTTGTGGCTTTATTCAAGAGTTGAAAAAAAGCACAACAATTGTCTGTGGTGGACTGCGTGCAGCTAGTGCTTTATATACTCATTGAACATGAGTACCTTACTGCCTTGTTTCCCACTGCTTTTAAACAGGAACAAAACCAAACCTGGCAAAATATTTATTTTAAGGAGATAATAAAACTCTCAGTAGATTACATATGCATTTGCGGATGTGTACCACATAATCACACAAAGAAACACTACAAAAAGTGTTTGTGACTATTTGTAGATCCTCTTTTCAGACAAGTTTAGGGATACAATTAAGAAGTAAAAGAAACTGTTACTTTCTGTGTCATGTTTTAGTCTTATGATTGCCAAGTTAGATTCTTATAATGAGGTCCTGGCATTCAGTAAGAAATACGGAGTTTTGAGTATTGGTCTAATTGAGTTAGGATATTCACACACAAAAGTGCCTTAGCAGAGGAGGTAAAAAACAGACCACACTTGTAAGTACAGCTCTAAACCACAGAAATATTAGGCCAGCATAGGCTGTTTTTGATAATCACAAGACGTTTCCTTGGACAAGATTCTCAGTTGCTTTCAACAAGGACTGCAGTTTGACCTCAGTGGAAAAGTGGTACTTTATGCTAGCTCTATATTTTTAAGCAATTTAGTATAAGAGTTTGATAACATTGAAGGATGGGATTAATTGTAGGACATGTTTGCATTTCAAATTGTTTGCAACTTCAGTGTCTTTGTTTTTCCAATTTTTTTTCTTTTTTATTGGGGGTGGGTAGTATTTATGTCCTTTTAACCTCCTTCATTTGGTAGTACTGATTCATTCTCCATACACTGGTGGTTGCAGCACAGAATTCCTGAGCCTGAATGCACATTAGTAAGGTTTTTTTTTCAGTAGTACATAACTTAATCTTACCTCTGTCTACAACAAGGAGCTTTACATTTTCTTTAACAGTTTCATATGCTGTGTACTCCCAGAGAGGAAGGTTGTCTCCAAATAGTAATCTTTATGTTTCCTAATTGGAATGTTCATAATTAACATTTTTTTCCCAAATTTACTGAAAGACTTGAGTGTCTACATAAAAAATTAAATCAACAAGAAAAAGCAAAAAAATTGTGAATCATACCTCTTAATTCTACTTTGTTGTTTTCTTTTTTTTTTTTTTATTTGGTAAATTGCTGTTAGCTAGTGTTAGTTTTTAAACATAACCCTGCTGGTTTGAGTTTAGGCAGAAATGAGATTTAATTCATGTCAATCGATTGCCGATTCTAAATGGAGATTATACATTCTTATGTACATGTTTTACAGATGCTGTTGTTGATCTTCTGTCTAGTTTGAGCATTACTGGAAAGAAAGGCTTGAGTGTCTACATAAAAAATTAAACAGACAAGAAAACACAAAATAATTTTTAATCTGTAAACTGGAGGTGAAGGATAAACATAATATCTACATTAAATTTATTTTATCCAAACAATTGTTTTTTCTGCTCATCGTGTGGTAAAGATACCCAGTTGTCAAAATAAAATAAAAAAAAAAACCCAAACTCCATCCAAAAGCTCCACACATATTTGTAATGATAAAGTGATGCTATAAGCAGAGATTTGACTTGTTGAATGATTTAGATTTCTGGATAAAATATTTTGTGTCTGTACATGTGTTAACAGACTTTGATTAATTTTTGGGGGTCAGCCCAGAGAAATCCAACTCCATCCCCATGGGGCATCTAATATTGTTGTCCAGTAACAACCCAGAAATGGGCTAGGAATAAGCTGATGTCCTGGTTCATTCAGGAGTGTCACACTGGATCTTACAGAGCTTGAAGCCTCAGGATATTGCTGGGAGGGGTGAAGTGGGCATCTCTGCGGAGCTCAAATCCAATTAATGGCTAAGGAGCTTCTCATGCTATAAAAGGATATCTCCCCCATGCTGGTATGTGTGAATCAAGTCCTGTTTTATTCCAGAAGTGAAAAATGGGCAGATTCTGCACAACTAGAGCAGCTTTTTCATTTCTAAATATGCATTGTGAAATGGAGGCTATTTTTTTCAACCCGCTTGTTTTCTTTTTTTTTAACTGCATCAGTTTCACTGTGTTAGTCACCGGTTCTCTGTTACTTTTTCATCTTATTTGAATTTTTCCTTCTGGGACAAAAAAGGCAAAAGAAAATAACAGTAAACACAATCACAACTTGTAGTGGGAATGAATCTGGACAGATAAACTGTGGTGTTATGTCAGAGCCATTTCTTGCTGGTTTTATGTTTTACGAATGGATAGGTGACAAAAAAATTCTGATGTGTACTACACATTTGCCCAGAGGACAAGAGATAAACTCTGTAGTCATTTAAATTCAAGGACAGTTCATAACAGACTTTCCTGTTACTCTTGAGAAAATTTTTGCACTGTCAGAAGGACAGTTGGAGAGGATGCAAATTTTCTCATCACCAGGGTCTGTCATTTTATGTCACATGAGCTGCATAATTACAGCTATAGCCTCAAAGCACCAGTAGAATATCACCTTTAATGTATCCATCTCAAAATAATAAACTCTAGGTTTTGTTTCTGTAGAATTACATTGCATGGAGTACTTTTATTTTGTACAGTGCGGAACAGGGATGGTCTTGTTGCACATGAGGCCTAAAGCAAAGAAACCATAATTTTTGAATGGTTCCACAGAAAAAAAAAATACATAAAATTATTAGAATTCTTTGTATGTCTTAAAATAACATTAAAATGCATTTTTTTAAAATATTATTCTTTACTGGGAATTTGATACTGGAAATTGTGAGTGAATTTTATTAAGGTAAGGAAGATTTAGTATAATTTTTTATAATCTCCATGGGATTTATCTATAGCTAATTGTGCAATAATTATGTTGGTGGTCCATGGCTGTCTTTTTCCTCGCATGTGTGATGTTGGTTTCTAAGGTCCTGTATAATTAGAAGTACTCTTTGAGGGGGTTATCACAGGGCATAGAAAATAGAAGAAAAGAAAAATTAGGTTCTGTTGGAATAAGTCAATTGCAAAAGAAACCAATTTGTGTTCTTTGCATTTTAACATAGTTTTTATTAAGGAATGTGAAGCAACCAAATATTATCACTTGCTATTATCTAAAACTGTAATATAGGCCAATATACCATCACCTGTACAAGCTATCCGGTGCTCCTGGGTTGAGCATCCTTACGGATATGTCTTTCCTTTCTCTCTTGCCTGCAGCTATTTAACACCTCTTTTTTTGTTTCTTTGCTTGCCAAGGAGTTTCTTTGGTTTATGGTGCATCAATCCATTCTGTGGCTGTTGTAGTTTGTTAAAAGGTTACATACTGGATTCCAGGAGAGGATTCAATAGTGTATTTAACCATATGTAGGCATACCCTAATATTTACACAAATCCGTACTAAACTTGCAGAGGGGTGCTTGAATTTCAGGCTTAGTGCCCAGAACATGACTGTCTTTTCCTTGTTCCTTTAGATTCACTGTTTCATTTTGAGAAGTTCTCTCTGCCTTGGTTTGCGTATGTAAAGTAAGGTGATAATGTGAGTTCTTTGTCCTGTAAACTCTTTCATGCTGTGAATTTTGTATTGTCTTACTACAAATGTAGATCATCTGCCTTTATTCTGAAATTTTCAAGAGTAGTCATAGGCTGTACCCTGGAGGAGATGTTTAGGATCTGACAGTTACTGGAGGTCAACTGTACCTTTCAACTTGTAGACTAATATTTTAAATCCTGATTATATGGGCAAATTAATGTCTGTCTTTTAAGGGTATAATTTTTCTTTATTCTTTATTGGAGAAAAATCAAAATGCTAAAATAGACATGGTATTAGGCCTGGAATAGTGAATAAATGAGTAGTTGTTTAGTCTTGCAGAGAAAAAAGTATTGTATTTTTTTTCAAAGATGTTTGAAAGCTCTCATTCTGAATCATGGTTATCTGCATGGATGCTGTTTTTAGGAGAAGGAAGGCACTGAACTGAATTGTTGCATATGAATTTTTATGAATTTTATATTACACAACTGTTAGCTACAGTATGAGCAGTAGAGGCTAAAGTGCTCTTTCATTCTATGGTGGTTTTGCTTTCATTATTTACTGTATACCACTGGTTTGACCGAGTAAAGAGTTGCTGCATTCAGTAATGACTTTCACTTTTTTTGCAGTTAACATATGGCTTATACTCCTCGAAACCAGGCTTACTTTGAAATCAATAGTATTAGGACCAATTTATTGAAAGCAGGAAGTAGAAATGAAAGTCTCAAAGGGGTAAGAAGGATTGATTCAGTGGCACAACTGAAGGCATCTAGTTTCATTTCAGATATACTTGTGTGCCCCCTCCAGTTCTCCCTCCAGAACATCACAGATCTCCCAAAAGGACCCCAAGCAAGGCCACAAGCTTTTTATTCATACAACAAAGTTAGCTAGTAACATTTCAGCTACTGATCACTTTATGTATACCCTGTGAGGATGTAAAGGATAAAGATCAGTTTTTAAATGTGTGCTTACTTTCTGTGGTGTGTGTTGTAGTTACCTGTAGATTATAACTACAGTTGTTCACCTAGGTACTGAGGAAAATGCAGTTTTCAGGAAGGGCTTTTAATTGTCATATGACAAATTTTCGCTACCTAGTAAAGGCACCATCAGTTGCATGTCCTTTTCAAAATTGAGTAGAAAAAGGAGTCTGGAAGACCAGAAGAGATCTAACATTGTGGAAACTACAAACAGAAATACGGGAGTTAGAGGAAATCTTGGAATAAAGTGCATGAGTTAATAAATGCACGTAACTTTGGAAACCAAGCTACATTTCCTCTTTACTTGCAGCAAATGCTATTTCAGGATTGCTTCAGAGGATCTCAGATCTTAAGGAAAATATTCATAAAGGGAGATAATGCAGTTTAATACAAGAGGGAAGTTACTTCTCAGTACTTTATTTATGTTAAAAAATTGTCAGGAAACTGTACCAAACTTATGAGTGTAGGTTTATAATATCATCTACACAGAAATGCATATTTAAATCTAGACTGTTAAAGGTCAGGGCTAATAGATACTCTGCAGAAGATTTGGATTCACAAGCTGTCATACCGAAGCTAAAGTTAAATAATTCAGCCTCCTCCTGCACTGGAAGGCAAAGCGTAATATTGAAGGATTACAGTTCACTTACAATGATATTGCCAAGTGAACCCTAGAGGGAAAGAAACAGAATTTTATTCCAGAGAGTTTCAAGTTATATTTCTTTTGTATTCAGGTGATGAGCTAGGAAACTAGCCATCCCTATTATTATTTTTGTTGTTGTTGTTGTTATTGTTATTATTATTATTATTTTATTAAGTTGACAAGAAAAAAGGAATAATGTCAAAAAAAATTTGGATGCTTCAGTTCTGGGAAGGACCAAACTGATTGTGGAGAGTGATTTTGTTTGTCAGTGCTTTCACTGGGGCAAGCTTTTCTCACCATTTTCTCTCTGGCTGCTGTACAGGTAGTTGACCAGATTGACACACTGACATCTGACCTGCAGCTGGAGGATGAGATGACAGACAGTTCCAAAACAGACACACTCAACAGCAGCTCCAGCAGCACAACAGCTTCCAGCTTGGAGAAAGTCAAGGTGCGGGGCAGCGCACCGCTCATCAAGCCACCCGCGCACCCATCTGCTATCCTCACCGTGCTGCGGAAGCCAAATCCGCCCCCACCTCCTCCGCGACTGACGCCCGTCAAGTGCGACGAGCCTCCAAGACTGCCTCCTTCGGCCAACCCTGTCAAGACTAATGGTACCCTGCTGCGAAATGGGGGCTTGCCAGTCGGGCCCAACCGCATCCCAAACGGAGATATATGTTGTATACCGAACAGTAATTTAGAGAAAGTTGCGATGCAGCCTCTGATGCACAGACCTGAGAAAGAGCGGTGTCCTCAGCCGGGAGCAAGGGAACGGGTACGGTTTAGTGAAAAAGTGCAGTACCACGGCTATTGCCCCGACTGTGATGTTCGGTATAACATTAAAAACAGGGAGGTGCATTTGCACAGTGAGCCTGCCCGTGTTGTGGGAAAGCTGCCACACCAGTGCCCTCCTCTGCCACCTCCACCACCTCCGCTACCTCCATTTCCTCTGGAAAATGGAGGGTTGGGGATAAGTCCCAGTAATAGCTTTCCTCCTCCGAGACCTGCGACTGTGCCTCCACAAACCGCATCAAAACCCCAGAAGACTATCCTGAGGAAATCAACCACTACAACAGTGTGATGTATGCCACTTGAAACAACTCTGTTTTTTCCTATATATAAACATAAATAGGTAATGAGCACTTTCTACTTGAGCAATAAAAGACCCAATGTATTACTCCCTGTGTCCAGTGAAGTGGCGTAAAAATCACATGGTAAGTACAAAGAGGAATGCTTGTTGATCTTACTTGTATTCACCAAAAAATGTCATTATGGCAAAGAATGGTGAAAAAATATTCATGGTTTAGCTCATAAGTTGTAAACGTCTGTTGCAGTTTCATATCTGTGGCATGGTTTAAAAGACAGTGACAACAAAGTTCAGTTTGAAAATATGGAGTGGTGATTCATGATAGATTTCAGTCTGTCTGACATAAGGGAATAACCATTGCTCCTGGGTTTTGAGAAACTTCCTGTTTCTAGCAAGTACCTTTTAAAATGTCATTTGATGAAGCAAAGCGGAGTACCAGATAACAGCTTTTGACTGAATTCTAGCAAATGCATTTTTCTCTGCCTGACTGTTTGAATGAAGGTATTGTGTGTGGAGCGGTGCAATAGGAGGTAATCATTGGACTTTCAGGCAGCTTGATCTTTGGTGGGGAAGTAAAGAAATAATTGAAAGGTATATTGACACGGCTTTGGAAAACTGAATTATCTCACATTTTGTTTCTCGCTTGCTCAGTGTGCCACAGCCAAGGTGAAGTACGGAGTTTTCAGGTGAGCAGATATAGTCGCATAGTCCTATTTCCACTGCTCCATCTGCAAAATGGTAGTAATATTTTATTTCATGTGCGATGGTGGTAGATTAAAACAACAAAGCACAGGGTTTTTCACAAAGCTTTTGTCTGGGGTAAATCTCTTTGAAGGCAAAGAAAATGTTGTCTAAGGCCTTCAGGGACATCCTCTTAATTCATGTAAAGAGCTTTGAAGTTGAAAAGCTCTCTTCAATTACAAAGCATTAACATGCAAAACAAGACATTTTACATTTTATCACATTTTGATGGTGAACCCAATTAATATTCTTAGTAGTTGAAGAAAAGTTATCAGTGTTTTTAATTATTTTCTGGAAGAACATTCTTTTATTCTCACAAAGAGAATTGTTGGGACCTAGAGTTAAATAACATCCAATCAGTAAAGAAAATCTGATAATATATCTGTTATTTACAAAAGTTGTGCCAAATTAATCTTAAATGGCCCAACAGCATCTCCTTTTCTCAGCTGAAACATAAAATGTACTCTACGACAAAGCAGACAAAACTAGACGAAACAGATTTTTAATTTAAATTTCCATTTACATGCAGTAATAGGTATTAAACTGAAAACAAATCTTCAAGCAGTTTCCCTGCATACACATTATAGTATTTAAACTGAAATAATAAGTATAATCATAACAAAAATTCTAACAGATAAATACCCTTTGAAAACCTTTGCAGTAAACAAAGACTGTATTTTGTGCAAATACACATTTAAGGTCTAAAGCTTCATGTTGTATTCTCTGCGTATAAGTGGCAAAGCAAGGAAATGGTCTTAAATGTTTAATCATGCTTTTCCCAAATGCTTGCCATGTGCTTTTCATGATGCACTTTACATTTTGTATGGTTTGCCTATACTTAATCTCATGAGATCTGTTGCCAAGTGAAGTCTTAGCACTTGCAGCAGGAGGCAGTAACTCGTTCGGCAAGTGTGCGAGATCTTTGCTACTGAAATGAAGTTTCTGTCAGGTGGATTCTGCTCACTCCCTGAGACCCCACAGCACCTCCCTTGCTCACACACTGAAAATTACATTTTAAATCACTGCAGCAATGTGTGGACATATACACATTGTGTATCTACAGGTTTTTCTTTTAAAAAGAAAACTTTTGCTGCCTGTTTGACTTCATCACTACTGTGGAGATCATATACCAACCGTTATAATTTAGTTTGTTTTTTTCCTTCTTAAAAGAGCTGCTGTGTACAAGAAGTTAAGGATAATGCAAAGCAAACATTGTATATTTTATATGAAATAGTTTTGTTTCATCTTAAATTAGACAAAATAGCCCTAAATAATTTTAGTGGAGTGGATCTGCTGCACACATCTTACCTCACTTGGCTCAATTTTTCCAGTATAAACTCATCTCTGATACCAGAGCACAGTATTTCCCCTCTGGATTATGTCCCTGGGCTTCTCAGAGTCTCATGAACATGTTAGTACCTCCAAGTTAGATGCTGTACTCTATGTACGTACATTGATATACATGTAAATTTCAGTTTTGTTGCAGTGTTAAGTTTACAATTCTCAGCTCTGGAAAGTTTTAGTGGTATCTGACTTTCAGCATTTTGTATTCAGTTTTCATATCCAGCATCTTCCACCTCGCATTTTGTCCTCTCTTTCAGAGGCTCTTTCTCATCTCTTTCCCCATGACTCCTGAGTACCCTTTCACAAACTACTGCTCTTTTTTGTGTATTTTCAGGGTGGGAAAAGTGCTGTGCTATCAAACAAAAGATGCAGCTTTTCAAATGCAATGCTGCTTTTGGCCAGAAATGCAGTTTCCAAATGTGAAGGAAATACATTACTTTTCTGCAAAGTTTGCTAACCCAGGCTTTCTTCAATGCACCAAAGTGTCCCAAGGTCTCTGTTAAATCATGCTATAAATGTTGAAGCAATTCTTCTGTTTTAATGGGAGTGTCTCTGGCCTGTGTCCTATTGTAAGGTATTTTTGTCAGTGTAACGATTTCACATTATTAACATGACAGAATAAAATTCAAGTTAAAACAGGTAAACTTACAAAACATGGGAAACAACTATAAGCTTTGCAGCACTGTCTGAAACTTCTAATAAAAATGGCATAAGAAATAATGCAATGTTATATTCAGCCAGCAGTGGTTTTTTACATTTATATTAGAAATGTAATCTCTGTGAAGCATTTTTGAACACCTATAACATGGCATATGTCGTGGTTCAGCCCCAGCCAGCAACTAAGCACCACGCAGCTGCTCACTCATTCCCCCTACCCCGATGGGATGGGGGAGAGAATCGGAGGAGTAAGAGTGAGAAACACTCCTGGGTTGAGATAAGAACAGTTTAATAATTGAATTAATGTAAAATAGTAATGATAATAATAGCAATATAGTAATGATAATAATAATAGTAATATACAAAGCAAGTGATGCACAATGCAATTGCTCACCACCCACTGACCGATACCCAGACAGCTCCCGAGCAGCAATCGCTGCTCCCCGGCCAACCCCACCCAGTTCCTATACTGAGCATGACGTCACATGGTATGGAATAGCCCTTTGGTCAGTTTGGATCAACTATTCTGGCTGTGACCCCTCCCAGTTTCTTGTGTACCTGGCAGAGCATGGGAAGCTGAAAAAGTCCTTGACTAGCATAAGCAGTACTTAGCAACAACTGAATCATCAGTGTGTTATCAGCATTCTTCTCATCCTAAATCCAAAACACAGCACTATGCCTGCTACTAGGAGGAAAATTAACTCTATCCCAGCCGAAACCAGGACAGCATATTTCATACCTTACTGAGGAAAACACAATAAACTAACCAGAACCGGGCAGGAATTGTCTGCCTTTGAAATACAAATGTAGTATCTTTGAGATTATATTTAGTGTTTTGCAAAGATGTTAATACCTGAAAAACTGAAAGGCCAGTAACAGTACTCAGAGCTTTAACTCAACATTTGCCATCATTTCAGCCTGCTGGTCTGTTTTGATTCCCCAAAGGTATTTTAAAATATGAATTGTCCAGATCTAGACTTCACAAATGCAAATAGAAGAAGCTGATTTCTATCAATTTAATGAAGGGAACAAGCTTAGGAAAATGGAAATAGGCAATGAAAATTGCTTAATTTGTAATAATGGCATTGATTAATAAAATCTAGCATATATATGCTGTATAAGAAAGGAACACTAGGAGAGTAAAATCCAATAACAATCCTTTTTAAGGACATAGGGTAAGAACCTTCAAAAAGTTTGTGGATCTTTTTATCACCCAGTAAAAGTCACTGTTCTTCCTTCTCTCTTGTCTTCTGGAGTTATACCTTTCATCACATCATCCATTGTTCACAGAAACAAGAAAAGATTCCAAACCTTCATGTTCCTTTTTTATTATTAAATCAATATTTTATTTAAAATGTTATGTGAAGTAAATGAAGTAGACTATAGCTCTTGTTAACTTCCTTCAGATAACTTGATTATTGATTTTGAAGCAGAGTGCTGCGTGAATTCTTTAATTACTGGAGGGAGCTGTGTTTTCCCTCTGGACCTGATCAGATCTCTTTGCTTCCATGTTCTAATTATGGCTTTCCTTCCAGTGATACCATGAACAGTAATTTAACATGTGGAGATAAAATCATGTTATGGTTGCTGTGTCACTCATGTGATTTAAAGTAGACATGAGTACTGGGCACCTAATTTTACAGAGGCAGCATTTCTCATTCCCAGTTTGTATATATGGTGTGCATGTGTAGAAGCAAAATAGTTATCCACTGTTAAAACTAGTAATAATGAAAGCATCAGACTTAGAGCTGCAGTAAGGTCTTGTAAGTGAGATATGTGCAAAAGCATGTGGTAGGAGAAATGTCTATGGTAAACCATGGTAAGCACAATGTTTAGAATACTTAATCTGAAAAATACTTGGCATCTATTGAATAACCACATTGTATTTTGTAGGGCAACATGTGACATATAGCCTGCAATAGTTACATGCTGCAGCCTAGCGTTCCTGAATCTGTTAGCACAGACCATGCACTTCATAACTGAAGCAGCAGCAGCAGTGCTGGTGTTACAGGCTCAGCATGCTGCAGCACAGTACATACAAACGACAGTTCAGCCTCATCTTTGGTAGCAGTTAAATGGTGATGGTTTTCAAATGGGAAAAACTAGGAGGGATTTTATCTCACTGGCCTGTTTTGTGGTGGACAAGAGCACAAGAGAACCAGTTCTCCCTCAGTCGTAATTTTGGCAAGGTATCTGTAGTAGTCCATCTTGGGATAACTCTGGGGAGAATGTGCAAGTTAATTGTCAATCCTGATTTTAAATTATTTGACATCTGGCTACCTGTTGTTGGTCAAAGAGTTCTCTTGTTAGCTGAGACTGGAGTTGCTGGGATAAATGGACTTGACCAGGTATCCTGCTGCAACCTGTGCAAGTCTGTTACTGTTCTCTGTTTTTTCACATTTGTTCATGTACGGCAAAGTCTCCGTGTTACTACATGGTTGCACAGCTCTGTTAAGAAATTGCACCAAGCGCTGTATCCATCAGCTGGGCTGCATTATTTCAGTGGTGTAAGCAGGTAGGACCATGGTTGTGTTTAGGTTGCCCAGTCTTTTGTGATGCTGAACCTTTGGAAATTTTGAGGCAGAGTTTTCTTATTGTTGAGATAATCAGTCTCCTGCCAGGTTATAAAAGTAAGTTGAGAATCTCTCATGCAGGTATGACCAAGAGGAACTAGAACTTTCCATATTTTGCAGGATTGTTTTTGTTATTGCAGGACTATGTATCTTTTTTTTATAGAGAAATGAGAAAAAAGTCAGGTCTGATCCAGTAAAAGAAGTAGAACGTAAATTGCACCTGATAGCCAGCCAACAGCAGTGCTTCAAACAATGAGTAAGACCAGGACCATTCTGCTGCCTTGCCTGGGGAAGATAAAGAGTGGAGCTCCAGAAACTGCTGTATCTTCTCCTCAGGAGAAGAGTTTTTTTCTTTTATCCTGAAATATTTGATGTGTATACTAAGACTTTTTAAGGAACTGAGCACAGTCTGCTTCACAGTCAGTTGTAAATTATGTTCACAATAAGAAATTGTATTTTATAAGAGTTTTCTGATCTCAGATCTGTCCCTTTATGTTGTTTGCCTGATCTTTTGACTGACTTCTTTTGCAATCTTGCAAGCAATAATAGAAAAAAATAATTTACATAAGAAGGGAAAAGTAATAGGTTAATTAAGAAAAAAAAAGTAAATTTGAACAAATATGTTTAAATATATTCTTCAGGATTGCTTGCATGATGATGGCTACATCAGTCTCAGAGTTTGTTTTTCTTTAAGTAGCGTTATTATCATTGCTTTAAACTTAATCTTGAATCACTTTAAGCATAACAGATCAAGAAAGAAGGCAGTCAGTGGCAGAATTTTTCATAGAAGTGCTTATTTACTTTCCAGTTCAATGTTGACTTTGCTAAGTAGAAGTTATTAATGCATGTCAGTCTCCTTCCTGGATAAATTAGCATGTAAAAAACAGAACATGATGATAATATATTTTGTATAAATCTCTAATGCCTACAGAATATTTTGTTTTTCATTTTTTGCAAATACAGAGATGACTGGAGCTACAAATTGCATTATCTTCTGTCACCAAGAAGTAACTAACATACTGTAATTTTAATGGATGACTGTTTACCTTCAGTTTCACAATTTCAACATGATTACATGGTTCAACTTTATAATGTTAATTTTGGGCTTCAGACCCATGCGAGACAAAACATTGTGTTTAGCAGTCATTAAGACGAACCAGAGCCAACACCAGTGGAAGCTGACTTTTGAAACAAAGCCAGTGTACTTTCCTCACACCCACTGCAAAAGGATTGGTTGCACAATCTTTCTGGTACTACATAAAAAACTGTTTGTATGTCTGGATGTTCCAGTTTCTTCCTTGTTTATAAAAAACATTCCACAGTGACATCCACTTGGGTAAATGATAGATTTGCAAATATTTTATATTAGGAAGTACAAATTCATTGAAAATAATACAAAGCAAAAGAAAAAACCTCGCTGATTCTCACAATACCACGTATTTGCTCTTATCAGAAAACCATATAGCAGTTGCTTCTCAATAGTGTATAACAAGACATGTATGAGGAAGGGCACTTAGGCTAGTACGTAGTAATTGTTACAGATGAAAATGCATTTCTTTCACATTGGACAGCAATACATCTCTCTGTACTGATGAAACGTATGAAGGAAATGGACTGGAGACAACTTCTAAGTTTATCCATATCTGTGTTGACCAGCTTCCTCATACTGTGTTGTTAAACTAGTCCAGTTGAATCAGTACCAAAAAATGAACAGATAACGTGATTTTTGTTTTGCTTGCATTCCTTCTTTTATTTATATTTATATTTATATTCTTTATATTTTAAGACAGTATGGGCCTTTCTGTATCTGTAAGAAAGAGAGGCTTATTTTTTTAATGTATTTAAAGCATGGGACATGCATATGCTTGTGAAATGAGTCTAGCACAGTGGGAGCAGTGAGTATAGTGCAGGCAGAATCAGAAATAGTAAGGCCAAACAGTTCCAGCCATGCTGGAAACAGCAAAATTCACCTGTATTTGAAAATTGCCTCTATTTTATCCAGAAGTTTCAAAGTACAGAGGTTTTGAAGAATATTCATAAACAAATCTGCTGATACCTTAACTTGTACTACATTACTTAGATGGGAAAGTATTTGAAATGCTTCTTTCTTTTTACCTCACTGACTAAATAAAGGAATAAAAGTAACTTTTGCTGTTTAGGATATAACTGAAAAATAACGGGGATATCCTCATTAAAAGTAAGTTCCTGTGCTAGACTTCAAGATAGAGAAATAATATGTTAAGTAGGACTTTAATTATTAGCTGTCAAGTGAAAGTAGAACCCATTAATGAATGCATAGAAAACATGAGATTTAATAATATATAGTAAATAAAGAAGAATGTGATTAAATGCTTTAAATCCTGTCCTGTGGGACAGGAAAATGATAAATTTAAAATGAGATTCTAATGATTTAGTAAGACTTTAATATCTCTGGGACTTGTCTTTTAGTTACAGCATGAAAGAAGGTATGATGCACAGCCACACTGCCCAGGAGGAGCACTGGGAGGCAATGACAGACTTCTTCCTGGAGGAACTGTGTTCCTAGCACTGCAGCATTTCTAGACCTAATGCTAAATCAGATGTAAGGGATGTTATATCTCAGTATCCCTTGCATAGCCAGATATGTCTGCAGATCAGTGTAGTAAGAAGGCAGTGCCTCAGTACACTACATAAAACACAAACCACATAACTTGCTCAGGGCAGGGTTTAATTCTACCAGAATTATATAGTATTTGGGTAGTTTGAAAGTTTGGCTTTTTGTACCCTTCATTATCTTCTCCTTGCCTCCTCTTCCCTTTCTTTCTCCACAAATGCACAGTAGCGTAAGAATGGGATAAAGTTTGCCTTTAAGTGTTTAGCTTTATTTAATGCGGATCAATATTACTAAGATTATTAGATGTGACAATAAAAATGCTTATAAAGGATATTCAGATAGTCGCAGTTCACTTTTAACTAGAAGCATGCCAATCATCCACAGCCAGTGCTAGGAATTGAACAAGAGAGAAAACAATTTACCTTCCCTGCCTTAGCATGCATTGACTGATACCAGACAGCCAGTTTGACTCCCCATGTTATCACTGAGTTTACTTTTAAGCAGATGATTGAAACTAAGGTCTCTGTGGTTGTCAGAAACTAAAGGTGTTGTATTTCACAGATTGAAGGGCTCCTTGATGTGTCTGTCACAAATGAAAATATTCACAGCATTATGGTCAGTGCTTTTGATCCTAAATATTCAGAGCAAAGATTCTGACACCATCCTTCATGCTTGAATATTGGAGGAGAGAAGAGAGTGGGTGTTTTTTATAATCTCTTAGAGCAACGTCAAAAGCTTTCCATCAGAAACCTATGTAGTTTCTTGTCAGAAATGGCCTGGCCTTCTAGACTCTGATTTTAGCCTGAAGACTGAAAGGCTGAGGTTCCCTGGGGCTCTCAATTTCCAACCAAAGTATTGGTAGCTCAGGAGGTCTGTTTTTATAGATCATAGTAGTAAATCTATTAAAAGGCTGAAATAAAACACTTCTTTCCTGAAATAATTTTAATGGTATATTTGTTTCAACTAATTTTTTAATAACTCTTTATTGTTCTGAAGTGACATAAAACTTCTATCAAAATTATATACAAATACTCTTAGCCTGTGTCCAGTCAAGTCTTTCAGGCAGCATATGTCATGGACAAGAAAATCTTACAGAATGACTGCTGAAAATATAAGAACTGTCTTGTGTGTTTGTTTAGTGGAGCATAGGATTGCTTGCTGTTCTCATATCAGCCCTTATTTCCCCAATGGATGTTAACAGGACATAGTGTACAAAATTGGAATTGCAATTATCTTTTTGTATTGGAAATCAAACTCTTTTTTTTTCATCTGTTTCCAAAGAGCTGTAATATTCAATGTGTGGCTTGTGCCAAGCAGTAAAATGTAGGAAAGCAAGCTTTGCATACTCCAAAAGTCCAAATACATGATCAACAAATATCTCCTAAAATATATTCACTGATAGGGCTTAAACATGCTTAGAACTTCACTGGAATGGAAACTAGGAATCAGGTATTTAAAATATCCTAACTCTGCTATTTTAAAATGCAAGGGAAAAAATACTGAATTTCTTTCATTCAGCAAGGTTTCCACTTGTCCAAGTTTTAACCTCTACGTGTGTAATACTCCTGATGGAAATGGTAATGCCAGTCTCTGCCTCTAGAGAATTTGAGTCTAGATTCAGGAAATATCTGATGCCATCAAGCTAATTTTATACTATCTTGATACTAACAAGAAAGCATTAAAACTGGATGGACTGTATAGGGTGCAGTCCTCCAATAAAATATGTTTCTAGTTTAGAGGGACCTAAAGAGATGAATTACAGACTTCTCACATTTAGCTATGTATACAATGATTTTATAGCTCAGTTTTCATTGGTATTGAGGCAAAATCAAGTGGTTTGGAGGACAGATTAATGAATGCTGCTGAATCAGTGTCAAAAGTGGGAACAAAAAGTAAAAGCAACATAAAAATATTTTACCAACTGTCCAAAATGCACAGCTCATTTTAGCTTCACAAGAGTAATGTGTTAAAAATACAAGGTTTGTAACTGCAAGATAGATGGTAGAGGCAGACATACATACTGGGGTCAGCCCTGTGCAACAGAACTAGACGGAGGAGCTGAAAGTGAATGAAGAAATTGACCTTCCTGGGTTTTTCCATTTGGATAGGTGTTGCTCATTTGGTTGCTGTTCCATGATCATTTATAGTTGATGTGCATCTACCAGGCAGCTTTGCAGCTGTACCGCCTTGATCTGGTGCAGGCCTGGTGACATTTCAGTTGAATTAGTCTGTGTTTCTGGGTGTCTCTGTAAGATTGCCATTGCCAGATGCACCAGGTGCTACCCACTGCCTGTTCTTCCCCGGGTGAAGTGGCAGGTCTTGGAAGAGTATCCCAGGCACTGCCGGATCCTATCTATCTGCTGTTTTCATGTCTTAGCTTGGACATAACCAAGCTTCTCATAGAAGGAATAAGACTTCTTAGGAGTCCATTATTAATCCTGGCCTTGCTGTACGCCTACTTCAGAGTTTTTCTTCTGTCCTTCCAGTTGCAGGCAGTGATATTGGAAGAAACAGATGGACCCAGTCTACTAATACATAGCTGTGGGGCTGGTGGCACCACCAGATTTTTAGGTTTTTCAATAATGGGATGGTCTACACAACAGCAGGCCTGCTGGCGTTGGGTAGGATTCATCTTTCTCAAAGGGGGAAGAGGGTCTTTGCTCCTGAGCTAGCGGGGTTGATTGCCAGAGCATTAAACTAGACTTGAAGGGGGAGGGCGGTAATATCAGGCTTGCCCATGACAAGCCATGGGATGGCACACAAAGGTTAGAGAGATGGGGTGCTAGCGAGAGCACTCAGCCTGTTGCTCTGAGACTTGCTGGGTACACTGGAGCACACCTGAAGTCTTACGGAGATGAGGCAGGGGCTCCTAAGGTAATAGGAGCCAACAGGGAACACCGGTGAAATAGAATCATAGAATCATTGATTCATTTAGGTTGGAAAAGACCTTTAAGATCATCGAGTCCAACCATTAACCTAACATTACCTAGTCCACCACTAAACCAGTTAAGGGTAGAGTAGCAATTTCATGTTTCCTGGCTTGGTGGTGGAATTATTTATAATGAAAGTAAAAACTAGGAATCATTAAGGTTAGAAAGGATCTCTTAAGATCATCAGTCCACCCATCAACCCAACACCACCATGCCCACTAAACCATGTCACAAAGTGCCACATCTACCTGTTTTTTGAACGCTTCCAGGGATGGTGACTCCACCACCTCTCTGGGCAGCCTGTTCCAATGCTTGACTACCCTTTCTGTGAAGAAATTTTTCCTAATATCCAATCTAAATCTCCCCTGGCGCAGCTTGAGCCCATTTCCTTTCATCTTATCACTAACTACTTGGGAGAAGAGACCAACACCCACCTCACTACAACCTCCTTTCAGGTAGCTGTAGTGAGCAATAAGGTCTCCCCTCAGCCTCCTCTTCTCCAGACTAAACAACACCAGTTCCCTCAGCCGCTCCTCATGAGACTTGTGCTCCAGACCCCTCACCAGCTTCATTGCCCTTCTCTGGACATGCTCCAGCACCTCAATGTCTTTCTTGTAGTGAGGGGCCCAAAACTGGACACAGTAGTCCAGGTGCGGCCTCACCAGTGCTGAGTACAGGGGCACAATCACTTCCCTGCACCTGCTGGTCACACTATTTCTGACACAAGCCAGGATGCTGTTGGCCTTCTTGGCCACCTGGGCACACTGCTGGCTCATGTTCAGCCAGCTGTCAACCAACACGCCCACGTCCTTTTCTGCCCGGCAGCTTTCCAGCCACTCTTCCCCAAGCCTGTAGCGTTGCATGGGGAGTTTGTGACCGAAGTGCAGGACCCAGCACTTGGCCTTGTTAAACCTCATACAGTTGTCCTTGGCCCATCAATCCAGCCTGTCCAGGTCTCTCTGCAGGGCCGTCCTACCCTCCAGCAGATCAACACTCCCACCCAGTTTGGTGTCGTCTGCAAACTTACTGAGGGTGCACTCAATCCCCTCATCCAGATCACTGATACAGATATTAAACAAGACTGGCCCCAAAACAGAGCCCTGGGGAACACTGCTTGTGACCAGTCTCCAACTGGACTTAACTCCATACTTCAAATACTTCAGAGGAATTAAAGCGTGTTCCTCTAAAAAGGTGACATGGCCAGCAGCCCAGCTGAAGTGCTTGGTGGGACAAATTCCATGACTGTAGTGGAGCTACAAGCTGTTCAGAAGGGTCAGGTGAGGAAGGAGGGATGGAGAGGTTGCCCTCTATGTCAAGAATTGGATAGATTGTGAAGAGCTGCCTCTGAAGAGGCAAGCAGGTTGAAAGTTTTTGGGTAAGAATTAGAGACTGAGGCAACAAAGGGAACCTTGTGGCTGGTGTTTGCTACAGGCCACCGAATCAAGGGGAGCGTTATTGATGAAGGCTTCTTACTCCAGCTACAGGAGGCATTGTGCTTGCAGGCTCTCATACTGCTGGGCGACTTCAACCAACATCTGGAAAAGTAGCACAGCGAGCTGTAGGCAATCCAGGAGACTCCTGGAGTGCATCGAGGATAACTTCTTAAGCCAGGTAATAGACAGCCCTACCAGACGGGATGTGTTACTGAACCTGTTGGTCACCAACACGAGTGAGCTAATCAGTGACATCAAGACTGGAGGCAGCCTGGGCTGCAATGATCACGTACTGGTGGAGTTCGCAGTCCTGAGGGATATGGGTCAGGAGAAGAGTAAAGTCAGGACCTTGAATTTTAGGAAAGCAAAATTCCAGCTGATCAAGGAGTTAGTCAATGGGACCCCCTAGGAAACTGCCCTCAGGGATGAGGGAGCAGAACGGAGCTGACAGGTCTTTAAGGTCTCTTTCCATAGAGTGCAAGAACTCTCAATCCCCAAGTGTAAGAAATCAGGAAAGGGAAGCAACAGACTGGCAAACTGGTAACAACAGATGAGGAAAATTTTGGCTGAGGTACTCAACAACATTTTTGCCTCACTCTTCACTGGCAATCTCTCTTCCCACACCTCTCCAGTGGATGGACCTCAAGGCAGGGACTGGGGGAGCATGCATAAGTCTATGGGACCCAACAAGATGCATCCCAGAGTCCTGAGAGAATTGGCTGTTGTAGTTGCCAGGCCACTCTCCATGATATCTGAAAAGTCATGGCAGTCAGGTGAAGTCTCTGGTGACTGGAAAAAGGGAAATATTGCATTCATTTTTAAAAAGAGTAGAAAGGAGGACCCTGGGAACTACTGCTCTGTCAGCCTCACCTCTGTGCCTAGGAAGATCATGGAACAGAACCTCCTAGAAGCTATGCTTAAGCACATGGAAGACAGGGAGGTGATTTGAGACAGCCAGCACAGATTCACCAAGGGCAAGTCTTGCCTGACTAACCTAGTGGCCTTCTATGATGGAGTGACTACATCAGTGGACAAGGAAAGAGCTACAGATGTCATCTATCTGGACTTCTGTAAAGCCTTTGACATGGTCCCCCACAACATCCTTCTCTCTAAATTGAGGAGATACGGATTTAATGGGTGGACTATTCCGTGGATAAGGAACTGCTTGGATGGTCGCATCCAGAGGGGGGTCAATGGCTCAGTGTCCAAGTGGTGTCCCTCAGGTGTCTCTATTGGGATCAGTGCTGTTTAATATCTTCATCCATGTCATAGACAGTGGGATTGAGTGCACCCTCAGCAAGCTTGCAGACGACATCAAGCTGAGTGGTGCAATTGACATGCCTGAGGGACGGCACACCATCTAGAGGGACCTGGACAAGCTCGAGAAGTGGGCCCATTTGAACTTCATGAGGGTCAACAAGGCCAAGTGCAAGATCCTGCAGCTGAGACGAGGCAACCCCCAATATCAATACAGGCTGGGGGATGAAGGCATTGAGAGCAGACCTGCAGAGAAGGACTGGGGGTACTCGTGAATGAAAAGCTGGACATGAGCCAACAATGTGCGCTCACAGCTCAGAAAGCCAACCGTATCCTGGGCTACATCAAAAGAAGTGTGGCCAGCACATCAAGGGAGGTGATTTGAGCCCTCTACTTACTACTAAGACCCAACCTGGAGTACTGCATCTAGCTCTGGAGTCCTCAGCACAGGAAAGACATGGACCTGTTGGAGCATGTCCAGAGGAGGGCCACAAAAATGGTCAAAGGGATGGAACACCTCTCCTGTGAAGAAAGGCTGAGAGAGTTGGGTTGTTTAGTCTGGAGAAGAGAAGTCTCTGGGGACACCTTACTGCAGCCTTTCAATACTTAAAGGGGACTTATAAGAAAGATGGGGACACAGACTTTTTAGTAGGGCCTGTTGCAATAGGAGGAGCAGTAATGGTTTTAAACTAAAGGGGGGTAGACTCAGACTAGATATAAGGAATTTTTTTACAATGAGGGTGGTGAAACACTGGAACAGGTTGCCCAGAGAGGTGGTAGGTGCCCCATCGCTGGAAACATTCAAGGTTATGTTGGACAGGACTCTGAGCCACCTGATCTAGTTGAAGATGTCCCTGCTCATTGCAGGGCAGTTGAACTAGCTGACCTTTCAAGGTCCCTTCCAACCCAAACTATTCTATGATTCTATGACTCCTCTATGATCGTATCCCCTTGACCTGTGCATATCCTTAAGGATAGACTGTATAATTTTCACACTTCAGAAGGCAGGGACTTGATTAGATGCTGCTAGAAGTTTTTAGTCACATCAGCACTTTTACTTGATGTGTGAAGACAGGAGAAGCAGTTAAATTGTTATTAAGGACTTTGAAAGACATAGTGCAGTGCAGGAAGAAGCAGGCTGGTGCAGACACCTGAAGAAATGAGCTTCTTGGGGCTCATCATAGTATAAATTTTGCCCTGGCTCATGTCCCTGAACAGATATGAATGGTTCCTCTTCAGGGTCTTTTAGATGATCACCCAAAGATACACTGGTGCCATCTTACATGAGCCATGGTATACCCACAGTGATGGTATTGTATAGTGGTAGTATGGTAGCTGATAGTATAACTCTTGAGTTAGATCAACAAATACTTCTTCCAGTGAGTGAACATATCCAATCTTTTACCATCTTTACTAGTCCAAAGCACATCTTTCTAGGAGAAAGTTATTAATAAATTACAGCCATCACAATACCAAAGTTAACAGATTAAAATAAGGATAGGAACGTTTTAGCTATCATGCAAAAAACTCTGTAGGCTTTAGAACAAAGATATGTAGAACTAGGAAAATTGGGAAAAGGTTCTTCACTGAGAGGGTGGTCGGTCACTGGAAAAGGCTCCTCAGGGAAGTGGTCATGGCCCCAAGCCTGTCAGAATTCATGGAGTATCTGGATGATGCTCTTAGTCATATGATTTAGTTTTAGGTATTCCTGCGAGGAGCAGAGAGTTGGACTTGATGATCCTTATGGGTCCCTTCCAACTTGAGAGATTTTATGATTCTATGAAAAACGTATGCTGAGTGGCTACTACAGCCCGCAGTTATTAAACATTTGCAGATGGCAAACATTGTCTGTAAATGCCTTTCAAAGAAAGTATTTAGCACAGAGCTCTTCTGCTTGAGTATGAAAGAGGGTTCACTCTATAGAGAATTAGATTTTAGCGTGGTGAAGTACAGGCCAGGCCACATGGATGGCCACCTGAGTTAGACTTGCTCACTTTAGTGGCTGTATGTTGAAGCAGTAATTCCTGGAGACTTAGTAGTCCCAATGCAAGCTGAACAGCCAAAACAGTGTCTGAGTGCCAAAATCTAGTGAGGCTGTTACTGGAAAATGTCCTTTCCTTATAATCAATCTTCAGAAAAGATAATGCAAATTAAAAATTCAGGAAAAAAAATAAAAGGTATTTCATACTCTTAAAGCTTTCCTGGAAGCTAAAATCTTGAGGATATGAGTTGCTTTATCTTAACAAGTAAAATGTTTAGAAGAAAGCTTATTCATCAATTCAGTGGAAATAAGGTTTCTGACAGCAGAAGACCCATTAAGATAGTAAAAACATAAGGTGCCATTGCCTAAGTTAATAAAATCAGGCTAGAAATAAGCTAAAAGGTCTTCACAGTGAGGTGTGCAGTTAATGGAGCAACTTACTTGGAAAAGTCAGTAACCCAGTAATCCACACTATGAAAAAAATAAAATAAATTAAATATATAATATATAATAAATTAAAAATAAATTAAAATTGGATGTCTCTTAAAAAAGAGACACACTAAGTCGGAGGAAATCACTTTGAAGATCTATATTGGTGAGCAGGAGGGCAAAGTAATTTACCCTACCACTCCCTGTTAGCCATTAAAAGAACTGATACACCTTTCATTGAAAGACAGATGAAAAATACACCTTTCTGATGTTTCCAGCAGGTGCAATTTTGTACTTGACAAAGAAGGGAGATGAAGAAAAATCAGTTAAGCATGCCAGAAGCAATGGAAAATTAAAATGTCAAACTTTGTTTTTTATAAACAGGCACAACTCAGTACAAATTGTACAGAGTGTTAATGAATTGCTTTTCCTTGTACGGTGACTTGAAATGAAGGGGTTGGATACCTTTTGTATACATATACATATATATACACATAGGTGGCTGGGCTTCACCAGTGTGACTGAGGAGAAAATATAACCCAAATAGGAGTTTGAGTTGTGTTTTGATGTGATTGCAGAAATCCTTCTAGTAAAATATGTTTTTTCATAAGAATTAAGGTAAACTAGTGTGCTAATTCTAAGAAATTTATAACTTACATTTCTACAATAAGTTGTCATAATACCAGTAAAGTAATGAATACATAAGGGAGAGCTTCTCATAGATGTTTATATTCTAAAACATAATCCCTGCAGATATGCATGAAACACAGGTAGATTTTTAGCAACAGAGATAGCACCACACATATTTCCATTAATAAGGTAGTAGTCAAGCTTTTTTCTGCTAGGGACTTGTTGGGGGATTTTTTTTCTTTTTATCCTACCAAGTATAAGGAGGAAGTTGTGTATTTTTTGTTTGGTTAGTTTTGGTTTTTTGTTAATCTTTCTTTTGTGGTTCTTTCCATCAAAAACCAAGCAGGGGAAAAAAAGAAAGAAAGAAAAGAGAGGAAAAAAACCTGCTTTTTTTTTATTCTTTATGATATTGTTGTGGTCTAGCCCCAGCCAGCAACTAAGCACCACGCAGCCGCTCGCTCACTCCCTCTACCCTGATAGGATGGGGGAGAGAATCGGAGGAGTAAGAGTGAGAAACACTCCTGGGTTGAGATAAGAACAGTTTAATAATTGAATTAATGTAAAATAGTAATAATAACAATAATACAATATAGTAATGATAATAATAATAATAACAATATACAAAGCAAGTGATGCACAATGAAGTTGCTCACCACCTGCTGACCGATACCCAGACAGTTCCCGAGCAGCGATCGCTGCCCCCCAGCCAGCCCCCCCGCCCAGTTTCTATACTGAGCATGACATCATATGGTATGGAATAGCCCTTGGCCCAGTTTGGATCAACTATTCTGGCTGTGACCCCTCCCAGTTTCTTGTGTACCTGGCAGAGCATGGGAAGCTGAAAAGTCCTTGACTAGCATGAGCAGTACTTAACAACAACTAAACCATCAGTGTGTTATCAGCATTATTCTCATCCTAAATCGAAACCACAGCACTATGGCAGCTACTAGGAAGGAGGGGGAAGGATAGAGCAGCTTGCTGGGCACCTGGTGGCCAGCCAAGGTCAAGCCACCATAACACTGACGCTTACGGGCCTGGCAGTGCCCTGCCAGAGCCGGGAAGGTTGATGAGTTGCCCAAGCCTGGTCTGGTTCAAAGTATCTCAGCAGCTGGACTGCAAGGCATGTTCAGGTCCTGTCTCCTGGCCAGTCAAGCTCAGCCTCAGGGATGCACTAAGAGCTGCCTTCACCACCTGGTGCTCCACACGCCCATATTTCTTCCCATCCAGATCTGCTTAGGCACTTGCATGGTGCACTAAGGGTGGGGGTAAAGCCCTGCTCCACATCACATACTCGCCCCCCTTTCTGCTCCACACTCCCACCTCTGCCCTGAGACACTCCCCTCCAGTGCCAAGAGCAGCTTGTGGGGGAGTCGAGAGGGAACCAAGAAGGAGGCATCCCCACAACTTCTCCATCTTGGAGCAATCAAGTTTGTGCAAGGGGGACAAGGAGGACCCCCTATGAACATGAGCCTGCCACCATCTTTACAGCTCAATGCAAAGTTGCACTTGGCAAAGGGACCGGCCTGCCTTCTCAGGACAGCTTTTCTTCTCAAGGACCAGCTCACAGCTGGGTCCACAACATGAAGCTTCAATGCAGTGGCATGTGCTGTGGTTTGTTGCTTGAGGCATTTCACTGAAGTGTAGCAGCCCTCCACATGCCAAAGGTATTGGCTGCCCTTTCCTGCTGCCGTGGTTTAGCCCCAGCTAGCAACTAAGCACCACGCAGCTGCTCACTCACTGTCCCTACCCCGATGGGATGGGGGGGAGAATCAGAGGAGCAAGAGTGAGAAAAACTCCTGGGTTGAGATAAGAACACTTTAACTGAAATAAAGTAAAGTAGTAATGATAATAATAACAATATAATAATAATTATAATATACAAAGCAAATGATGCACAATACAGTTGCTCACCACCCGCTGACCAATACCCAGACAGTTCCCGAGCAGCGATTGCTCCCCCTGGCCAACTCCCCCCAGCTTATATACTGAACATGATGTCATATGGTATGGAATAGCCCTTGGGGCAGTTTGGATCAACTATTCTGGCTGTGCCCCTTCCCAGTTTCTTGTGTACCTGGCAGAGCATGGGAAGCTGAAAAGTCCTTGACTAGCATAAGCAGTACTTAGCAACAACTAAAACATCAGTGTGTTATCAACATTCTTCTCCTACTAAATCCAAACCACAGCACTATGCCTGCTACTAGGAAGAAAATTAACTCTATCCCAGCAGAAACCAGGACACCTGCAGAAGGCTAGGCCATTACCATTGCTCAGGAAGGTGACTCTGCAGAGGTATAAGGCTGGACAGGGTGTTTCCCAGACTCCCATGTCCAGCCACTTAGCTTTGTGAACACAGTGAGCAGAGCAGGAGATGACTGCAAGGACTTCAGCTTCAAGGTCACAGCAAGACTTTGGATGACGTCCTCTGCTCACGTGAGCCCTGGGGAGGGAGCATGGCTTGCAGGAGGAGTACCCGAGCCCTGGTCTGAAGGGGGGCTCGCTAGATCCTAGTGGGGAAGGGCTCTGCTGGGTTCCTCCAGGCTGAGAGCGCAGGCAACATTGCCCTCAGCTAACGAGCCACCTGGCTGCTTGTGGCGCAGCAGGAGAAGGCCCTGGCCAGGCCCAGGCCGTGACCTGACCCTTGGCCCTGCCGTGGTGACGCCGGGAGCCTGCTGCAGAGGGGCACAGGGAGGGAGCCCAGCAGGCTGTCCCAGCTGTGCCCAGGGCATGGCCACCAAGGGCAGGGACAGCCCCCAGCCCTGGGCACGGGGACCGCCTCGGGGCCAGCGCCCCAAAGGCCTTCCTCCCGTGCAGCCCTCCCCTGTGACACGGGGGGCCCGCCACCTCCACGTCACAGAGCCTCCACCCGGCAACGCAGGAACGCAGCGTCACGTGGCCGGGCAGGATAACAGGGGCATCCCCCCGCGCCCCGCTGCCAGCCTGCCAGGCCGTGCCATCGGGGCAGAGCTGGCCGGGGGCCACCCCGCGGCATGGGGGAGGGTGTCTCTGAGAGGGGCCAGTGGGATCAACTGGAGAGGCTGAGGGGGGAAGACTCGAGGCTGGACGAGGCTGCTGGAGGGTCTCTGCCGCAATCCCAGCTCCTGGCAGGGCCCCGTTCAAAGCTGCATCTGCTGGATGGAAATCCTGCTTCATCCTTCCTTCGGGGAATGGAGACAAGCTCCTGGGGAGAGGAGAAGCGCCACAAATGCCTGGAGGTGCCCACGGCTGTCAGGCCTTTTCAGCTGGATAGCCGTGGCAAAGGTTGGCTCGGTGGCCTGCCAGGACCATGGGAATGCATTCTTGGTGCTTGAGGAGCCCTGCAGAGCTCGCCGTCCTCGTCCCCTGCGGAGCCAGTGGCAGCGGCACTAAGGAATGGGCTGCAAAGGTGTTGCAAGGGGTGTCGGAGCCAGCACCTTCCCCAGTGCTTTGGAGCGCGCGCTGGTGTCCTGCTGGGCACGGGAAGGACTCTCACCCCCAAGGCTGATCTGTCTGGGGGCTTTTGGCCACTCTCGGAAGCCCCCGAGGTGGATCTGGGCTGCGGGAGGGAAGGGGTCGGGCAGCGGTGGCGTCCCTGGTAGGTGTGACCACCCCGCGGGGCCGGGAGGCAGGTCTTGCTCGCATGCTCAGGGAACAGCCCATCGCCAGCTCTGGGGTCAGGAAGGAATTTTCCCCCCCGGGGCAGATTGGCACTGGACCCCGGGGGTTTTTTGCCTTCCTCTGCAGCATTGAGCACGGCCTCTTGCCAGGGCTCCTCTGGGCCATTTTGGGTTAGTGCCTTCCTGCTGCTCTTGCAGCACCAAGACGCCACTGGTGCCCTGGGTCTCCGGTCAGGAAGGTTTTCCTCACCCTTGCCCCAGGACAGACTGGCCCTAGTCCCCAGGGTTTTTTTTTCCTTCCTCTGCAGCATTGGGCAGAGCAAGAAGATGCCATGGGTGCCCTGGGTCTGTGGTCAGGAAGGAATTTTTTCCCCAGCAGAGACTGGCACTGGTCCCCTGGAAGGTTTTGCCTTACTTGGCCACATTGAGCACATTGTTTTAATTTCATATAGTTACACATTTCCCTTTATTTTATTTTGTATTAAAAAGACTAAGTAAAAGGAACACTGAGCACAGGAAAAATAGTTTTTCAGGAAACTTTCAGTATATGTATGGCTTGACTATAGAACTATATACTGTATAATCTCTTATTTGTGGTGCAATAACAAAGGCTTTTCAAAACTAGAGCTGAATCTTCCTTTTCTAAATAAGGGATCTGAGGTCAAATTTGCTTTAAAATTTTTCAACATAGGGCTGGCTGACTGACCATCACCACGTGATATATGAGGTAAGCAAGTAGTTCGGGGTTTTTTACATCTGCAGAGGAACCTCACAAATTACACTGAATATAAGCAGACAGAACACGTGATTTTTGGTTACAAGCAAGTGTAGTTACTATTTGATACTACTGTACACACTGCATTTATAAACAACACCGCATTGTTGCTGTAGCTAACCATTGTAGACTTATATGTAGGTGGAGAGACTAATAGTGAATATAGTCTTCCTCACAGCTTTTCTTTTTGATGGCTGGTAGTAAACAGCAGCATGAGCCCCAGAGAATTCATTCCTGGCTCAATTTGGATCCACATAAAAGCAAGCAGCAGTGAGACGCAAAGGGATGATGAGGAAGAGTGCAGGGAAGGGATGATGAAAAGCAGGTTTTCCCTGCCTTGTTTCCCCAGGAGGAACTGAAAAGGAGAGAAACACAGATATTGGGTGAACAGAACAGCTCAAAGGCACATGGGATTTAGTGGTTCACCTTACTCCTTAGTTTCTTAGTTTAGATCCAACTTACTGAGGTAACTTGTTTATCACTTGACATCTGTTTCATGTGATGTACAACAGTGAAAAGTTTGTTTGGCCTCTTTTCTTTGGAAACACTTTTGGTCATTTCTCGTTATTTATTCATGCCTTTCTGAACCCAAGAGCTTAAAGTGACTTAAGTTATCAAAAAATAAGAATTTTTGCCTACTCGCTTTTCAGCATTTTGCTTACTGTCAGAGAGTTTTTTGGCTGCCCAAACTGTACAGGTGCCACATTCATTTTACATTAGAAGCTTTTTCAACATGTTCAGTAGCAAGTATTTTGGCATAATGTTGAAATTTTAAATAATGTGTTTGTATGCAAGCAAATATTTAAATGGAGCTAACAAAATATTAGAAAAACTAGGAAAAAATGCTTCTTTGGTCAAGGTTTCAAAATATGAGACTTCTTTCCTGGCACATCATTTTAGAATGCTGCTTTTCAAATTTATTTGTAAAAGCCAAAACTCCAACTTGAATGAAGGACCTTGCTACTGTTTCAAGCATGAAAAATTTTAAAACATTTATAGGCATTTCTCTGTGTGCCTATCTGTACATAACAGTGTCATAGCAAATAACTGCAAGCTTGTGCTGTTATTTCTTGCCCTAATTAAGACATAACATCATATTGGGTGGTTATGATTTGAGTCTTTAATATCTGTCAAAGGCACAAGTTGTCTGGATCTGGGGCATTGCTGAGGGTTACATTTGTTTGCGGGGTTGCTGAATGGTTGGACTGGATGATCTTAAAGGTTTTTTCCAACCTAAACAATTCTATGATTCTATGATTGCAACAAGTACTGCACAGTTGTCTCCTAGCCCCCCCTCCAAAGGTCCAAATCTTAATTTACAGCACAGAAACAGCGTGGAAGAAACAGACATTACGGGGGAAAAATGACCATTGTCAAAGTCATTCCATGATGTTGCAGGGCTGAAAAGGGGAGAGCTTTGGAGAGAATGAACAGGCAAGATTAAGAGGCAATGAAAGGAAGGACCTCATTGACATGCAAAGCGAAGGGTGAAGTAGAGGTGAAGATGAAAGGTTGAAAGAAGGATGCAAGAACAGCAAGCTCACCTAGAAAATATTCTGACTGCATCATCACTGTCTGATATCCCAGCTTAGATTAGTTTTACAGGTAATGTCCAAGTGGCTTCTTCACAAAATTTCTTTACTGAAGGCCACATGACATGAGATGACAAAGTGTTTAACATTTGTTGTTTTTCTATTTAATGTGTAAGGAGTGGGCAGGGAACATTAGCTTTAGTTCCACATCTTCATGTGTTTGCTACTTTTTTTATTTTTTATTTTTTTTAATTCATATAATGTCTGGAGGTCCTTGTGGCTGAACAGGAAGCTTTTCTTTTCAACTTTTCTGACTAGCATAACCACAGGAAAATTAAGAGCATTGCTGGGATTTCAAACAGAAGTAGTGCAGCATGAAATAGGTAACATCTCATAAAAGCTGTAGAGATGGTCCTGGGAGTAATGGAAATTACAGAAGTACAGATGCATCTTATAGAACATGACAGTTAAGAGGGAATTGCATTGAAATGTCATTTTAAATAGCTTAGACAGAAATTAACCCTCTGAACAGACAAGACCAAAACCATCCCTAGAGCCAGTGGCTAGATTAGTTACATCAGGGGTGAATTGGGCCTACTGTACTGATGGTATTATATAGAGCTTGAAAAGGGCATGAAAAAAAGAAGAATTGGAAACATGTCAGAAAGAATTTTTAGAATCATGCATTTATGAAGTAGCTACTGGGCAAAGCAGTTGATGAAAAACATGAGGGAACAAGAACGGGGGGAGAGAGAGACAGAGAGGGGAAAAGGAGATTGACATTTCTTAGTAGCTGCTTCAGATAAAAAAGATCTGTGCAGGTGAATTCTGATGTCCCTAACAGTTCTTTTTATTCAATGTCATACTGAGGTATAAAGTGGCAAAATTAAAACCCATTTAATACTTTCTCTTAAAATCTTGCTTTGTGTATCAGTCAAATTATAGAATCAGAATCATAAATTGTTTGGGTTGGAAGGGACCTTGAAAGGTCAGCTAGTTCAACTGCCCTGCAATGAGCAGGGACATCTTCAACTAGATCAGGTGGCTCAGAGTCCTGTCCAACATAACCTTGAATGTTTCCAGTGATGGGGCACCTACCACCTCTCTGGGCAACCTGTTCCAGTGTTTCACCACCCTCATTGTAAAAAAATTCCTTCTATCTAGTCTGAGTCTACCCCCCTTTAGTTTAAAACCATTACTGCTCCTCCTATTGCAACAGGCCCTACTAAAAAGTCTGTGTCCCCATCTTTCTTATAAGTCCCCTTTAAGTATTGAAAGGCTGCAGTAAGGTGTCCCCAGAGACTTCTCTTCTCCAGACTAAACAACCCAACTCTCTCAGCCTTTCTTCACAGGAGAGGTGTTCCATCCCTTTGACCATTTTTGTGGCCCTCCTCTGGACATGCTCCAACAGGTCCATGTCTTTCTTGTACTCCAGGGCTGGACATAGTACTTCAGGTTATGTCTCACCAGAGCAGAGTAGAGGGGCAGAATCACCTCCCTTGACCTGCTGGCCACACTTCTTTTGATGCAGTCCAGGATTCGGTTGGCTTTCTGAGCTGTGAGCGCACATTGTTAGTTCATGTCCAGCTTTTCATCTACCAGTACCCCCAGTCCTTCTCTGCAGGTCTGCTCTCAATGCCTTCATCCCCCAGCCTGTATTGATACTGGGGGTTGCCCTGATCCAGGTGCAGGACCTTGCACTTGGCCTTGTTGACCCTCATGAAGTTCACGTGGGCCCACTTCACAGCAATTGCAACATTCAGCATGTGCCAGGTTATTAAGATTATGGAATTAATTTCATAGCCACTTTTTGGACCTCCAGCTTGAAAAAGACTGTGCTCACGGAACTTCAGGGAAGCTCACTGCTTACAGAGCTTACACACTGCTTACTGAGCCAAAGCAAGCCTCTGATGCTTGGAGACTTGTTACAGGATTACTTCTAAGGGGTACTTACCAATGACTATGGTAAATAAAGTATCTAATACTGATACTTGCTAACACAGGTCATCAGATGGCACAAATGGGAGTCCAGCTTGTGTGTCCTTAGTAAGAGTAAAAAGGTTGGACTTGGCGGTGTGGAATGTCCCACAGGCAAACTGTGAAAAACCATGGGGGAAGGGAGCCTTGCTGGATTGAGGGGATCCTCATCGCCTTTCATGGAAGACATTAGAACTGTGTATATATAAAATATCTGCCTACCTGAGTGCATGCATGTGTAAAATACATACATTTGGGTATGCATAAAGACACGTTGTACTGCTTAGGAAATTATAGATGTGGAAATACCAGGGTTTAGCCTACATATAAATACATATAAAGTATTTATACGTAGATATACTTTAAAAGACAAATGAGGGGCTTTTGAGTTAGAAGCTATGCACCTTGTCTTCAGATAGGGCAGTTTTATGTAGCAGTTTCTGAAGAACAGATACATAAGTTTTCTACCAGTATTTCTACAGATCTCCTAAAACCAAGGTTAAGTAACCTTAGTATCACTTCAAATACCATTCTATTTTGAGGGTCTGGTAGTAAGATAGAGAGACTTATATGTCCTGTTATTTCTCTTTTTCACATTAGTTTGAGTGCTTGCTTTCATACTAGCCTTTGTATAAAGTATACCTTCTGTAACCATGATATTCCTCCAGTTCTAGCAATGTTTTTCCTTTTTGTAGGGAGAACAATATAGACAGATGCCATTTTCACCAATAGCTCTTGATTATTTGTCACCAAACACAAATCACCAACTACTGGTAACCCAATAGAAATTGTACCTTTTCATTTTTTAAATTACTTTATTCTCTACCTTTCAATTTTGGGCCATTCTGGGTAAATCATCACTATTTAAGATGACCCAGATTGTCCAAAATGGGACTGAGACTTTCATATATATTTGAGGCTATGTGCCCAACTGCCTGTGGTGACAATGTGTGAAATGTTTATTCCTAGATAATGTTTCTGATTAGACTTAAAACAATGTTTGCTGTATCCAAGTCTTTTGCCATTTAAACCACATTGTAATAATCTAATAAAAGGAAAATTACTCACAAGAATGTCAGATATTTTCTGTAGGGACAGAAACTTCAGCATGAGGTATTGATTCAAGGATTCTATGCAATGGCAATGACCAGTTATATAAAAGTATCATGTGGATTCTGAGGTTCATACCTAGTGACAGATCTGTCTGTGTATAGGTTAGGAGCACCAACCCCTAGTAAGCTGAAACTCGAACAATTCCATGGTACTTCAAGTAACTCTTTGATAGCAGGAGAATATTATATGAACTTAACAGGAGCTGCTTGCCTGCTTAGCTGCTTAGACTCACACCATTTCAAAGCTATTTCCAGGACTGATCTAAGCACTAAATGACATACCAGATAACCAAAAATGTAATTTAGTGGAACTGAGATTTCTGCTTTTCATTAGACAAGGAAAATTGCGTTTTGATCATTAAAATAACACAACTGACAACATTCAGTGAAATTGCATGTATGATTTGAATTTTTGAAAGCTAGGAATATGCTGGGAGTAAAATCCTGCTGCTTTTTGCACTTTCAGAGGAAATAAAGCCAAAACCACCAGATATTCAATGTGTGTGCATCAACTGTGTCACTTCCCAACTTGTTGTCCTGTCTCTGATGATACTGAAGAAAATGGGTTTCGCTCACCTTGGGGAGGTGGTTCTCAGCTGGTCCTCCTCACCTGTGAAACTTCTGAAGACCCTGAAGACTTTGAATGGTTTATTTTCAGTTGCTATTCCATCCTTTTATAGTTTAATTGTTTGAAAATTTATATCCATTTATTTTATCTTTGAAATGAGGACTTTTAAAAATTAGGAGCATTTTCTACATAAATTTATGGTATATTTTGACTGGATATAACAATTTTCATTCAATATAGGCACCTCCTGTTACCATTGTTTGCTTCAAAGTTAATAAAAGTATCATTCTGGTTTTCCAGAAAGAGAGACTTTTATTCTGGAAATTTATTCTTGGGGTAGCATTCATTGCTTTATTTATTTTCCTCAAAACTACCTCTTGAAAGAAAGGGATATGAAGTGTTAATGTTTCCTTTTGTACTTTGGACTTATGGTTGCAGACTGCGAATACTCATGGGGAGGAACAGATTCTATATTTTAAATGTAGTTGAAACCTAATAATAAAGCAGTTGAAAATATTGCAAAGATAATATTATTATTTTGTTTGGGGTTTGGGGTTTTTTTTTTGTTTGTTTTTGATTTAATTGATTGGAGTTGTTTGTTTTGTTTTGAGTTTTTTTTGCTGGAAGTTGTTATGTAGCAGTGTGTAAAAGCAGTGGGGCAAATTGGAGGCTGATAAATGAATCCATAGTTTCATGTGTTTTTTCCAAAATATTGCATGCTCCAGTTAAATGTCCAACAAAGTGGAATTGCAATTGACCCACCATGAGTCACACTAAAAATATAATTTAATTTTATAATAATTGCAATGTCAAATCCATGTGCTAGTCTGTGCCAGAATAATATTTTATATTCACTCTGCTGTGCTGTAAAAGTTGCTCAAGGTTTAAAGCCACAAGTAACTGTGCCCTGCTATTTTGTAATCACACCCTGCACTTTGAACAGAGCGGTTAGTGACTGTCTTTCATTGTGAAAATCCTTTCCACTGTAGAGTCTGCAGTAAGTTTTGGCCTGTTGCTTTTATATGTTAAGTAGTTCATGGCTATAGCTCAGGGCAGCCTTTTGATCATAAACCTGTAGCCAAATTCAGCACTGGCAGAAGCAGGCAAATTTTGCCTCTGTAAGAATAACCATTTATACAAATAGTGCTTTTGGTCCATTAAAACCATGAGACCTATACACAACTTTCCCACAATTTAAGTGTTCCTTGGCTGTCTTGTAATACAATGGGAAAGTCTCTTTGAGCTCTTGAAGATTAACTACAGCAGTTTTCCTCAAGTTCAGGTACCTCCTATCAGTTGTTCACCTGGTCTGGTTTAAGAACATTGCTTTTAAATATTTTTTTATGCCTGCTTTTTCTGAAATTTTAAAGGCTTAATATAAAACTGTTTCCTCAGCCATCTTTAGACAACAATGAATCCTATTTGAAATGCTGCTGTTAAGCAAAATTTCACATTCAGTAGGGTAAACTAGTGCAAAATTGCATTTCTAGAATTAAGGTGAAGATCAATGACATTAGTTAGATGTACACTCACAAAAATTTTCAAAACTGCTTCTTTTAAAAAAAATCAAATTGTTAGTGTCTTTAAAAAGGTTAATTCACAGGAGAACATAAATAAACTGTTTATTCCACTGCCTTTGTGACAGAAATCTTAGCTCTGTGCACAGTTATCAAAACATTGCTTCTTAAGAACTATTATTATATTAAATTATCTTTTGAAAATGGAGCCATTCATGTTATAGGCTCTGTCTGGAACAGCTTATGTAATAATTAGGAAAAAGGGGCTAAATTGTATCGTTGGGGAATGAGGTGGTAAGGTTTTAAATTACTTAAGTAATAAATTAAGTATTTCTTGAAACTAGCTACATTCAAATGCCACATATTTCAAAATATTTGAGGCAACACATTTGAAATCTGCAAAATAAAATTTTGACTGTGTTGTTTGTTTAGACAGAAAGACTTCCTAAACAGAGCTGTCAGAGTAAATCAGATTTTCCTGTTTAAAGAAAACTCTTCAAGCCTGCAGCACAGTTCTTAAGTCTGAAACATGGAAGTCTGCAAGCATCTTGTAGAATCACAGAAAGGTGCTGCACATCTGTATTCCACTGCAGAGTCATTGGGAAGTGGAGGGGAGCTCCTCCTAGGTTCTGGCCACTGACAGCAATTGCATAGGGTACCCTGCTGTTCTTTCCTGACAAAATATGCACTGGCAAGTCTGTAAGAGATTCTTGTCCAGAATTAAGCCAGACTTTTCTGGTGTGAGTACACACAGATTTGTAGTGATCAAGTGATCTACACCACAGAAATTTTTGAGATTAATTCCAATAATAAATTAATAAAATGTAGTGTCTGTTCCACCCCACCTGGAAAGATTAAGCCATTTTTGATAAATTCATAAACTTTATTATACTGCTTTATCAAAATACTCCTTCTTACAAAGTAGATTTACAGTGATTCACATACACTGTTCTGGACCGTACAGATTTTTGTCAGATACGCAGTTCTCCATGGTTGTAAGCAACATATTGCTGATCTAAACCTCATGCAAATTTGTAAATTACCAAGGCTTGTACTATTTTGCATAGAAACAACTCACTTCCATCAGTGGGGTTTATTCTTCATGTTCATAGTTTATCTCTATATTTTATTGGTTTGGGTTTTTTTTTATGGTTACCTACTATATAAAAAGAAACAGTAAAGGAGATACCATATAACTGGTATTGCTTTGTAATGCAGACTGGTAGATATATCTTAGGTATTTTCATTTTAGAGATGAAATTCCTATATCCTCTGAAAAATTTCAGGGATACAGATGTATTTTGAAAAATACACTGAAGTGTCTATTCTCAGAACACAGATCTGTTTACAAATGCACGTAACAAAAATGAAAGATATGTTGGGAATTACAAAAGTGTATACATTTCAGGGATGTAACTCCACTTGATACCTTTATTTTGCAAAGACAGCCTGAAACTGGACTTGCTACAGTATCTAGAATAATTTCTGTGCCAAATACCTGTTTTTAAAAGACACAGGAATAATTTTGCATTTCACAGAGTTACTATGTTTTTCTTTTTATAGTTTACTAACATCTCCAAAATAATGTTGCTATAAACAATTTTTCTTCTTGTATTCTCATGTGAATTCTACAGAGATCTGTGTTTCTACTAAAAATTGTATTTGATTTGCTAGAAAATAATATTGTAAAGAAAACATATTGGTACCATGTTAGATGTCTGTGCTTGTAAAGTTTACTTCTGCTCGAGCACCACCCCCCCACCACCCCCCCAAATTATGTTGAAGTTTATAATCTGAGGAAGGAGAAAATTTAAGTAAAGGGGAAGGAACAGCAAAATAGCATAGTGAGCTGTGGGTAGAGAAACCATGGAGAGTGGGTGGAAAACAGGCATAACTAAAAGGAAAGGCTAAAATTTTGTCTCTTTCAGCTGTGTGTAGTTACAGGTACAGCATAAGTTCAATCAAGAATCATGCAAACATTTCAGCATAGACAGTGAAGGAATCAAATAAGCAGGCTACTTACTATCACAGACAATTTTTTTTGAAGAGTAGAAGAGTAGATTTTTTTTTTTGAGAATAGAAGAAAATGAGCATGTCATAAGAGCCTTTAGCATTTTTTCATAGCAGTAAGTTAAGAATTCTGTTGTGAATAATAATCATATTCAATTCTGAAAAGGCTTCCTCTTATTGCATATCCTTCAACAGTAAAAAACACTGAAATCATATTACTCTGACCTGGTCTAACTATGAAGTCTGCTCTGCTGTGGATTGGACTCGACCTATTCCGTCCGGCTTCAGTTTTTCTCTGATTTTGTTATCTCAGTGGTTGGAGGTAACTAAAATGATCTGAAGAAATTGGCTTGCAAAGTGGCTGCCTGTTACGGCATCCATCAAAAATGTGGAGTTTCACTAATGGACAAATACTACTAATAATGTCTAGTTTAATCATGAAATTCTCTCCAGAAGATATGTTTGAGATTGTTAATATATATTTTCTAAACCACGTTTTATGCCTGGTTTTGCTCAGAGATTAATGTACCGTGAAAGGTAGGTATTGATGAATGTTTATGCCATGGGCTATTTCAGATTTAGCAATCTGGAGAAAGCTGTATTAGAATTCTTTCATGTATGCAGTGGTTCTGGATGGTTTGGTCTTAATTTTCTCGAATTAGTTGAAAAGTGGCAAGAAGATGAAGTGTATGTTTCTGTGACTCTGAATTTCCATCATAAATTTGCAGACCATTTCAGTCTTTCTGTGTTAACACTGAGTATTGTCTGAAGTCATGTTTAGCACCATTCTTATTCCTGCTCTAAGGATATCTGCTCTAAGTATATGAGTCTGTCCCTTCAGGCTGTTCACTGAATGCTTTCCACAGTTGATTCAGTCTTACCACCACCACATACATTCTTAATTTTGTTGCTTTGTGAATTGAAATGAAAACACCATGTTGCTGTATCATTTGTACTATATGTGACTGTTGTTTATAGTTGGAGAAGAGAGTATGACCATCAGAATTTTCATTAGTTTCAGTGAATGACACTATCAGCGGTCTCATAATTTAACATGCACTTACTTCATTGAGTTATTATGTAGTAATGTTTTCGAGCATAATCATGCCTTTCTTTCCATTCCTTAACACACAAGCCTACGAACGTGCCTTCTGTCACTCCAGTATTCATTGATATTGTCAGTGTACTGCCTGTAAATGCTCTGGCCCATTGAATCCATTTAGTAGTGTGCTGAGTTAGTGACTGGATGTGGTTTTTGAGATGAGTGCTACATAGGAAGTAACTTGGTCAAAAAAAGATGCTTTTTTTCTGGGTTATTTTTGGCATATAAGAAATATTTCCTGTTTGAGTCTACTAATAAAAGTTGCATAGAATATGAGATTGTCATATCAGTATACAGGGTTTTAGCAAAATATCATGTGTCCATTTAAAAAAACAAGAAACAAAAACCCCAGCTTTGCCTATGTTGGAAACTTGTGGAACACATGAAGTTACATTTCAGTTATTCACCTCTCAGTCCATTTGTTTCAATAGCAATTCAATGTTTTTCAAAAGTGTTGGACACTTAGAATTACTTTGCAAATATTACCACTGCGTTCCAGTAGCACCAGTAGGCATTGTTGACTTGAATACCACAGGCGGTAAAGAAACTCAGTGATGCAGTGTGTTCTTTTTACAGGTTATTGTAATTTTCTGAATTAGATCTTGTAGGATATATTTTCATTAAAGTATTCATTTACTTTGCACTTTCATTTGCCTTGCAGAGAGAGAAAATCGCAAGTGCATAAGATAATCCCAAAGTCAGCGCATTAAATGTTCAAGCTAGATGAAAGGTTGTGAATTGAGGTGATTAAATTACTATAGACATCAGCTCAGGCTCTTTACATGTACAAATGAACACAAATAGGTAGACATTATGTGAAATCTCAACACTCGATTGCTTCCCAAGTCTCTTACTGCAGTAACTTGATTGACATGAAACCTAGTTTCTGAGTGCTTCCCTAACCTGGACTCTTTTTTCAGGGGTTCAGTTACCTGGAAAACTTATGCAGAAGAACACCCAAGGAAAAGATTAGCTAGCATTTTCTATTGCTCCCAACTATAGGAGTATGTTTCTTTTGTCTTTCTTTCTGTCTATCTATTTAGTTATTTATTAGTGGTCAGTAGATCCTGCAAGTGTATCAAACTGGGAAATACTATTTGCTGTCTTATATTGCTATATACCAAAAAGTCAAACATTTGCAAGAAATACTAATCTTCCTTGTGTCTTGTAAATGCTCAAGAAATTACCAGTCAAAGCAGTCAAGAAGAATACAAAATGGAGGAGGCAAAGATATGGATGATTTGGGCTTGACTCCATTATGAGACTGTTGTTTTGTTCTGTTTAGTTTCATGGGGTAAATTGCAGTGACTGTGTTAGGACATCTTATGTGTCTGTGTGACAGCTGGTAGAACTGTTATGTCTGTCCTTTTTTTCATTTTAGTTTTTGGGCACTGCACAGGTACTGTAGGTACAGCAGGTAGTGAGGATAGACTATGCCTCCTGGGAGAAGAGCAAAGGGTGCTGCAGAGCAAGACATTTGGGCATGTGGGATGGAAATTTTGGAATGGGCAGAAAACATTTAGCACTGTTGCACTGGCAGACTCCAAGGAAGACACATTTATAAAAAAACAAAAAAAGTTATTTTTTTTAAGATTATTGACTTGTAGGAAGCCATCAAAAATGCTAAATGTAGAGCAAGCCTGGAGGGGCATCCTGGCCAAGGCGAGATTTGTTCAAAACCATTTTCATTTTGACCCAGTCTCACACAACAGATCCAAATTGCCTTTTCCAAATGTTACCTTATTCCAGGGGCCCTACTGAAATCTAACATTAAAAATTGGAAGATCTTTTGGTGTTTGAAGCATATTCAGTTTTAGGAAGATGCTGGAAAATCTACCTGAAAACTGCCTCCTATTTCATGTCCCAAGAGAGCATTTTTGCTTATAATTTCTCTGCTTAGTGCCCTAGGGTAGCTGTCAAAATCCTTTTGGGTAGCACAGTATTAGGATAGAAATGAGGAGGGAGCAAGTCTGTTTTTAGTATAAAATGTGTTTCGTTGTTTATAATCCTCTTTCACTGGAATCCTCCCATCACTTGTAATGAGTCATTACTGCAGTCATGCTCTGTCTTGCTCAATGACTCATGCATTATTTTCTGCAAAAGTTGCATAGTTTCAGAAAAAGCAATGGGGGAAAATCCCATACTTAGACTAATTTGTAATTTGGAATCATGGTTGTCCTCTAAATAGAAGACTGGGGTTAAAATCCAGTCACAGGAGGGAAATTAACATGGCTTTTCTCACTACTAGAAGGAGATTTTAACATTTTAAATCTGCTTTAATCTCTTTTTTCCTCTCTTCTCTCCCTTCCCTCTCTCTTCTATGTGCCTACTGTGGATGCATTTGAAAAAGAAAAAAGGGTAATCAGTTCATTTTGAGAGAAACCTGCTCTGGTCAGTTTTTACTAGGAGAATCTATGTTCACAGGGAAGTTAGGTACAAGAATGATTGTTTCTGAATTCCAGTCAACTGTGAATCTCAGCTGGGCAAAGTGGCTCAGCCCTGCAAAGCGTGTTTGCATATCTACAAAACCCAAAATATGTAAGGTTGGAAGCTGCAGCTTTTATTAAGTAAAGGCATCTCCAAGATTCAGTAGTTACTAAACACACGTATTTCAAATTAGTAATTTTGAATTTTGTACTTGTGTTGTTTTCTCGGCATCTGTGCCATGGGGTTTAACTTGTGGCATGTTCTAAAGGTCTAGATGAACTTCAAATGACTCTTCTAAGATAAACTAGTGGTTTTGTACAGCATCACTACCTGAAATCCTAATAGCCTTTGGAAAACTTCAGATATGTCTAGAAACAAAACTCAAATTATTTCCTTTTTCTTTTTGCCATTCTTCACTTTGGCACAGCAATGTTCCTTGCTGCTCAGTTTTACTGGAAGTGATTGCTTTTTCTTGAATATTTGGCATAGTCCAGTTGAAATTACCTTGCATGAAACATACATTGCAGAGATTATACTTTCAGTTGTCTGATAATTTATACCTGCCTATAAAAGCAAAACTGAAGTCATGATGTGACATTATGTTGTCATATACTATCTTGTGTCTTCAGAATTTTAGTTCAGAATGTGTGAACAATTTGCTTTCTTTAGCAGTGTTCAGCAATAAGAGTTCTTGTTCTGGATATTAATTTCAAATTCCCTGAAAATTGTTTTGATTGGCTTACACCTGTATTTTTATATGTACAATCAGTACAAATTTTTCCTAAAGACTTATGATGAAAATTAAAATACAATTTGGCCCGAACAGATTTTTTCTCCTTCTGTCTTCTGATATATTTGAGTTCCCCAGCAGTTACATGTTCCCCCACCTCAGCATAACACAGCTGTGCTGTATGCTTTTGAATGTGCAAGGATTCCTCTTTGCTGTGGACAGCTTTCTTTTTTGTACCTTGGTAGTAATATTACATACAATTCTAATGTCATGTGTATGATTTAATGGTAATAGCTCTATTCTGGTCACCTCGTTGCATCTCTTTCCTGTCCTGGCTCACTGAAACTGAAGGCTGGGTTTTGGGAAAGACAGTGCTCAGATGAACATTGCTACCTTCAGTTGATGTCATACCCAAATGATGGCTTCATTCTTTTTACAAATCCTATCTGCTCCCAGAGGACCCTCCAGCCCAGTGTCTGCCCAGTGCTGCTTATCTGGCACCATCATAGACAGATGGGATAAATGAGTGCTGCCGGGGCCGGTTCTGCAGCTCATCCCTGCAGGTGAATGCTCTTAAAGTCTATAAGGTACCCAAGATTTCTCTCCACATACCATGTTGGCAAGATGAACAGAGAATTTTGCCTTGAAGTACTTTGTATTAGAAATCGCTGTGAAAATACTGTGCAACATTCATATGGCTGCTGCATTCACCTCTGTGGGGCCCAGAAACCTTTCAGACTGTGCGCTTGGGTCCTGAACAAGGAGCTGATCTTGCAGTTTCCTTCAGAATAAGTTGTAGGATGACTTTTTTGCCTTTCGGAGACTTGGGGGATTAGTGGGAAAAAAGTGGATGGCTGTTAGCATGTAAATGATTTAGCAGTTTTCTCATTGCAGGATCACCAGTAGGAGTAAGAATAGCACATAGGCTTTCCTTCCCTTGGGAACCAGCCAGGTCAGGTAGAAAACAGTATAAGGAGTGGTTTGGGGTGTTAATGGGGGCAGATTTAAGAGCAAGTCTGGTCACAGGAGTGAATTAAGTCTGAGCAGAGATGAACTTCAGATTGTCCACATTTCTAAGTTCTTATGGATAAGGCTGTGAGAGGAAAAACTTCCAGAATTCTAATTACTAAGAAAATAGTTTAAAATAAAGTATTTCTTTTCAGCTCAGAGCTAGTTACATGTGACACATTACTTGTCCTCCATGTGTCTCTAATGCAGACAGATAAACATGTGGTTCGTAGCCCAGAACATCTCTAAAAAAGAGGCGTGGTGTAAGGTGTAATGTGTAATGTGACACCAGCTGTATAAAATGTAGGCATATGGTGTAAGTACAAACCAATTTCAGCCTTGTGGCCATGATCAGAATGGTATAATTAAAAAAAATTATCTGTTAAGAAAATGCCTATTATGAAAATGTGAATGATTGAAGGTCAAATATAAGAAAACAAGACATTTTTTCTGTTGCTATACTGATGGTCACAAATGATAACATTTACTGAGGACTATAGACATGTTAGTATGCCCATGTGTTCTTTCTGATAGTACAAATCTTGTGTGATCTACAAATTCTTATCTTCAGACATGTTGCTAGTACTTCAACTAGTTGAAATTTATCTTTTACAGAAATCTCATCAGTAAAGTAAAAAACATAGTGTCTAAACAGAAATACAATTACTGGAAAGTTTCAAGGTGACCAGTGGCTCTTTTGATACTCAATCCTGATAGATGGCTTAAGCAAATATAATCATTTTAATATTTGTTTTGAAAAGTCCTACATTATCTTCATATTATCTTTAAAATGCATCAATATAATTGTTAGTTATGCATTCAACAGGTTTTATTGAAATGAAGTAGTGGATGAAGAAAATATACCTCTTGAAAGTCCTGTGAAGCTTGTTATAATTAATCTCAGTAGGTCAGTTGAAGCTATAGAAAGTAAGTTTAAACCACTGAAATTTTAAGTAACCTAAACATTTCTTAACTAAACCCTGAGTTAAATATCAAGGCATCTATTTCAACCCTTTGCAGTTATTTGCATTTAGATATTCTGTAAATAAATTATTAAATACATAAATTAAATACATTATTTAGCAAGTTCTGGCCCTCTATTTAATTTGTACAGTGGGTACAAAATGTGATGGCTTTATGAGTTTGAAATACACCTTAAAGTGGTTAATGATGTATAGTCATTAACATCTCATCTTATTTCCTATGTTCAACCTAGGATTATTTGCTATAACCTTTTTAAAATTAATGGATAACTCTTTTCTGCATTAGGATTTGAGTATGGCTTTTTTATGTATTTTGTCTAATAACTAATGCTGTGCCATGTGACACCAAGGCACAATTGCATTGTTACAGCAAAAGAACTTTGTGCTTTAGAAAAGAAACAGATTTCTGTCCATGTCCCAGAAGTTAAAAAAAAAAGAGGAAAAAAATACCAATACTTGCAAATAATATTTTTAAATCTTATTAGAAGTGTGAAATATATATGGATTCCATAATCCACAGGAATGTTACTGGAGCATAACCTTATATCTTTTTATTTCTGTATCTCTTTTTATTTGTGTTATTTAAATTGCAGCAGGGCATGTATTTTATAAAAGAAGAAAACAGAGTATTCCACTAATTTTCTTCCACAAATCTATTATTGCTTTGAGATAGAACTGAGCCATGAGAAACACTGTAAGTTCATTATATTGTAATGCTTGTGCTATAGAAAACTGTCATGGTTTCAGAAACTGTAATAGATCTTACATGCTTAAATAAAACAAGTTTCTGAGTGCAAATCAGCTGCTGACTCCACACAGCATCAGCACTGACTGCAGAATTCTTCAGGAGCTGTGGGAGGAAGCTAGAGGAGTGTCTAAATGGCATTTCCAGAGATCCTTGAGAGTCCATTAGCAAAAGGAAGGTTATGACAGAAAATAAGAGACGGTGTATTACTGGCTGTGTAACTAGGGAGCGTTATAATTTTGTAAGTTATTAATGAGTAGAACTGTAGGAAGAAGGCACGTGTATGTAATAGATAGGGAGCATGCTCTTCTCTCTGAAGCTTCATTGGAACAGTCAACAGGCATTGAACAGTGTAAGAGCAGAGGACTGAGCAGGCATGTAGAAAACACAGTTAGTATGATTAAGAAATTGAAGAGAAGAGAGTTGAGTGACTATTATAAGTGCTAGGAACGCAGATAGCTAGCAAAATAAAAAAGAAAATATCCATTTTTTAAAAGAAATTTAGTATAATTTTAGCATTACCTAAATTTACGGTTTGCGTAACTGGAACAGTAAGTTCTGAGGTTCTCACCTCCCTTATGGGTGACAAGTCTCAATAAAGACACAAATACCTAGGTTTAGAGTAAGTCATTCTAATGTTAGAATCATAAATGCCTATGGAAGTATTAAAGTCCAGAGAGATGAAAAGAATAGAGGTGAAAAAAATTTTATGGGCCCATCTGTACATGAATGTTTTTTAACAGTGTCTGAATCACTCTTTAGGAAAAGATCAGAAATATTGGAGTACCTCCTGGTCACTCAAAGTAGTCATGGGACATTAGTGGAAAAGATCAACAGGTTGGCAGGGTTTTAGGAGTATCAATGTACATTTCCATGGAGAGAAAATTTGCATTTTTCACAAAGCAAAATAAGAAGCATTATGTGGCCACAATATATTTCACCTCTGTTAAACAACGCCTTGATGGAAGTACTTCAGTAAATACCGTAAGAAATAAAATGACAAAACAGTACTCATTGTTATATGCTGGGGATTTTTCAAATGATCTTTTTCCCAAGTAAAAGCGTGTACTATAGTTAAAGTTCTCCACCCTGGCTGTGAGTCTGCCTGCCCTCACAGGAGCTGAGACTCGCCAGGCAGGTGGAACACAGGATGCTGTTGGGGCAGGAATGCTGCCCCTCAATGAGCTGTTGTGTGCATACCCAGCAGTGGTGGATATAGACACACTCTTCGTTGTCTAAGAGACAGTGCAAGTCACCACTGTCTCTACCATGGGGTTATGTCTGCAACTTGCATGTAGTTTCTTTCTACATCTTGCTGATATAGATATCCTGCATGTGGTCCAGGCTATACTGCCAGCCAAGTTGCAGGGCTCATGTAGGTGAGTAGGTGTCCACCTAGTGTGAGACATCACCATAAGTCATAACAGTGGAACAAACAACAGATAGGTGCAGTGGCCCTTCACACAGTCACTGTATTACAGTCTTGTTTGAAAGGTGCAAGTGAACTGGAAATACCACATGGAGTATAACTGATTCAGCAGTAAGAAAGATTAAATTATATGATTAATACATAACTTTACTTCTGTATCTTCCATCAAAACCCATCAATTTAACACAGTAAGGTATCACAGAAGAAATGAAATTAAAAGTCTATTGTAAGACTATTAAATCAAGTGGTGATTATTTCAGTTGATTAGTGTTTGGAAATAGTTTTTTTGTAAGTACCCAGGTATTTTTGTAAGTACTGAAATGTAGCCAATATTTGTATGAATAAGTATGATTTCTCAGTATAAGCTAGATTTTAAGTTTACTAAAAATTTGTCACCTTAGGGGACTTTTAAGCATAGTTTTCTTAATTGCTGAAAAATTAAATAAGAAATTTAAATGTTATTAATCATGATTACTGTACTGGCTATTTCTTATAGGATCCAACATTAGGAATTACATTTTACGTAATACAGATAACATAAATAACCTCCTTAGATTTTCCTTCTAATTCCGTCTCAGTTAACAGGCCATTATTTCAAAATCCTCTTAAGCAAAGGGGTTTTATCTGTTTAATCTTGTAATTTTCTGAGGAAGAACTTTGTGGTATTGTTTTGATCAAGATCAAGAGCATATTGATCCTCCTCCAAAAGCTTTTATGTTACTTTTTTCCAATTGCCTATTTTTTTAAAGGAAAAAAAAAATCCGAGACACCATCATCCCACTTTAGTTTTTGTACTGCTACTATTTGACAGCTGCAATAAAATAAAATTATTACTAATTGCTTCTATACATAGATTTATTAAAGAATTACTATCTGAACAGAAGATGACTTGTATTTAAATTTAAACCAAAACCTCTAAAGCAGAAACCACATTTTAGTTATTGCTGATGCATTCTTATCAGTTACTAGAGTATTCAGCTAACTGTTAATCAGTTCACACTTTTTGAACTTTGCTATTTATGGGAGCTGTTCATGAGGTAAAGGAGGGAGGATGATACATGGAAAGAATTATTCACCTCTAATCTCTACTGAAGAAAACTCTTGCATGCAAGATAATTCCCTTTTCTAACTAGTGTATATTTTGACTTCAGCCCACAGGCAAGATAAAAGGTTTGCTTTTTTTGGTTGCTATCTGTAGATCTACTGCTATATTTCTATTAACATTAGAAACATGAGAAATATAGCTAACACAGTACTGGCCTGAGCGTCTGAGTCATCAAAAAGAAAAGGAAAGGTGGCAGTTTTACTTTTCCGCTATCATCACCATCTGAGGGGGCCGCTAGGCTGCATTATTTCAAGCAGTGCAACCCAGCAGGGCCCAAAGTGTTCATTTGTATCCATCCTATTTAATCCTGTAACTCTGGGGGGAAAGCCAGTGTATTTTGACTCACACTGAAAGTGAAATGTGGACTGCATATTTGTATGGCCAAAATAACCTAAAATCTGTCATTCCTTTCAGCATTTAGATATTCTAGCTGACACAAATCCAGTTGTTTTTCATTCACTTGTAAATAAAGCATGGGACAGATGTGCTAGACTTACAAATTGCTGGAGAAGGAGATGGTGTTTGTAGACTGCCTTTCTTTTGTCCTCTGTTGCTAGAGATAAGAGAAATCCAAACTGAGTTGCATCCTCTGCCTGAGGCATTTTGAACTCGCAGCTGCCCTGCATCTGAAGCATGTTTTGTGTTTCTGTACAGAGCAGTATGGCTTCAGCTGCTCATGACTGCACCTCTAGCTTCTTTGAGATATTGGTAGAGGAAGGTGCCACAAGAGAGGAGAGAGTGAGTGCTGGAATGGTTGTTGTATTTTGGAAAACCAATAAGCACTACACTGAGAGGACGGAGTATCCCTTTTTCATCTACTGTATCCCATGCTAGAAGGATGGATTGAACTCCTCTTCTGCAGCCTCCACAAACACATATGCCCTTCAGTTTTTCTGACAGTTATGGATGCACTGCCAAGGGCACTCCCTGGTTTGTGGCATCACATCTAAAGCCTCCTTACTGCCTGCAGTTGCCCATAAGGGTTCCTCCAAGCTCTGAGCTGCTGCTTCTGCAAGTGTGACCATCAGCCAGGTTGTGCTTTGTGTCAGCTTTCCCCCTTTCTCCACAGCCACAATTATGAAAAATGGCACACAAAAACCTCACCAAATTCTGTCCTCCTGTCCTTCCTTCTCAGGTCCCACACCAGAAGCTGACTTTTCCCAAGCCACAAAGAGGGGGTGAAGTCTTCTGACTCTTTTTAACTTCGCCCTTCATCTCCCCATCCCTCATATTCTTAATGACTCATGATGCTCATTGCAGCAACAGAGGCAGCTGAGTGTCTTTTCACCTGCCCTCTGATGCAATATGTTTAGACATTACTTAAAATAGTCTAGAATTTGGTTCTCGAAGAAAAATAAATTCACAGTTATACTGAGACTTTTAATAGAAGATTGCAGGAGGATGCAGCTAGCAATTTACTGTTCAGCACATACTCTGTGTTGATGGGAGGAGTGGTAAGACTTCACTCAAAATGGAGGCTGGTGTTGTGGAAAAAGGCTTTTCAGAAGTGAGTTGTCAGCTTGTCATTTGTCCATTATATACATTGCAGGTTTGACATGCTACGTGAAGATTTTGTTACATCAGCAATGAGTTTTCAGCTGATTGCTGACTTACAGTTGTGATTACTGCAGTGATTTATATACACACATGCTAAGAGCTTGTTATGTTTCTTCCTGTTTTTTCTGTTTCCATGTTTTCTTATTGGAAAATCACTATGACACAGGTAAAACAGTTTACAAAGGTAAATTTACTATCTTTACTTTTAGTGATGCTTACACATTTATGCCCTTTTTAATCTAGGGAATATATTTTGAAAGTTAAGTATTTCTTTGTAAGCAGTAAGCATGTACTTCCAATTATTGATACGGATGATTCAGTTTATTATCCCAGTTTATTGTTCCAGGACACATTTGTGGCTATGAAATATAAGTATCGGAAATAAAAGCAAGCTGTTCCAGTTGTCTTCACTTAAAAGTTTTTGTACTGCTCTTGATTAGAGGCTCCTTTAGGCAATAAGAGTTAAGAGGATTTTAGTTCATTTTAAAAAGGAGAAGTGATACTAAGGATTAATATATTTTTCAATATTAACAGGGTACATTATGACTGGAACACAGCTGATTTTCAACTATTTGCAAGGCAATTATCCAAATTATGGATTCAGTAGGCTTTCCTTCCTCTTTTGCTTCTGGGTACATTGCTTTGTCACACAATGCTTAACACAAGGTGCATGCTGTCATTATCAGGCTCTGCTCACTGATGTCTAGAACTATATCTGGTCTCTACAAAAAATTTCAAAAAAGTTAACCAAAAAATGAATGTGTGTTTTAATGACTGAATTTACTTGAATTTTATGGTATTGAATTTTTTGTTTTCTGATATCCGGCTCACTGCACCATAAGGGCAACTGAGAACCCACTGTGTAAATTCCTTTATCTAGTTTTGTTGGAGTGACCAAATTGCTGCTTTTCACAAATGTGAAAAGGACTGTCATGGTTTAGCCCCAGCCAGCAACTAAGCACCACACAGCTGCTCACTCACTGTCCCTACCCCGATGGGATGGGGGAGAGAATCGGAGGAGTAAGAGTGAGAAAAACTCCTCAGTTAAGAACAGTTTAATTGAAATAAAGTAAAATAGTAATGATAATAATAACAATATAATAATAATAATAATATACAAAGCAAGTGATGCACAATGCAATTGATCACCACCTGCCGACTGATACCCTGACGGTTCCCAAGCAGTGATATCTCCCCCTGGTCAACTCCCCCCGGCTTATATACTGAGCATGATGTCATATGGTATGGAATAGCCCTTGGGGCAGTTTGGATCAACTATTCTGGCTGTGCCCCCTCCCAGTTTCTTGTGCACCTGGCAGAGCATGGGAAGCTGAAAAGTCCTGGATTTAGCATAAGCAGTACTTAGCAACAACTAAACCATCAGTGTGTTATCAGCATCATTCTCATCCTAAATCCAAACCACAGCACTATGCCAGCTACTAGGAAACTAGGAAGAAAATTAACCCTATCCCAGCTGAAACCAGGACAATAAAATACATTTCATTTACCCCATTGTCATATTTGATACAGCAGTGTCATATGTGTCGGTCAATTCTCCTTTTCCTGAAAGCTGTCCCACCATAAGTTGGTGTTTTGAACTGCTGATATGTGGCTAGTGCCTTAGATGGGCACTATTGTCTGGCTAAACTAACGCTGGCCTTCTTTTTGGATGTTTTAGTATTAAAAGGAAAGAAGGAGCACAGGAAAAACTGTAACTATGAGAGATCAAAGATGATCTACTTCTCCTGGCTTCTTTTTTTTTTTTTTTTAATCTTTCTGATAGATAGGTGGCAGTTTATTGTCCTCCAGACTCTTCCAGGGACTGAATGAGATGGCCCACAGAGCTTCTGGGGTCTCATGTATTTTTCAGTTTTATTTCTTGTATTGCTACTCACTCTTACACTCTCTGTTCCATGGAAAGCAGAGAGGGACACTGGAGAAGTCACTGGGGACATGCAGACACCTCTCAGAGCATCTGCAGAAGCTTCAAAATAATGATGATTTCCCATGACTTCAAGAGGAGAGATCACCTTCCCATGCAAGGTCACAGCAGCAAACATAGGTTTGTGTTAAGCATTGGGATTATGTGTAAGTGATAATTTACTTTGTTTCAAACACCAGAAACTGAAAGTTAAGAGACTATAGGGTAGAATGTGAAGAACGATGGTGTACAAAATAGAGTAAATTCAGAAAATCTGAAATTTGTGCATGTAACTTTAACTGTAACCATAGACTTTATAAGATTTGGGAATCTTTGCTCAAGATTAAGTACATTCTTCTAATAATTTTGACTCATTCAGCAAGAGCAAACCATTTCTGGAAGAATTGATTACAGAAAACAAAGCCAAGTGTCTGCTGTATATCATGACAGATAAGACAGTCCATCTTACTTGAAAAAGAATTAAGAGTGATTTTTGCCTTCTGTCCTGTGCAGAGGAAGAAATGCTCGAAAAGATGTTTCAAATATGCAGAGGACCATCTGTGACTTATCTGAAGAGCTGCAAACTATCTCATTTTGAACTGTGGCTTGGAAAATAACATTGGAGATTACGTTAGCCAACTCGGTGCACAGTAGATTCAGTGCTTCAAACACAATTCCAATCCACATAGCCCAGAGCATGTGCTACTGCTCTGATTGGAATCAGGATTTTGCACCAGGCTTTCTTATATATCTGAATAACTGATTTAGATAAATAGATCCAGAGGTTTTATTCTTGTTTTCAACTTCAAGGCAGTCCATCAAAATGACTAACCTCTTCGGTGAACAGCTCACAGAATTTCTGGCCCAATAGTTTGTGGTATTTTATTGGCCAGACAAACAGTGTATTTGAGGCCTGTGCTTGAGAGCAAAGCTCTCAATTGCACATTTTGCCAGTAACCTTTCCCTGAACAGCATTAGCAGGAGAGTGTAATGGGCTGTATTTGAACTCTGAGCTGCTTTTGTTGGCCCAAATATCTTTTTTGTTAAGCAAATCACTCCAAAGCCAGATGAGCATGGATACTTGTGTTGAAGCAGGGATGGCCAGCAATTTTCAGTCAGCAAGCCAGTCTGCACTGGCAAAGGTCTTGAGGTTTGCAAATGTTGATTTTTGAAAAAAAAAAACCAAACCAAAACCCCAATCAATCAACCAAAACAAAAAAAAAAAAAAGGATTTTATGTTCATTGTGACCCAAGCCTTTAAGCGTATTTGATGGGCGTTAT